>NC_064285.1:29935494-30010844 GCF_019186545.1 Solanum stenotomum | reverse complement strand
GGGGGGGGGGTGGGGTGGTTCCCGTGGGAGAGGTGTGGGGGGGTGCCCATGAGAGGGGGTAAACTTTTTTTTAAAAGAAAAAACAGTTTGTTTTTGTGAAGCAAAAAATTTAGGGCTCGGTTGGTGAAAGGTAGGGGGTGCCCGGCGGGAGTGGGTAAATTTTCTTCTTTTGAAAAAACAATTTTTTTTTGCTTTTGGAAAACAAAAAAAAATTAGGGGTAAGTTGGTTGAAGGTGTGGGGGTGGGGCACCCCAAGGGGTGGGGGTGCCCGGGGGAGGGGGTAATTTTTATTTTTTTAAAATAGATTTTTTAAAATGGGTTAGAACCAGTTTACCCAAACCATATTTGACCAAATCCATATTCAATCCATCCAAATCCAATCCAATCCAACCATTTGCCACCCCTACTCTCTAGTGGAATTATCACAATTGACTATGTAAAGTAAAAGGATAATGTGTCGGATCCACTTACAAAAAGGCCTAACTAGAGATAAAACTGAAAGATCATCTAAGGGAATGGGTTTACGGCTTAGGACAACTCCTCATGGCAGTAACTCTACCTAGCAGACTAGAGATCCCAAGAGCTAGGTTCAAGGAGAAAAACAAAGTTGTGACTGACAGTTCGGCATTGTCAACCAACTCAATCCATTCTCATGATGAAGACAATGCTCAGGAACAAGGATACAACATTAAAACTTGTTAATGAGTTAATATAGCTTAAAGTTTTTAATGATTTGCTAAGTTTGGCAGATTTGACCAAATAGTGTATCTACGCGATAACACGGTTAGAAATCACCTATGTGAGTGTGAAGTGTAAGCCTCTTCAAAGAGGATGATTGTCAAAAGACCATCTCTCTATACACTCATGAAACCATGAGGTGTTCATGGCTGAAACAAATAGAACCGTAAGAACCATAAACGGTAAATGGTTGATTGTGTGACATATGGTTGTCTAGGTATACACCAAAGCTTGACGGTTCAAAGATATCAAATCTATCGATTGACCGAGTATATCCGACATATGTTCACTACGAAAAGTTCAAAGGGAATCCAACTTATCCATATGCAATTAATGCTTGCTTGTAAAGTACACACATTTGTCCGTTTCTTATCTTGGAGTCATTTCCCATTCATACAGGGGATTTGAACCTTTTCCGTTTTTTAATTATCGTAAATTGTGGTGAGTGTTGCTATTGTGGTGATCTAGCTAGGACGTTAATTTAAAATGTTTAGAGATATTCGCTGAATTTGTAACGATTCAAATCAGTTAGTTAATTGTATACCATTGATAATTTTATAAGTTAAAATTTTATGAGCTTGAAAGATACTATAATATGGTCACATTTGTCTCAGGGGAATTATTTAATAGACAAGTCTAGGTTTCTGTTCCAGTACACCATTTGAGTTGTGGGTTGTTTGTCATGATCAAAACTTTTAACTTGATATCTTTCTTTTGCTCCTTTTTCCTCTTAAATAAAACTTAAGAATGTCATATATAAGTGTGTGGCATATGTATATGCAGCCGAAGATTATTTTGAGTAAGAGACCTGATGTATTTGTGAGCATTTCAGTTATATATTTATATCATCGAGTATTTGCTACCTTCAACCAATGTAGGTATTGGGAAAAATATTGTGTTATCAACTTGTATACTTTTATAATATCCATACTAGCTAGGACGCATGCTACAATTATTCATCTTCGTTAAACACAGTTTTTTTCACTAATGTGGACTACAGCTGCAAATTTGCTGAAATATCATATGTAATTATAAAGCGTAAGAGATTTGAAACTGATTGGAATAGGACAGTGATATATCGTTATCAGTTGTGGAATAAATGATGACATTTCGAGTAATTAACTCAACAAATTTATGGCCTATAGAGGAGTTGGAATCTTGAAAATTCAATAGCATAAGTAAGAATGACATGCATTCTGGAAATGGAAAAGCTAAAAGAAAAAAAAGAAAAAACTAAGGAATATGATAAACGATATGCTGTTTGAATGTCCTTTACTCCTAGTCTCTCAAGAATCAAATGACACACTTCACAAAGGCATAAAATCAAGCATCATCTCCACCTTTCAGCAACCTTTTTCCGCGTCTCATGAAAATATATTCTTAATAGAGCTCTCACCAAATGGAATTTGTAATGGGTTAGTAGAGTTGCACCCCCATTTCTGGCCCTAGAAAATGTGACCCCCAAAGAAATAAGATTATATATATATACTTATCTACAGGTCACGCATCGTCAATTCTCCATGGGTTTATTCTGTCTCTTAAATTGAGTTCCAAAATGAATTAAAGATAATTATTCAAGTCATTCATTAGTTCATTTAAGTTTCAGGTCAAATTCAAATGACCATAACTTTTAGTAATAGATGATTTAGGAGACCCATAAGATATCAAATGAAAGGTCTTGGAATCCTCTTTCCAAAGTTTCAAGCGTTCATTCACGAAATTCAAGATTTCTCCAAGAACCTAGTTCTTTGAGGTATGTAAACTTTCATAGTGTTGGGTTTGTTAACCCACAGGTCAATCATGAGTTTCTTTTGTGAATATATCCATAAGTATTGAGCAATTTAATTTCTTGATGAGTTCTTGAAGTTTCTTATCGATTAAGTTTTGATGTAAGATTATACTTGGGTCAACTTCAAATGACCGTATCTGTCACGCCCCAAACTCAAGGGGTGCAACTGACTCCTAAAGCCAAAACTCAGGCCCGAGCCGACCCTGCTGAACCATTTGCTACTAGCGCATGGCAGTCACATGCAATTAAGAAAACAAACAAGTATATCTCGGCTTATAACTAAGCCCTCGGCCGGCAAGGCCCCTGTCAACAGATCTACAAAAGAACCAGCTACTCCCAAGAGTTCATATAAAGAAATATCCAACTAGCACAGAAGTCCTGATTGGGCCGTCGAGGCCACCATGATATCTATACCAAAACTAAAAACAGGTAAATATCAGTACAATACATCAAACAGCTCACAAGCTACAGCAAACCAACAACATAGGTCAGCATGGCCATAACGTAGCTATAAACCCCACACACTAGTCTGCAAGCCTCTAAGAGTAGTAAAGATTGGTGGGACAGGGCCCCAGCCTACCCATGAGAATATATACAACAAAAGGTAACAAACCTCCCAACTCTGGCAGCTCCGGAGGAAAGGGGCTGACCAACTGGATAAAAGTCAATCCTGCTGATAAGGAGGTCTACTCGGTCGTCTGTCAGGACCTGCATGCATGAATGCAGCGCCCCAAGGCAATGGGGCGTCACTACAAAATAATGTACAGAGTATGAAAGGCAATAGACTATGATGAGGTATCCTGACATACTAGAATAATCTGATAAATAAATTAAGGATAAGATAATTATACTGACTTGCTTCTAAATCTAAATTTATCAAAAATAATAAAACAACAACCTAACCAAGCCCCCATAAGCTCGATAGGTACAAACAGCACACAAAACCACCTACTCAGGCCCCCATAAGCCCGGAAGGTGCCAATCAGCCTGTATACCCTTATCGATAGTCCCCTAGCCCGGCAGGCAGTCACATAGCCCTATTAGGCATCAACATAACTTATAGACAACTCATAGCCCTCTTAGGCAACAACATGGCCCTGTAGGAAGCACATAACCTTCTTAGGCGTCAATATATATCCCTGTAGGCAACTCATAGCCCTTCTAGGCATCAATATAGCCCCGTAGGCAACTCATAGCCCTTCTAGGCATCAATATAGCCCCGTAGGCAACTCATAGCCCTTTTAGGCATCCATATAGCCCTGTAGGCAGAACATAACCCTACTAGGCATAGATCACATTCCTGCAGCTAACCACAATAGCCCAAAGGCAACAATAACAATCCAACAACTAAAAGTGAACAATTTAGTTATAGGCAACCTATATAAATAGCCTCTAAGTCGTGTCCAACATACGAATGTTACTACAGAATAAGAATCTCGATAAGAGAGGATTATACGCACTCGAGCAGCCAACAATCAACAATAATGGCTACAAGTATAACAACGATAACAACTCAATTACATTGCTCCTAAGCTTTAAGGGACATGCCATAGGAAGAGAATAGCTTTAACATACCTTTTTCGCTAAATTCACGTGACCTAAAGACTTCAACTCATAACTCCCTCGATACTACAACAAGGTAGGACCATAATCAACACACAACATAAAAGATACCATGACAATACAATAAAAGATATGTATTTCCGTCGCAAATTGCTATTTGCTGCTTATAAAAGCTAGAGTCGATGAAAGAAGGGTCTTACCTCGATCTTAGGTTCGTAATTCACCTCAAAACCTTCAAATATACTCAAACCCCTACTGTCCCAACAATAAAATGTGATATGCTACGCAATCGATAAAACAAATTATACCACGATGATGAGCTCAACGCGTAGAACAACTTTCGTCAAGGACTTACGTCAAGAAAATATATATTTCAATTGATCCTAAAAATGGGTTTCTATGTTTTCTCTGTATATTTAGCTTAAAATGAAGAAAAAACTCGAAGAAGAAGACATATATAACTTTCCACCGACCTAGGGCCCCACCTCACGTGCCTGCTTGTGCAGTCCTACGAAAATGCGAATATCTCTCTATTTTGAAGTCGTATGAATGAACGGTTTGATGCGTTGGAAACTAGACTCGTAGGCCTTCGATTCAATAGTTTGTGGGCCCCATAAATCTTTATAGATTGGGAGAAAACCTCCAAGACATTTGACCCTAATTTCAGAGAAATCTTTAAGAAGTTACGATAACTTCTGCCAACTTTTATTTTTGCCACTTACCTAACTTCAAAACTTTAGATGCAACACTTGAACACTTAAAATAGGGCATACCACATCATTCTTAATTTATTACTCACCCTCCTTGTCTTTCCACAAAGATACGAGTTAATTTAGACGTTTTGAAAAGTCAGGGTGTTACAATATCTATTTGAATATAATGAGTTATGTGGACCATAACCTATCAAATTAAAGGTATTTGAATCTACTTTCCAACGCCACCAATTTCGAATCAATCCAAGTTCTGAGTAAAACGTTATGACTATTTTAGTAACCTGATACAGTGTTGCTACGAATTAGCCGACGATAGAACATTAAAAAGGGTTGTTTTTGTCTTTTTACCTCCAAGAAAATCCTAAATGGATTTCTTGACTAATAAAGGCTTAGTACAATCAAATTTTCATATTTTAATCCATCATTCTTTTCTCTCTCAAATCCTAAGACAAAACACTAAACAAAAATCAAAGTAGAAGACATGATTCAAGATTCTTTCAATCTTTTTCAAGATTCTTCTTCAAGGTAGGTTTTTCTCCAAGAATTCCATTCTTTCCAACTCAAATTCTTCCATACAATTATGAATCATTAATGAAAATCATAATTCTTGGCCATAGAGATTTCAAGAAAAACTAATTCAAGAATCTAAAGAAACGTTTTCTTGATCGTTTACCTTTAAGCTAGGGTTTCAAGGTTTCTAATCAAGTTCTTCTTCAAGATTCTTCAAGAAATTTTTCCTTCCAAGTATATAAGGCTATAAATCCTAACATAGTGTTGGACTAGTTCGTCCTCACGCCCTACATCTTCTTTCAAATCAGTAAAAGAGAAATATAAGATTCTACCCCTAGATTTGAGTATTCTTGAGATAAGTTGATTTGAGTTCTTGAATTCATGGTTCTCTTAAAAAAATTATTCCTAATTATTGAGTTTCTATATTTTTATTGAGATCCTTGAGTTGATTTGTTCATATCTATAATTCAGCATGACGCCTATTTTGAGTTTTAAATCTTGAGAAGTTTTTCAAAGCCAACACTTGAGTTTTAAACTGAGTTTTGAGGAAGTAAGTATAGAATGTGAATAGTCATATACATGAGTTCCATATTGTTATTTAGACCTTGTAGTCGAGTCGTTCATGCACATAAGTTCCGCATGAACTCCATACATTGAGTATCTTCGAGAGGAGTAGCATTTTCGAATTCTAAGTCTTTGACCATGGAGTTCCTAATCCATTTGATATTACATTCCTTTTTTAGGACTACTACATATTACCCATGAAGCCCTTTAGTTGAGTTGTTCATGTTCATAATTTTGAATGAACTCTATGAGTCGAGCAGTCTAGAGATGAGTAGTATCATTGAGTCTGGAGTTCTGAGTACTGAGGTTCTTTATTGTTATTATGATCCCTTAGTTGAGTCGTTCATGTTCATAATTCCCCATGAACCCTATGATTTGAGTTATAAATTTTAAAAAGCTTTTTAAAGACAACAATTGAGTTCTTAAACTGAGTTTTGAGAAAGTAAAGATGAGTTTTGAGAAAAGAGTTTTCTAAAATATGATTAGTATGACAATAGAGTATGCCATCAATGTATGAGGAGTATGGTATCTAGATATACCATCAATGTTTATGCAACATAACTTCCCTAGTCATCAATGACCATATTATAATATGATTTTGAAATGTTTTTGAGAAAGAGCAGAGTTGAGTTCATTTTCTTTAAAATCATATATGGGAACTAAGTATTCCCGAGAGTAAATGTTTTCAAATTTAAGATGAGAGCAAACTGAGATTTCCAAAAGAGTTTTGAGCAGTTTGAGTACCATCTCTTTAAAGAGAACAGATTTTTGAGTAATAATCTCAAACTACAGAAAAAGTTATGTTTTTAAACATATGAGCTAGTATATTTTGGGAATAGTATTGAGCACCGATATGGGGGAGAGTTCATAGAATTAACTCATGGCCCCATAAACAATGTAGCCAATGCGGGTAGAAAGGGTCATACTTTTTAGATGATTCCTTAATACTTTTTAGCATAGACTAGTGGATCCACTTAGTGAGTAGGTCTTATACCCTGACAAAGTATTAGACAGCTCTGGCAGTGAGACGATGTATCATCACATAGCTCATAGTGATGGTTGTCGGTTAGAGAAATTCCCACATAGATATTTTGTATTCTTATATACACATAGTTTATTTTGTATTTTTATATACAAACAGAGTTTATTTTTTATTCTTTCATACAAATAGAGTTACATTGTATTTTCTAATACATTGAGTTATAACAAATGTTTTCAAAACTTTTGATATATTGCAACTTTTATTGTTGCTTTATATTGTGTTGAGTATCCAGAGTTGAGTCTCCAGAGTCGAGTATCTTATTATTGATTTCAGCCTTATTTCACTGAGTTGAATATCATATTATTGAGTTGAGCCCTATTTTCTTTGAGTTGAGTTGAACAATGTATTCTTGAGTTGATTTTAGTTGAATGAGTTGAGAAGAGGTAAGTATGTTTCCTTTTTATCAAGTTCAAGCTTATGTTATGTTTTAGAATCCCCCTTACATGCTCGTACATTCCATGTACCAAGCCATTTGGACTGCTTCATTTCATGATGCAGATACATGTATTCAGGATCATCAATAAGCGTTTCGTTTAGGTCATGTGATATTCCAGTCAGCTTTAGTGAGCTTTCATATATTCTGGAGGACTTTACCTTTACCTTACATTTAGTAGTTTTGAGAGGTCGTGGGTCTTGTCTCGATATCTATCTATAATAGTAGAGGATTCACAGATAGATAGGGTTGAAGAGTTTTCTGTATTCACTTTCTTTTGTGTATTGTTCAGAGTTTCTTAAAGTTCACTATTGAAGTTCAATGAATTTATTCAGTTTTAAGCTTTTGTATGCTTGAGTTCGTCTTCCGCTTGTAGTCAACCAGGATGGGGTTCGCTTCGGACCAACAATGGTTCTCCAGTGCCGACGACGTCTAGGGTGTAGGATCGGGTCGTGACACATATACTCTCACCGTTACAAAATTGGCTCACATATACCCGTTTATCTAGTTAAAGTGATTATCTTTTTAAAAAAATCATGTTGGGATATATATGACCGTTTTCACACATTTTTTGACTTCATTGATTATCATTATATGAGTTTATTATTCTTCTTTTATTTTTTATTTTTTATTTTATTCTTTAGTATAAAAATATGAGAAATAAAAAAAATGAATCGTGAATGAAAAAAAAGAGTAAGGAGAGTACTCAAAACAATTTTTTTTGGATATATTGTAATTTATATTTTGTATCTATAAAAAAAAAGGGTAATATATGAAGGATTTTAGAAGAAAGTTAGTGAAAAAATACTTTTGACTATCAAAATAATAAATTCAAATTAATTGTTCAATCGAAAAAATAAAAAGAAATGTGTGAGAAAGATCAAATATACCCCTACATGAATATATCTTTTTTTTAAATAAATTTTTTTTGAAAAGTAAATTTAAATTATTATTTTTTACTTCAATTAGAGAAAAGGGGATATAATTATACTTATAAAAGTACAAAAGTAAGTGTCTACCCAAAAGTAAGAACATCACTCAACTTGGAGCAACTTTAAAAACTAAATATAAGGTAACTAAATCACTCAACTGCGAGCAATTGTTTTTAAGAAAAATATAAAAAGCTAACCAAATCGTTCAATTTGGTGCTACTTCAAAAGAAATGATGAAGCAAAACGCTTAAAGATAAGCGACTTTAAAATAAAATTATTGGATGACGGTCTTTTGCCGCAAGTTAATATTAAAGGAAAAACGTGCAACTTTAAGCGATTTGTCCGTTTTGGTTAAATAGAAAAGTAAGTGTTCCTTTGTGTATTTTTGTTTTAAAAAGGACTCTTTTGGCTCCTAGCTGGAGAATTATGCAGGTGTACGAAACACTACCTTCTTGCAATCTACATATTGTAGTCAACTGCAAGAGCAGATGCTCGTGTGACGATTAAGAAGAGACGATAATTTAGTGGAGGGATAAAATCTGAATCAAAATTTGAAGGTTGGAGCTTCCCACTTTTAGTAATACTAGTTTTGGGAACGTGCCTTTCACGTTTGACCTCTATTTGAATAAAATTTGTAAAGGCTTAAGTCCTTAACTCATGTATAGAAAACATTTGTAATATCAATCCAACTAACTTAAAAAACAATAAAATATAGATATCATCATATGCATGCAAAATGAAAAAGGTTAATATATTGATCGGAATAAGAAACAATAACCGATAAATAAAAAATGAAATAAGAATTATAAGATGATTAAATAAAAGGTGTAGTGGACTAACATTTTATATCCAATTTATAAAGGAATAAATTGTGTACATCAAAATTTGTGAGTGAATGCGAAAGTAATAGAGAAAAGAAGATAATTTTACGTGATTTTGTATATGGATATGGTTGTGTTGACGAAATGGAACCAAAAAATTATTAATTAATTTACCTCTTATTTTTTGCTAATAGATGAAGAATGAAGAATGAAAAACGAAGAACATAAGGAGTTATTATAGAAATGTTTTGGAAAAATTAAAAGAAAAAACATTTATTTCATAAGCAATAAAAAAGGAATCCAATTCAATTAATGAATATAAAAGGGTGATTTTCCTTTTCATATACTGTGGCCAAACAACTCCCATTTTTTTTTTTTAAATTTTTTTTATTTATCATATTTATAAAATGTATATTTATATTTTTACACTTAAATGTTCTTGATATAATATTTGCTTGAAAGACAAAAGAATTATTCAATATTTCAGGGGTTTCGAAGCTAAAAGGACTAACAATTAAACCTAATTAAAAAGTAGAAAATGATAAGTTGTAACAACTAATCATTTATTTGATTCAGTTTAATTATCATTATTTATTTAATTCAAAAAGTTAGAAAGGTATTTTTTAATTAAAAAAAATAGTGAACGACATTTTCGTAATCCAATTTTGAATTTGAAACTTTTCCACTTTTAATATAATATAAAATATGATGGTAATATATATATATATATATATATATATATATAGTGTAGTACAAGATTTAGTATTAATTAAATAATTATTTATAAAAAATAAAGTACTATAATTTTTGTGAATGATTAATGTGAATCGTCGTATGATGACTAATTTATCAATATCAAGATGACTAATTATTGTCGAAACCTACAAAATGAACAATCAAATTGTCTCATAATTCTACTTCCTAGACATAATACGGTAAACATTCATGAAAACTACCTTATCCTTTTAAAATACTACTAGATGCAACCAGTAATAGACAATTAAATTTGAACTTCCAAAAGAATTCTTCCTATTAAGCATCTCCTTGAGCTTGTAATATTGCCCTAACTAGAATTCAATCTGCTTGCGAAGGTACGTTTAGTTATTTAAGTAGTAAATAATACTAAAAGAAATCAAAGGGACACAACCGCTCAATCTTGAAGGGTTTCAACGATCTCATAAAATTTCAACCATATGAATTTAGTAATAGCAAGAATAAAAATTGTTTTTATGTTTTTTGAATTAGCTAGTTGGGTATAGCTAGATATAGTTTTATAATGTTGAACCTTATTGATTAGTACAAAAGTTTGTTATTGTAGATACGTGAGTTTGATCCTCCCCGATTCAACCCACTTTTTTAGCTTACAATATCTATTTTGGTCTAATTATTAGGTCATTTTTGGTGGACTTTTTCTTGATGAATTGCAAAACCACAAAAGTAGTCATTATTTAGATGATACTTTTATTTTCAATTTCCAAGGAAAAAAATCTGAAAATATGTTCTTTAATTTTCTTATATTTAACATTAAGGTAGTATTTTATTTTTGGTTATTTATAAAAGCAAAATGAAAAGATCGAATCCACCCCCCAATTTATTTTTGATCTTATCCCAAATCTATAAGGGCATTTAAGGAAGATTAGACAAAAAAAAAAAAACAGATCACATTCACCATAACCCTAAGCTAGAAAACTAAAAGAAGGGAATCTAAGAAAAAGAGGAGCAGCCGCAGCTAGCCCAATAAAAAAAAAACCTCAATTCACATTCTCCACTAATATTTTTACCATTACATAGCCATGAAGAATTCAAAGACACCATCTTTAAAATTGTCATGAAAACAATCATTCTACTCTAGTTCACCAAAAACTAAGACAACTGCACAACAAATCTGGTTGCTCAAGATCTAAATGGAGGTAGAGTCGAGTTGGCAAAGTTTAACTGGTGATTTTCTACTGTAATCTAATGCTTAGAGATTTTCATCAATAAGTGAAGAAAGTTTACTCCATCAAGGTTCTTTCTCACATTTTCATTCAATTTGTATCCATTTGTTTTAGTTGTTTCAATTACTAATGAATATCTATGTCCATGTGTTTGTTTTTGCCCTAGTGTTAATGTTTCCAAAATCATTCTTGAATTGCAACTCTTATATTGTTTTTTTATTTTGGTGTCTCATTACGTGAAATGTCCTTTTTATTGATTCATTTTGTGGTATTTCCGTTAGATTATATATGTGCTCTAGCTTGATGTTGTTTGTTCCTGTTTTTTATTATGAAGTTGGATACCGAAGAAAGAAATTACACTAAAACAAAAGATTCATTTAGTGGCATTAGATTAATTTTTAAATACTGCCGCAAAATATTTAGTGACAATTGAGTTAATGTCATCTCATCTAGAGTTGTTAAAGTTTTTAAGGACATTTATGCAATGTGTTGGTTATAAATACTCATATTTATTATCGCCGCTAAATATATATAGTTGCAACTATATTATTTTTGTTACATTCTGATAATCTCCACGACCTATTAATTTACTCTAGATTCTCCTATGAATGAAACATGTTACCTAACATATTTCAAAGTAACATTAAGAACAATAAATAAAGAACCTAATGTTTTTATGAGGAAAACACCCGGCTCAAAAGTTGTAAAATACCACCATGTACCCCGACAGGATTTAACTCCAACTTCACTAAATCACTGAGCCTTAACAGAAAATAGATTACAAACTTTGCAACCTACATAACTAACTCTAATTCCTTAACCTCAAGTTATGAATTTAGCTTACAACTCTTGCAATCCTAGGAACTAATTCTAAATCCTAACCTTTAAGTTACGAATTCAGATTACAGATATTGTAATCCTAGGAACTAACTCTAAATCCTAAACTTCAACACAAACCTCCCAAGGTCTGTGTTTCCAATTCCTTGAGTTATCCCAACCTAAACACACCACTCCTAATTCAGTTCATAACTCACTAAACTAATATTACATCAAGAATGATTCACAAATAAAATCTCCTGACACATAAACTCTATAACAGGACCATGTTCTTCAATGTGTTCTTTCAGTTAATTGGTAGCACTTATGAAGTCAATTTTTCACTTGCTTTTTTTACTTTGTTTTTGGACGCTTCACCTCTATCAAGCACAATTCTTCATAGACTTATTGTTCACTTCAAACTCCTTATTGACTTCAATTCTCTTGGCTTAGTGTTCTACTTCAAGTGAGTTTCCTTCTTCAATTCAAACTTTTTGCTTCTTTAGACTCCTTCAAATCAAATTCATTGATTCTTTTCTATTTTAGTCGAACTCCAACTCTTTAATTTAGCAGTAACTTTAAGAGTTCTACTTCAAGTGAGAGTCCTTCTTCCATTAAAACTCCTTGCCACTTAGACTCCTTCAAATCAAACTCATTGATTCTTTCTCTTCAATTCATAGATGCTTATTTCCTTGACTTTTTTCACGAAATTAGCATTATCTATTTCTTAATTTCTACACTCTTGTCTTTATTAATTTTGAAATTTTTTGTGATTTCAACTACGCGTGACAGTGTACCTACCATGTTTATTGACCTGTTACATTTTTCTTTGTCAATTATAAAAAATGCATAATTCCCAACAAATCCCCCCCCCCCCCCTCTCTCCCCCTCTTTTTTGATGATGACAAACCTCTTGTCTTTGTGCATTCAAACAACTTTACATATAGACACTGAAGCATGAAATACTAGCATAAAACATGTTAGTCAATGGGTTATAAACACTGCACAACTCTTGTCAAATCTTACATTGACAAGAAGATATATAAGCCCAAACCCATATTTTTCATTTAAATATAGCATATATACAACTTTGCTAGGAAAAATAGAAAAAAAAGAGTAAATCAAGAAAATAAAGCAACACTGAGGGTGTGTTTGGTATGAAGGAAAACATTATATGTTTTCCAATTTTCTCATGTTTGGTTGGGTTAAATGTTTTGGAAAATGTTTTCCAAATCAACTCATTTACCTCAAATTTAAGGAAAATGACTTCCCTTCAAAACATAAGGAAAACATTTTCCAAAACTCTCTTCCAACTTCAAATTACTATTTTTTTTTATTGAAAAATCCAATTTATTTTGTCCCTACACTCAAGCCAGCCCCCCCCCCCCCCCCCCCCCCAAAAAAAATAAAATAATTTAAAGCTTGTTTTTTAAAAATGTTTTTTACTTAAATTTTTTTACCCCACCCCCACCCCCATCCCCCTACCACCACCACCCCCACAAAAAAAAATATTATAAGTTGTTTTTAAAAGATATTTCTAATTTCAATTTTTTTATTTTTTCACCCCCTACCCTTGCCCCTCACCCCCTTAAAAAAAAAATTTAAGTTTGTTTTAAAAAAATATTTTCTACTTTAAATTTTTATATTTTCACCCCTACCCTCGACCCCCCCACCCACCCCCTACCATCCCCCCTAGCCCCCCAAAAAAAAATTAAGTTTGTTTATGAAAAATATTTTCAACTTCAAATTTTTATTTTTCCACCCCTACCCTCGACACCCCGCAGTCCCCCTCCCCCCCTCCCCCCTCCCCCAAAAAAACAATTTAAGTTTCTTTTTAAAAAATATTTTCAATTTCAAAAATTATTTTCTACTCTAGTTAAAATAAAAAATATTTCACAAAAACATTTTTCATTCATAAATCAAACAATAAAAATCTTTTCTGGAAAATATTTTCTACTCACTAACCAAACATGAGAAAATAAGTCAAGAATCTACTTGTTTTCCAGGAAAACATTTTCCCTCATACCAAACACACCCTGAGTTCCAAGGAAAAATGGAACTTTCAAAGGCCGGTAAAATGATAATACAAGTGAAAGATTGGAAAAGACCCTTTGAAAGTAATAAGTTTTGCATCAAAGAAACAAAATCTACATATATGATATGAGAATATAATGAAAACAAAATATTTGTAGATCCTTTGAAATCTTTTTAACTTTTCTATTTCAAAGAAAAAGATCATTTGTACATACAAAGGGGGTAAACTAAATGAAAATAAAATAAAATTTGGAACAGATTAAATCATGAGAATATCAAAACCTCTTCATATCTCAACAACATCTTGTAGGTGCACGAGAGTCATTAGAAGGTTTAGGTATATGATAAAAGTCGACCATTATAATCCTTCTATTGGCTTAATTCCCTTTGATTTGCCAACAATTCCTCAAATTTTCTCTTGCTTGATTCAAACATAACTTCATCTTCATGTCTCTGATACATTGTGTCTTTTTGCATGTCTCTGCAATGCAAAAAGAAACACAAAGCAGTAGAGACATGAAAATGAAGTTTGAATCAAGCAAGAAGAAGTTTGAGGAAAGGTTAACAAACCAAAGGGAAGCAAGCAGAAGGATCATAATGGTGGACTTTCCTCATATGCCTAACCTGCTAATGGCTTTCGTACTCCCACAATGTGCTACTTGGATACAATGAGGTTTTGATGTTATCATGATTTAATCTATTATAAGTTTCATTTTAAATTTACTATATGACCTCTGTATTTATGAATGATCTTTTACTCTAAAATAGAAAAGTTAAATATAGATCCAAAGATCAATCAAACATTTTGTATTCATTCCTTTATCACATTGTATATGTAGATTGTGGTTCCTCTTGGGTCCAAAAGAGTCTTTTTCACTCTTTCACATGTATCATTTTTTTACTTGTCTTTTAAATCTCCATCCTTTTATAGAATATCATTGGTCATAACTACATTCCATATTATCCTCTTCTTTTTCTAAATTCATATTTCTATGTAGGGTTGTTTTTTCTTTAATGTGGCTTTATTATTTTTCGAGTGCATGTCTAACTTAATAAGGTGTTTATTGTTACTTTGTAGTGTGCCACTTGACTCTTTTATAGATGTCACGCCCCGAAGCTACCCCAGGACGCGAACACAGGATCTAGGATCGCGAGTGACCCCAAGCTAACCCTACTGGCAAATCATAAGCATACTAAAGATAAACTGAATCAATAAATACTGTGCAGAAGTTAATCATGAAATAATCTGAAATGATGAGGAATACCCATAATAAATCTGAATATATAAAATACTGAGAGTTTAACAACAACTGAAAAGTCAAACACAGATACTAAAGTTGATTTTAACTATGTCTGAAATAAAGCTTCTATTGACTAGAAATGTTGGGACATGCCCCAGCTAGATCTAGCAAATACTAAAAAGTAAAGACTCAAAGCAAAGGAAAATAATCATGTCAATCGTCATCGAAGAATGAGGACTCACCGCTGATGTTGCTGAACTGAAGATCTGGAACCGTGATCTGGAAGCTGAAAACCTGAACCTACATCACAAGAAGATATAGCGCAGAATATGCGTTAGTACTTGAAAGTTACTGAGCATGCAGGATAGAGTAAAGCTCAACAATAACATAACGAAACCAATGTATGTATCTGAGAAATCATAAGAGATAAGCATGATACTAAACTGAGAATACTGAACATGAAGTGACTGAATGCAATGCCCAAGTTTATAACATGCTAAAACTAAAATTTGACTGTAACTGATAACATGGTCTATTCAATAGAATCTGACTGTAAGGGAGCTAATAATAACCGACATAAAACCACATGAGTTAAATGTGGAGTTTGATGTATACGCCCCATCGAGAGGTCCCAATATACCCTGCCAGATGTATACAGGCATGACTGGCATAATCACTAAAATGATTCCCACAGAGCGGACTTATAAACTACAAGGGCACGTAGTTCTGGGACTATTCGGGTACGTTGAACCCTAGTCCAATCGGTATTACATTACTCCCAATTAATCATGTATTTAATAATTTCTGTAATATGGATAGCTCAAAATACTAACATGCAAAATCTGAGAATGCAACAATTATAATTGATAATGTGACATTCGTAAACTGAAGCATGTATATCTGAAATAACTGACCTAACATATGTAATTCATGAATTTAAAGAACTACATGGCTACGGTTCTGAATTTCATACAAGAAACGAAGAAATAATGTGATAATCTCATTTGTATCATTCTAACAGCTAAAACCTAACAATTTCTAACATTTAAGAAACCCTAGGTCTAGAAAATATTAAAGGAATCAAGATTCTGACTGAAATCTAGGGACCTAATGGGTAAAATGAACCCACTAGTGAAATTCCTCATACATGGTGACGAATTCCACAGAGAAATCTTTTGATTTCGGGGTTGAAAATGATGAAAACTTGTTACATTTTGGAATTAGGGCAGGTCAACTTCTCCTCTATTTTTGCTCTAATTTTAGCATGATTTTGGTGAATAATGGATTAGGTTAGGTTCTAATTTGTTTACTAGGCTAAAACTCACCAAAACCACGTAATTTAGCGGTTAAACGACGTAGTTTAGGTGTCCAACGCATAGGTAAAAAGACCAAAAGACCCCTGACTTAAAAGTGTGATGGGCATACCACGACCCCTATGATGGGTCGTCAAAGGGGCCACGAACCGTGAAGTCGGTCTTTGTCCTTGGTCCAGTAGCTGCTGGATCTGGGTCACCCTACTATGGTCCTCTTCACGGACCTTGTGAAGGATCACGGACTGTGATGGTCCTCGTGGTCCTTCATCTGGGCTAAGGGCTGCACTGGTCTAACTATACGGGAGCCACCACTGCTCGTCGTCGAGACCACGGCCCGTGAAGAGCACCGTGGTCTGACGTCTGAGCCTGGTGGATTCCATCTAATCTTCACGAGCACCAGCACGGACGGTGAGGTGGTCCACGGCCCGTGAAGGGCTCCGTGGTCCACCTCTGCTGGGAGGGTGCTTAGATCACGGGCAGGTCGACGGACCGTGGTCCCTTTCATGGTCCGTGAACCATGCCGTGGTTCACTGGTCCTAGAGTTTCTCTGCTGCATTTTCTATGTCTGGGTTCTGAGGTGTTACAATATCATACACTCTTTGAACATTCGTCCTCGAATGAAGTCTAAACTAGCCAGTTAGGGAGGGAAAGAGCTGCAAACCCTGTCACAAATTTCAAGAACTCATTTCTGATCTGACTGAACTAAATGCAAGTACAAACTAAAGGAACATGATACTGAGACTGAAACTACGCATGAATGACTGAAAAACTGAAGAGGAACTATTACCTCAAGCTGGAGTGGAATCGGAAGGAAAGAGATGAGGATATTTGGCCTTCATGGTTGCTTCTTCTTCCTAAGTAGCTCCCTCTACGGACTGACTCCTCCACAAAACCTTAGTTGTAGCGACTTCTTTGTTTCTCAGCCTTCGAACCTGGCGATCAAGGATTTCAACTGGAACATCCTTATAAGTGAGACTGTCCTTCACAACCACACTTTCTAAAGGTACTATGGTTGTTGGAACCCACACACTTCTTCAACAACGAAATGTTAAAGACCGGATGCACTGCTGCTAGTTCTGCTGGCAACTCAACTCATAAGCCACTTTACTAACTCTTTTCATAATCTTGTAAGGGCCTACATATCTAGGACTGAGCTTCTCTTTCTTGACAAATCTCATCACCCCCTTCATGAGTGACACTTTCAGAAAAACCCAATCATCAACTTGGAACTCTAGTTCCCTTCTCCTTACATCTGCATAAGACTTCTGGCGACTCTGGGCTGCCTTAAGTCTATCGCTAATGAGTTGAACTTTCTCCATAGCATCATGAATTGAATCTAGCCCTATCAAGGCTGCTTCACCTACTCAAACCAACCAACTGGAGATCTACATCTACGCCCATACAATGCCTCATAAGAAGCAATCTGAATGCTAGAATGGTAACTATTATTGTAGGCGAACTCTATAAGAAGAAGGTGATCATCCCAACTACCCTTGAAATTGATCACACAAGCTCTCAACATGTCCTTTAAGGTCTGAATGGTATGCTTTGCCTGACCATCCATCTGTGGATTAAATGTTGTGCTAAGATTAACCTGAGTACCAAGACATTTGTGAAATGACTTCCAGAAATGAGAGGTAAACTGAGGACCTCTATCTTAGATGATAGACAAAGGAACCCCATGCAACCTAACTATCTCATTAATGTAAATCTTGGCGTAGTCCTCCGCCGAATCTATAGTCTTAACAACCAAAAAGCGCACAAACTTAGTGACTCTAGCAACTATCACCCAAATAGAGTCATGTTGCCTGCAAGTACGAGGCAAACCTATGATGAAGTCCATGTTGATCACTTCCCACTTCCAAGTAGGAAATTTGATCTCTTGAGTCATACCTCATGGTTTCTGATGTTCTACCTTCACTTGCTGGCAATTAGGACACTTAGCCACAAAATACGCTATATCCCTTTTCATACCATTCCACCAAAAGACTTTCCACAGATCATGGTACATCGTAGTGGTGCTAGGATGAATAAAATATCTTGAGTTATGGGATTTTGCAAGAATCTATTGTCTCAACTCATCCAACTTAGGAACACATAATCGATCCTAATAGCGAAGCACATCATCTCCCCCTTGGGAGGAAACCTCAACTCTTTGTTGATAGACTACACCCTTTAGTTGAAGCAATATCGGATCACTGTCTTGCTTTCCCTTAAACTCCACTACCAATGAAGATTCTGACCCATTCTGAACTGTCACAGAACCATCTGATATGCTCATAAGGCGAACTCCCAAGCGAGCAAGCGTGTGAACATTTTTTGCTAGTTCCTTTCTCTTTTCCTCAACATGTGCTACAGTACCCATAGATAGTCTACTAAGGGCATCTGCTACTACATTGGCCTTACCAGGATGGTAATTCACACTCATATCCTAATCTTTGAGGAGCTTAAGCCATCTCCTCTAGCGAAGATTCAACTCTTTCAGGGTTAACACATATTGAAGGCTCTTTGGTATGTGAACACATCTACGTGAACACCATACAAGTAATGTCTCCAAATCTTAAGTACAAACGCCACTGATACATGCTCGAGGTCATGAGTCAGATAGTTTTTCTAATGCACCTTAAGTTTTCTAAAAGCATAAGCTATAACCTTACCTCGCTACATCAATACATAACCTACGCCGACTCTGGATGCATCACAATAGATCATATAACCGTCTGAACCCTCTGGTAGAGTCAAAACCGGAGCTGTAGTCAACCTAGTTTTCAGTTTTGTAAAGCTTTTCTCACAATCATCTGACCACTGAAACTTGACCTTTTTCTGAGTCAACTTAGACAATGGAGAGGCTATGGATGAAAATCCTTTCACGAACCTTCTGTAATATCCAGCTAAACCCAAGAAACTTCTAATATATGTAGGAGAGGTAGGTTTGGGCCATTGTTTCACCGCTTCTATTTATGGGAATGTACTCGGATCCCTTATCAACACACAATATGCCCAAGTAAAGCAAGGGATTGCAACCAAAACTCACATTTGCTAAACTTAGCGAATAACTGACGATCCTTGAGAGTTTGCAGGACAACCCTCAAATGATTTGTATGTTCTTCCTCATTCCTAGAGTAAATGAGGATATCATCAATAAAGACGATAACGAACAAGTCCAAATACTGTTTGAACACTTTGTTCATCAAATCCATGAAAGTTGTAGGAGCATTGGTTAGTCCAAATGGCATAACTACAAAGTTGTGATGACCATACCGAGTTCTGAAGGCTATTTTTAGAATGTCAATAACTCTGACTCTGAGCTGATGATAACCGGATCTAAGGTCTATCTTTAAGAAATCACTAGCACCCTGAAGTTGGTCAAACAAGTCATCAATCTTGCGGATAGGGTACTTATTATTTATTGTGACTTTGTTCAACTGCAGCTAGTTAATGCACATTCTGAGAGAACCATCTTTCTTTTTCACGAACAATACTAGTGCACCCCATGGGGAAATACTAGGTTTGATGATGCCCTTATCTAGACGTCTTTCAACTGCTCTTTCATTTCCTTAAGCTCGGTTGGAGCCATTCTGTAAGGAGGAATAGAAATAGGCTAGGTTTCTGGATGGAGATAAATTCCAAAGTCAATTTCCCTTTCGGGAGGAACTCTGGGAAGATCTTCTGGAAACAGTTCTGGGAACTCATTAACTACTGGAACTGACTCAAGTGTTGGGGTTTCGGAGCTTGAATCCTTAACCCAAACTAGATGATAAAGATAACACTTAGACATCATTTTTCTTACCTTAAGGTAAGAAATGAATCGACCCATATGCGCTAAGCTACTACCCTTCCATTCTAAGATTGGTTCGTCTGGAAACTGAAAATGAACAATCCTAGTTCTACAATCGACTAAGGCATAACAGGAATGTAACCAATCCATGCCTTAAATGACATCGAAGTCTATCATTTCTAACTCTACAAGATCTACTAAGGTGACTTTCTGGAGACTGTGAGAAGACAATTTTTGTATACCCGTCTAGCTATAACTGGGTCACCAACTGGAGTAGAGACTTAGAAGGGTTCTGAGAGAGTTTCTGGACTAACACTGAAGTTGACTGCTATATAAGGAGTTATAAAGGAAAGAGTAGCCCCTGGATCTAACAATGCATAAATATCTAAGTCAAATACACGTAACGTATAACTGACTACATCAAGAGAATCTTCTTGATCCTGGCGAGCTTGGAGAGCATACAACCTATTTTGGCGTTGTCCGCCACCTGTACCAGATGAGTTACCCTGCTGAGTCGGGTGACCTGCTGGTGCTACTGAATTTGTAGACTGAGCTCTACCATTGTTACCTTCTTAACCTTGTTTAGCAGAAGGAAAATCTCAAAACCAGTGACCAGACTGACCACACCTAAAGCATCCTTCCTTTCTTGCAAGACACTTTCCTAGATGGTTCTTACCACACTTTGGACAAGTTGGGTAGGTTCTGGTGCCTGAAATACTACCCTGAGACTTAGAGATTGATGCCCTACCTTTTTGATCATTTTGGAACTTAGAGGATGGAACATTAGCTGATGAAGGTGCTGGAGCTGAGGACTTTTGCTGAAACTGCGAGCAGTTTCTACCACCCTGAGAATACTCATAGTTTACTAAGCTTATCTTCCTCAACCTACTGAGCATGAGTCATGAGCCAAGAAATGTTCATATTTTCCAGCAACATAGCATTCCTACACTCTATTTTCACTAGGTCGGATACCCCATACACAAACTTGTTCATTTGAGCCTTGGAATGAACAACCATATAAGCAGCATACCTAGAGAGTTGGGTGAACTTGAGTCCAAACTATTGGACTGTCATACTAACCTGCCTCAAATTCATAAACACTTGTGCTTTTGCCTCCCTCAACTCTCTTTGGGAAAACTTGTCCAGAAAAGTCTCACTAAAGCATTCCCAAGTGATAAGAATTGCATATGTACCCCTGTTCTCTTTCCATTGAGTATACCAGATATGAGCTACATCTTTAAGTTGATAGGATGCCAACTCTACCTTATCATTACTTGTCACTTGCATTACTCCAAAGACCTTCTTGACCTCATTTATGAAGTGTTGGGGAACGTCACCAATCTACGATCCTAAGAACTCATGCAGATTTATCCTAACAAAATCACGAACCCTGGCTGCCACTGATCCACCACTAGCATTTGAAGGAACTGGAGCCTGCTGATTGTTCTGATTAGTCACACTCTGAGCTAAAATTTGAATGGCGTTCCATAACTCATTATTCGAAACTTCCTGATCTGGGATTGGAGGAACTACGTTAGCATTTTGTGTATTCGCATACCTTCCATAAGCTCTACGAGGAGGCATGATCTGAAAACACATAACGTACGATTATAATGAGAAATTAGATTGTACCTTACGCACGATAAGAGTAACAAGAAACTGAAGTTTTCCTAAAACACTTTGTAGCCTCATTCTGATTAGATGTGGTGCACTTCACACCTATGAAACGGACTACTTATTGTGTCTTTTCAAACATCCTAGGACTCTTAAACCAGGCTCTGATACCAAGTTTGTCACGCGCCGAAGCTACTCTTAGGATGCGGACACGGGACCTAGGATCATGAGTGACCCCAAGCTAACCTGCTGGCATATCATAATCATACTAAAGATAAACTGAATCGATAAATACTGTGCGGAAGGTAATCATTAAATAATCTGAAATGATGAGGAATACCCATACTAAATCTGAATATATAAAATACTGAGAGTTTAACAATAACTGAAAAGTCAAACTCAAATACTAAAGTTGATTCTAACTATATCTGAAATAAAGCCTCTACTAATTAGAAATGATGGGACATGCCCCAGCTACATCTAGAAAATATTGAAAACTAAGGACTAAAAGCAAAGGAAAATAATCATGTCAATCATCCTCGAAGAATGAGGACTCACCGTTGATGCTGCTGAACTGAAGATCGGGAACCGATCTATGCGTGACCTAGAAGCTGAGAACCTCAACTTACATCACGAGAAGATATAGCGCAGAGTATGCGTCAATACTTGAAAGGTACTGAGCATGCAGGATAGCGTAAAGCTGAACAATAACATATAGGAACCAATGTATATATATGAGCAACCATAATAGATAAGCATGATACTAAACTGAGAATACTGAACATGAAGTGACTGAATGCAATGACCAAGTTTATAACATGTTGGAACTGAAATCTGACTGTAACTAATAACATGGTCAATGCAATAGAATCTGACTATAAGGAAGCTAATAATAACCGACATAAAACCACATGAACTAAATGTTTAGTCCGATGTACACGCCCCATCGAGAGGACCCAATATACCCTGTTAGAGGCATGACTGGCGTGATCACTAGAATGATGATCACAACGGTGACTTATAACCTATGGGGGCACATAGTTTTGGGACTATTTGGGTATGCTAAACCCTAGTCCACTTTGTATTAACCTACTCCCAATTGATTATGAAATTAATAATTTGTAATTGAATTTCTGTAATATGGATAGCTCAAAATACTAACATGCAAAATCTGTAAATGTATCAATTATAACTGATACTGTGACATTCATAAACTGAAGCATGTATATCCGAAATAATTGTGTCACGACCCAGACCATTGTGATTGGCACCCACACTAACATTCCGGTGGGAGAACCACTACTACAACCTAAACCAAGCAACTAAATTAATAACTAAGGCATTTACGTCAAATACTAAGGAAAGAAAATAGAATTCACTTAAACTCTAAAAAAAGTCTAACAATAATAAACTAGCAATGCGAGAGAATAACATAGAACCGAAAAGTCAGTGTACCAAAACATCTAACAATGAACCAAGTCTAAAAAAGAAGGGATACAACCCCAAACTAATGAACTAATCAACTAACTAAAACAACTGTCTAAGTCTGGAAGTGGTGGATATAGACGAAAGAGAATTCCATGGCAGCCCGGAAGAATTGGCTCACCCTTGAATTCGAATGATCACTGAACTCCTAAGCGAGGTTTGTCAGTAGCCGCTTGAAGATGTCCTGTACTCGACAAAAATAAGAGCAACTGCAGTATAAGTACACAACCACAGTGTAATGGTAGGATCACGCGGCTATCCTACTAGTGCAACATAAACAAGTCAAGACAACAATATAATCAAATGCATATATATCAACATATACAATATTATAAACATTTACGAACAACGATTAGCTTCACATTTTATATCAAATCATTGATCCTCTCATGGGACCCAAACCCAAACAGTTAGCATATCGGAACGTGGTACCAAATCCCATAATTATGCAGGAACGTGGCAATCGATCCTATTTTTATTCCAAAATGTGGCAACTGATCCAAGTTAGTTATGCCGGAATGTGGCAACCGATTCATTCAACACACCACAATCACAAACACAAGTATATCTTCAAGATCATACAAACAAGTCATGATTTCATGGAAAACATTATTTCTCTATCGTATTTATATCAAGTGTGATCAACATTGCAACATTCATACATATACAAGTATCATAATGTAGCAAGAACAAGCATGCATCACACAATCATAGAATCACAACCATCTACCTCGAAACAAGCTTGAAACCCTAAAAAACTCGATCCTTCCCTTTACAGATTGGTTCCGCTTGTTGTTAGTCTACAAACTGTAACACCCCTAAATACTAACCAAGAGTCTCATGTCGATTTACCGTTGCTTAATTACTAGAATATGTTTTAGTCTCATTTTGGGAACTTGAAGTGTTGTGATAATTGCCAACTTGCTTAGCATAAATTCTTATCGTAATTTAAGGATTTGTGATGGGGTGTTTTGGTAATATCCTAATTAGAATTATGTATAACTTTAAAAGGAAGTTAAGGGATATACATATAGATATATATGTATACATTTTGGGCAGCACACATATTCTTGGGCAGCACCTTTGAAGGACAGCTGCCCAAGGGATAAACATCTCTTGTTGACTATATATTTTCACCCCTCCTTTAGTAATTTCGTTTTTCTCAAGCCTTAGAACCTTAGAAACATATCTAAACAGAGTGTTCTTCAAAATCACAAGAGAAACTTGGCCCTTTTTGGCTGGAATTCAAGAACACACACTTCTTTTTGGTAAGTGACGAAATCTGTTTTTCAGCTGGGTAGTGTTTTGTGTTTTATGCATATCTCTCGTTCTAGAACTTAGTTTACAGTGAGTAAATATGATTTGGAAAGATAATTCGTAGACCTACAACTCTTATGTTTATGTCAAACTCTGATTCAGCTGTTATGGATTCGAAATATGGGACGCAACATAGGACAAGTTTTGTCCAGATTCTGGAATTTGAAATTCTGTATGAACAGCTGTTAGTGTTTTGACTATATCTTGTTGTACAAAATACATTTTTCGGTGATTCTTGTTTGTTTGCAACCCTAAGAGATGTATCTACATATTTCATGAAGGTTATAAAGTCTAGTTTTGCTGTTTTCCATTTCAAATCTAAGTTGCGACATGAGGTACTAGGCTGGCCAGAATCACTGTCTTGGGAGCATTGTTGTGTTTGTGCAGGCTAATTTTACTTGTGATGATGATCCTATTTTACATCAATATTATTGAGCTTCTAGGGATTAAAGAAGTTGTTTAATTGTATTTTAAAGGTTGTATATACTCGTGAACAAGTTGAGGACCTTGATACATTGGTTGGACTGTTTCCTTGCTAAAGCACCGAGGTTTGTGTATAAACTTGTACTTGCACTCTTTTAACCTCTAGTATATTTGAAATTGGATCTTGGTACCTTGGTTACCTCTTGTCACTTTGCATTGTTGTGTTGGTATCCTTTGAGAAGTTAAAGATGCTTGTGTAACTCGCCCACTTGTACGGATTGTTTGATCACTTGGCACTCTTGTTGGGACCTCGTCCTTCTTGTGGCTGTGACTTTGTCACTCTTGGCATGCCTCTTGATTCGGATCATTTGCCATCTTGACTTTGGATTTTTAGTTCGTCTTAAGTATGGATGTTGTCCATTTTAAGTACGAATTAGAAAGCCATTTTTAATATGGTTCTTGGTTCTCTTGATTATTGGGCTTGACCCTTCTTGATATAGGGTGTCGACCCTTCTTGATACTTGTTTGTGCTTGGTGTGAAGACATGAGGTACATATTGGGCGAGCCTTGTTGTTGAATCTCTTGGAAAATGATGCTATGAACGTTCTTGACATTTGGGTCTTTA
Source organism: Solanum stenotomum (assembly GCF_019186545.1). NCBI lineage: Eukaryota > Viridiplantae > Streptophyta > Magnoliopsida > Solanales > Solanaceae > Solanum > Solanum stenotomum. The sequence continues at coordinate 29,985,156 of NC_064285.1, read as the reverse complement.
AATATCGAACTTGATACTCTTTATATATTGTTTACTTGATTTATTAATTATGTTCAATTATGTTGCCCATGACTTGAGAAAGTTTGTTTTGTGAATCGGATGGCTCCGAAATTATAGTTTTGCACCACTAAGCTATATGCTTAGCGATAGTTGTTTCTATCGTAGGGGAATGATCGAGTGGATGCATGAAGCGGGCCATTGGAGATGGAATTTTTGAGAGCCTTAAGGAAGATCACATTTGCATTTAGGCATCTATATTTTGTATAAACCTTTGGACTTGTACATGATCTTTGTGTTGTATAATTACATGAAGTTTCGAGGATGAATTTGATCATGTCACCATGGGTTGTAAATTAAGTATGGCCATATGTTTTGTTCTTTTGGGGTGTGTAAGCCCAAGTATTGCAATATACTAAATTTACTATTTGTTTTGAATATTTTTTGTGAAGCATGACGGGCTGATTTCGGTACTCCGAAGTGGGTAATATTCGTGTTATTTCATCCTTTAGTGTGAAGATAATATATGCATGAAAAGCCCATCGGTTATTTGCTTAAATTATTTTTGGGAGGGTTTTTCCGTCATAAATTGAAACTCCATGCCATATCAATTTTGACATCACATAAATGTTTAAATGGACAAGATGCACATCCTTATCTAAAATTTTTCCCTTTATGAACCTAATCCCCCTACTAAACTACAATCAATATGGCCATAGTAAATCTCTTTTAAATGTCGCAAGTATTTAAGTAGTTTTCTTGCTTAGGTGGTAGTATCCTTTCGAAAGGGTCGTTACAATTATTGGTATCAGAGCCAAGGTTTGTGGTTCTAGGACTTTTGTTGTGACTTACTTGTATACTTGGTCACATCTGAAAAAGGGTTCTATTTGTATTACTTGTTCACTTGCATGGTTTATAATATTTTTATCGCATGTAGAGTGCACATGCATCATGTACATGTCCCTAACGCAATGTGATCTTCCCTTTTGAAGGATTAAGTTATGGCCACTTCTTCTGACCGACCTGTGGAAGCTGATCGTGAAGGGTCGGGTAACTCTGTGCCCCAACCTCATGCACTAGAAGAGGTTGGAGAACCTTTCTCGAATCAATATGTTCCCCACACTAGTGGGTCTGAAGTGGGAAACCATCAGGGTGTAAGAGCGGGTTCACATCCTCAGATGAGTCGTGGTACTCAAGCCATGAATCCTCCTTTTCAACAAATGGCTGAATTCTTCCACCACATGTCTGAAGCGATGCATGATCCCAATGTGATTAACTTTGAGAAAATGAGGAAAATGGGTGGAGTGGAATTTGAAGGCACCGTTGATCCCACTGATGCTGAACAATGGCTGGAGCGCATGGAGAGGGTGTTTGAGCAGTTAGAATGTTCTGATGTTGCTAAATTTAAGTATGCTATTTCACTATTACAGAAGGATGCTTATGATTGGTGGGTAAGTGTTCCAAATGCCAAGGTAAAACCTCCTGTTCTTACTTGAGATGATTTTCTTAGGGAATTTCGTATGAAATATGTCCCACCTGCTTATTGCGATGCAAAGAGAAAGGAGTTTTTAAATTTAAGGCAACGAGGTATGTCTATTGCTGAGTACCAACAGAAGTTTCTAAGGCTCTCTCGTTATGCTGGAGGTATTATTAAAGAGGAAAAAGACAAGTGCAGGAAATTTGAAGATGGTTTAAATGATTCCATTAGAAAGAATGTGGCGATCCTGCAACATGAGAACTTTTGTAAGTTAGTGTATGCTGCTTTTACTTGGGAGCGACTTGATAAGGAAGAAGCTAGTAGAAATGAAAGCAAATTCCGGAAGCCTAGAACCGATTTTGGGGGGCCATCAAAAAGGGGAAGGTTTGATAACTTTAAGTCTAGTAGTGATAACAGGCCACCGCAACAAAAGCAAAGCAGATCAAATTTTTCTACAGCTAGCACGCCAAATTATGGCCAAGGTAAGCCTCGTGTTCCTACTTGTCCGCAATGTGGAAAGAATCACTATGGTACTTGCAGGAGAGCTTCTGGTGCATGTTTCAATTGTGGGAGCTTTGATCATAAAGTGAAGGATTGTCCTAATCCTAATAATGCTCCTTCCTTGAGAACTGAAGGCTCAGTTCATAAGCCTTCTATTAATCCTCCTCAAACTAGTAGAGGTGCAAGACCTAAAAACACCCAAGCAGCAGGTACAAGTGGAGCTAATCAAGCTAGTGGACAAAGGGCTACTGCACGTGCTTATGCTATGAGGCAGAGGGATGATCAAGATGGACAAGACGTGGTTGTCGGTAAATTTCACTTATTTGGCTTATGTGTGTTTACATTGATTGATCCGGGTTCTACACATTCATATATTTGTTCATCACTTGTTCTTCCTGAAAATGTGAAATCTGTGAAACTTAATTATGATGTGCTGGTTGAAAGTCCTTTGGGTTATCAAGTTGTGTGTAATCGAATTTATCGTGATTGTCCCTTCGTGATTCAAAGCCTGGTCTTCCCTGCTGATTTGATTGAAATGCCCTTCAAGGATTTTGATGTTATTATCGGGATGGATTGGCTTCATAAATATCATGCAGTGGTAGATTGTAGATCAAAGCATGTGACCTTTAAAGATCCGACATTTTCACATATCATTGTACAAGGTGAAAGATCATTGACAGCTAGTATTATTTCTGCGGCCTTGGCAAGAAAATTGATGCGTCAAGGTTGTGGGGCATACCTTGCTCACATAGTTGATACACGGTTGGAGAGTCCTTGTATCAGGGACATACATGCCGTATGTGATTTTCCAGAAGTCTTTCCAGAAAACCTTCCTGGATTGCCCCCGGAAAGAGAGGTTGAATTCCCAATCGAGCTTATTCCTGGATCTACCCCTATTTCTATCACTCCTTATAGAATGGCTCCGGCAGAATTAAGAGAATTGAAAGCTCAATTGCAAGAACTTCTTGAGAAAGGTTTTATTCGACCTAGTGTTTCTCCTTGGGGAGCCCCTGTTTTGTTCGTCAAGAAGAAAGATGGCACTCTTAGGCTTTGCATCGACTATAGACAATTGAACAGAATAACAATCAAAAATAGATATTCGCTACCAAGGATCGATGATTTGTTTGACCAACTGAAGGGTGCTAAAGTATTCTCAAAGATTGATTTAAGGTCTGGATATCACCAACTGCGTGTTAGAGCGGAAGATATTCCTAAAACTGCTTTTAGAACTCGGTATGGGCATTATGAATTTTTGGTGATGCCATTCGGATTGACAAATGCTCCTGCGGTATTCATGGATCTAATGAATCGAGTATTCAAGCCTTATCTTGATCAGTTTGTGGTTGTTTTTATAGATGATATTTTAATATTGTCCAGAAGTAGTGAAGACCATGATAAACACCTCCGGATTATTTTGCAAATTTTGAAGGAGAAGGAACTTTATGCTAAACTTTCCAAGTGTGAATTTTGGCTCGATGAAGTGACATTTCTAGGACATGTTGTATCAGTTGAAGGCGTGAAGGTGGATCCTAGTAAGATACAAGCAGTTGTTGACTGGAGACCTCCCAAAAGTCCAACCGAGGTAAGAAGCTTCTTAGGCTTAGCAGGATACTACAGAAGATTTGTGAAAGGCTTTTCCATTATCGCCTCTCCTTTGACTAAACTCTTGCAAAAGGATGTAAAGTTTATTTGGGATGACAAATGCCAAGAGAGCTTTGAAACTCTCAAATCCTTGTTAACTCAAGCGCCTATACTTACTCTACCAATTGAAGGGAGAGAATATGTAGTATACAGTGATGCTTCTCACAATGGTCTCGGATGCGTTTTGATGCAAGAAGGGAAGGTTATTTCTTATGCCTCTCGAAAATTAAAACCGCATGAATTGAATTATCCTACCCATGATCTTGAACTTGCTGCTATAGTGTTTGCTTTAAAAATATGGCGGCATTATTTGTATGGAGAGAAATGTCATATATTTACTGATCACAAGAGCTTAAAGTACTTGGGTACTCAGAAGGAGCTAAACCTTCGACAACGTAGATGGCTTGAACTCATTAAGGATTATGACTGCACAATTGATTATCATCCAGGTAAAGCCAATGTGGTTGCCGATGCCTTAAGTCGAAAATCTTTCGCAAGCATTTCCTTGAGTCCTTTACCTTTACTTCTTGAATTAAGAGCCATGAATATTTGTTTTACACCTGATTCAAATGGTTCAGTTGTTGCTAATTTGCAAGTAAAGCCAATATTACATGAACAGGTGAAGGAAGCACAAAAGATAGATGAGAAACTTGTAAAATTGACCAGAGAAGTTCAAACTGGGGAAAAGCTTGATTTTACATTAACAGAGGATGGTGTCTTATTTTACCAAAACAGGTTATGCATCCCTAATGATGACAGCTTGAGGAAAAAAATATTGAAGAAAGCACATACTTCACCATATGCAATGCATCCTGGAGGTACAAAGATGTATCTGACCATCAAAGAACATTATTGGTGGAATGGTATGAAGAGAGACATTGCGGAGTTCATTTCTAAATGTTTGGTTTGTCAACAAGTAAAGGCAGAACATCAGGTCCCAGTTGGATTACTACAGCCCTTGTCGATGCCGGAATGGAAATGGGAGAGAATAACTATGGACTTTGTTTCTGGACTTCCTCGCACTCAGAGAAATCATGATGCAATATGGGTGATTGTAGACAGGCTAACCAAGAGTGCTCACTTCTTAGCAATCAAGATGGATTACTCGCTTGAGCGTTTAGCCGAATTGTACATTAATGAGATTGTAAGACTACATGGGATCCCTGTGTCTATTGTATCTGACCGAGACCCAAGGTTTACATCTAGATTTTGGGGTAGCTTGCAGGAAGCTTTGGGTACTAAGTTGAGATTTAGCACTTCGTTCCATCCTCAGACGGACGGCCAGTCGGAAAGAGTGATACAAATTTTGGAGGATATGCTTCGAGCTTGTATTATGGAGTTTGAGGGTAGTTGGGACAAACACTTGGCTTTGATAGAATTTGCTTATAATAATAGCTACCAATCGAGTATTGGAATGCCTCCCTATGAAGCCCTTTACGGAAGGAAATGTCGGACCCCTCTTTGTTGGAGTGAAGTTGGTGACAGAAAGCTTGTTGGTCCTGAAATTGTGCAACAAACAGAGGACAAGGTAAAAATTATCAAGGATCGTTTAAAGATTTCTTCAGATAGACAAAAGTCGTATGCTGATCTTAAAAGGCGGGACATCGAATATCAAGTGGGAGATAAAGTATTCCTAAAGGTGTCTCCATGGAAAAAGATTATGAGATCTGGCCAAAAAGGAAAACTTAGTCCCCGATTTATTGGACCTTATGAGATACTTGAAAGGGTTGGACCAGTTGCATATAAATTAGCTTTGCCACCGGACTTGGAGAAGATTCACAATGTCTTTCATGTTTCTATGCTCAGAAGATATCGTTCGGATCCATCACATGTTCTCCCAGTTGAGTCTATTGAGGTTAATCCTGACTTGACGTATGATGAAGAACCTATTTTAATTCGAGCTCGGGAAGTGAAGCAACTTAGAAACAAGAGAATCCCCTTAGTAAAGGTACTTTGGAGGAACTATTCTGGAAAAGAAGCTACTTGGGAAAGAGAAGAAGACATGAGGACCCAGTATCCGCACTTGTTCCGGGACTAGCGTAAGGTAAATTTCGAGACGAAATTTCTTTAAGGGGGAGAGAATTGTAAGACCCCTAAATACTAACCAAGAGTCTCATGTCGATTTACCGTTGCTTAATTACTAGAATATGTTTTAGTCTCATTTTGGGAACTTGAAGTGTTGTGATAATTGCCAACTTGCTTAGCATAAATTCTTATCGTAATTTAAGGATTTGTGATGGGGTGTTTAGGTAATATCCTAATTAGAATTATGTATAGCTTTAAAAGGAAGTTAAGGGATATACATATAGATATATATGTATACATTTTGGGCAGCACACAAATTCTTGGGCAGCACCTTTGAAGGACAGCTGCCCAAGGGATAAACATCAGTTGTTGACTATATATTTTCACCCCTCCTTTAGTAATTTCGTTTTTCTCAAGCCTTAGAACCTTAGAAACATATCTAAACAGAGTGTTCTTCAAAATCACAAGAGAAACTTGGCCCTTTTTGGCTGGAATTCAAGAACACACACTTCTTTTTGGTAAGTGACGAAATCTGTTTCTAAGCTGGGTAGTGTTTTGTTTTTTATGCATATCTCTCGTTCTAGAACTTAGTTTACAGTGAGTAAATATGATTTGGAAAGATAATTCGTAGACCTACAACTCTTATGTTTATGTCAAACTCTGATTCAGCTGTTATGGATTCGAAATATGGGACGCAACATAGGACAAGTTTTGTCCAGATTCTGGAATTTGAAATTCTGTACGAACAGCTGTTAGTGTTTTGACTATATCTTGTTGTACAAAATACATTTTTCGGTGATTCTTGTTTGTTTGCAACCCTAAGAGATGTATCTACATATTTCATGAAGGTTATAAAGTCTAGTTTTGCTGTTTTCCATTTCAAATCTAAGTTGCGACATGAGGTACTAGGCTGGCCAGAATCACTGTCTTGGGAGCATTGTTGTGTTTGTGCAGGCTAATTTTACTTGTGATGATGATCCTATTTTACATCAATATTATTGAGCTTCTAGGGATTAAAGAAGTTGTTTAATTGTATTTTAAAGGTTGTATATACTCGTGAACAAGTTGAGGACCTTGATACATTGGTTGGACTGTTTCCTTGCTAAAGCACCGAGGTTTGTGTATAAACTTGTACTTGCACTCTTTTAACCTCTAGTATATTTGAAATTGGATCTTGGTACCTTGGCTACCTCTTGTCACTTTGCATTGTTGTGTTGGTATCCTTTGAGAAGTTAAAGATGCTTGTGTAACTCGCCCACTTGTACGGATTGTTTGATCACTTGGCACTCTTGTTGGGACCTTGTCCTTCTTGTGGCTGTGACTTTGTCACTCTTGGCATGCCTCTTGATTCGGATCATTTGCCATCTTGACTTTGGATTTTTAGTTCGTCTTAAGTATGGATGTTGTCCATTTTAAGTACGAATTAGAAAGCCATTTTTAATATGGTTCTTGGTTCTCTTGATTATTGGGCTTGACCCTTCTTGATATAGGGTGTCGACCCTTCTTGATACTTGTTTGTGCTTGGTGTGAAGACATGAGGTACATATTGGGCGAGCCTTGTTGTTGAATCTCTTGGAAAATGATGCTATGAACGTTCTTGACATTTGGGTCTTTAAATATCGAACTTGATACTCTTTATATATTGTTTACTTGATTTATTAATTATGTTCAATTATGTTGCCCATGACTTGAGAAAGTTTGTTTTGTGAATCGGATGGCTCCGAAATTATAGTTTTGCACCACTAAGCTATATGCTTAGCGATAGTTGTTTCTATCGTAGGGGAATGATCGAGTGGATGCATGAAGCGGGCCATTGGAGATGGAACTTTTGAGAGCCTTAAGGAAGATCACATTTGCATTTAGGCATCTATATTTTGTATAAACCTTTGGGCTTGTACATGATCTTTGTGTTGTATAATTACATGAAGTTTCGAGGATGAATTTGATCATGTCACCATGGGTTGTAAATTAAGTATGGCCATATGTTTTGTTCTTTTGGGGTGTGTAAGCCCAAGTATTGCAATATACTAAATTTACTATTTGTTTTGAATATTCTTTGTGAAGCATGACGGGCTGATTTCGGTACTCCGAAGTGGGTAATATTCGTGTTATTTCATCCTTTAGTGTGAAGATAATATATGCATGAAAAGCCCATCGGTTATTTGCTTAAATTATTTTTGGGAGGGTTTTTCCGTCATAAATTGAAACTCCATGCCATATCAATTTTGACATCACATAAATGTTTAAATGGACAAGATGCACATCCTTATCTAAAATTTTTCCCTTTGTGAACCTAATCCCCCTACTAAACTACAATCAATATGGCCATAGTAAATCTCTTTTAAATGTCGCAAGTATTTAAGTAGTTTTCTTGCTTAGGTGGTAGTATCCTTTCGAAAGGGTCGTTACAAACAATCAATATAATACAGGAATCAATAAACCATCACTAATTACCCGAATTACTGACAATTCTATGAACTCTAGATCAAACCCATGATCGCAATTATCCAAATTATGGTTGTTTCCACCATAGAATCTATAACAAAACCCTCCCCATCAATATTTACCCATTCTAATACGTTCTACGAATCGAAAAATGGATTTGGGGAGTGAAAAGCTTACCTTTAGACTCAAGAGTGGTGAATATCAAGTAGGAGTCTCCTGGGGTTCGTTCCTTAGCCATAAAAGTTGAAAAGTACATAATAAGGTCATTTAGGGGTTTATTAACTACCTCTAGTCGCGTCGAGCCGCCACAGTGGCCCTCACCCTATTCTAGTGGCCTCGCTAGAGCGGCAATCGACATTCACGAACCAGTGAGCTACTTAAAGAATTCCAAGACTCCCATTTCACAACACACCTCTAACCCACGACACTCAGAAAATACCCTTGACGCTAAGATCGATTTTGAGAGTTCTACTCGCCCGAATTCGATTCCGTAAAGTCATATGGTTTCTTTAATAAGTTATCTAACTACTCATGTAATCAAAAATAAAATCAACTCACCAGATTGCTACCAGATTTCCCTACACCTTTAAGACTCCAATTTCGTCCAAATCTGGACTAGGTTGGGAAATTTCAAGAAACTACAAAAACGTTTTCCGACCCAAAAAAATTTCCCCGTTGTCTTTTCTATAACGAAGGAACCCGGTCGTTACAATAGATACACATTTACTTATCACTCATCCCAGAGTGATAAACTTAGGAAAAATAGGCTAAGAAAAGAATGAAGTAGTACCTGAATCGACAAACAATTGGGGACACTTGTTTCGCATGTCCCTCTCGGTCTCCCAAGTAGCTTCCTCAACTGGACGATGCTTCCATTGAACCTTCACAGACTTAATCTCTTTGGTCCTTAACTTGCGCACATTATGATCAAGAATTGCAATCGGTTCCTCCTCATATTGGAGGTCTTTGTCTAACACAATTGAGTCCCACTTAATGATATAATCTCCGTCACCATGATATCTTTTCAACATGGACACATGAAATACCAGATGAACACCTGATAGATTAGGAGGTAAAGCCAATCTATACGCTACTTGTCCTACACATTCAAGAACCTTAAAGGGACCGATGTATCTAGGACTTAGCGTACCTTTCGTACCAAATCTCATCACCCCTTTCATGGGTGATACCTTAAGAAGAACATTCTCACCTGATTGAAATGTCATGTCTCTTACCTTATCATCCGCATACTTCTTTTGTCTACTGTGGGTTGCTAAAAGCTTATCTTGAATACTCCCCACCTTATCTTGAGCATTCTTCGCTAAATCAATCCCCAAAGGTTTCACATCGCTAGCCTCAAACCATCATATGGGTGATCTACATCCCCTCCCATAGAGTGCCTCGAATGGTGCCGTATCAATGCCAGAGCGATAACTATTGTTATAAGAAAATTCACACAAAGGTAAGAATTTATCCCAATGTCCCAAAATCAATCACACATGCCCTCAATATGTCTTCCAATACTTGAATAGTCCTCTCTGATTGTCCATCCGTTTTTGGATGAAAGGTTGTACTAAAAGTGAGTTGTGTGCCCAATTCATCATGTAATTTCCTCTAAAACTTGGATGTGAATTAGGTACCATGGTCTGAGATGATAGAAAGGGGCATCTCATGCAACCTCGCTATCTCTTTCACATAAACTTTAGCCAATTGTTCAGCATTATAATCTATTCTTATCGGAATGAAATGGGTTGATTTAGTCAATCTATCAACCACTACCCAAATAGAGTCAAACTTCTCCAAAGTCTTGGGAAGACCAACCACAAAATTCATGGCTATTATTTCCCAATTCCATTCCGAAAATGACATTCTTTGAAGTAAACTTGTAGGCCTTTGATGTTCATACTTCACTTGTTTACAATTTTGACACTTCTCCACAAACTCCGCTATGTCTTTCTTCATGCCCGGCCACCAATAAATTCGCTTCAAATCTCTGTACATCTTTGTCACACCCGGATGAATAGAATATCGTGAACCATGAGACTCTGCCAACAATTTCTCAATCAAGTCATCTACTCTAGGAACACATATTCTCCCTTTAAAATTAAGCACACCATCCTCATCAAGAGTGGTCTTTTTTGCCTTACCAATCACCGTCTTCTTTCTAAGCTCCTCCAAATTTTCATCCTCAAACTGTTTGGCCTTGATCTCCTAAACGAATGTGGCCCTTACTTCAATACTAGCTAACGCCCCACCTATTTTTAAGATGCCCAACTGCATGAACTTAAACTCAAAGGTTTGAATTTCTTTAGCCAAAGGTCGTTTGGATATACTTAAGCAAGCTAAACTACCCATACTCACCGTTTTTTGACTCCAAGCGTCTGCCACCACATTTGCCTTGCCAGGATGGTATTGAATGGTCATCATAATCTTTAAGTAACTCCATCCACCTTCGCTGTCTCAAATTTAGATCCTTTTGAGTGAACACATGCTGCAAACTGCGATGATCAGTAAACACCTCACACTTAACACCATAAAGGTAATGCCGCCAAATCTTAAGAGCAAACATTACTGCTGCCAACTCCAAATCATGTGTTGGGTAATTCTTCTCATGCACCTTCAATTGACTTGAGGCATAAGCTATAACATTCTTATCCTGCATCAACAGCACCCAAACCAGAATGTGAAGCATCACAATAAACAATAAAACCCTTACCTTCAATCGGCAATGCTAGAATAGGCGCGGTGGTCAAGAGATTCTTGAGCTTTTGAAAGCTCTCCTTACATTTTCAGTCCATTCAAATGGTATCTCCTTTTTGGTCAAATTAGTCAAGTAAATGGCGATAGAAGCAAAGTTCTTCACAAACCGACGATAATAGCTAGCGAGTCCCACAAAACTGCTAACTTCCGTCACAGAGCTAGGCCGAACCCAATTCTTAACCGCCTCAATCTTTTGAGGATCTACCATTACCCATTCCTTTGAAACTACTTGCCCCAAAAATGAAACCGAATTCAACCAAAATTCACACATAGAAAATTTAGCATACAACCTTTGTTTCCCAAGAATACCCAAAACAATACGAAGATGGTCGGCATGCTCTTCCTCACTTTTTGAATAAACCAAAATATCATCAATAAAGACTATGATGAAAGAATCAATAAATGGCTTGAACACCCCATTCATTAAACTCATGAAAGTTGCAGGTGCATTGGTCAAACCAAAGACATAACCAAAACTCATAGTGCCCATTACGAGTTCTAAACGCCTTCTTAGGCACATCTTCTGACCTAATTTTTAATTGATGGTAACCGGATATTAGATCAATCTTAGAGAAAACCGCTGCCCCTTGCAGTTGGTCAAAAAGATCATCTATTCGAGGCAAAGGATACTTGTTTCGAATAGTGACTCTATTTAATTACCGATAATCTATACACATTCTCATACTACCATCTTTCTTCTCAACAAACAAAACTGGAGCACCCCATGGAGAAGCACTAGGGAGAATAAATCCCTTATCAAGAAGCTCTTGGATTTGAGCCTTAAGCTCTCTTAATTCTGTCGGAGCCATGCGATATGGAGGGATAGAAATGGGGCGCGTACCATACTCTAAATCAATGCAAAAATCTATATATCTATCCGGAGGCATACCAGACAAATCATTAGGAAACACTTCACTAAATTCAGACACCACAGGAATAGACTCAATGGATGGAGATGAGTTTGATCTAAAAGAGTTCTTGGTGTTCTTAAGGAAGAAGAGGCAAAAAGAGTACATATAATTCAAAAACTTTAATTGAGAAGTTTTAAACTTGTTTGTGGGTGTAAAAAATGGTTTCGCAAAATCGTAGTTTAAAAATATGGCATGAATGAACATTTTCTTTAACAACAATGACATGTTGTAAAAGAGTACATTTGATCCAAAAAAACTTTACGACAGCTTTTTCGTAGACGTTCACTTGCATCACATACACAAGTGCTCTCTGAACCGTGCAATAAGGTCACCCATAACACGGCTCTCCCACTTGAGTTATCTTAGCCCCAGGCCATGCTATTCAATAATATTGGAAAAATGGCAGCGTAAGGTAACAACTAGTATGGAAAGCTGGTCGCCTTTGGAAGCCTTCGCCGGTAACCAAAGCGTATCGTTCCCGCAACCACTTTGGTACTTTGTTTATATGCAAAAGGTGTTGATACGTCCTATCCGCATAGAAATCTTACCCTCTTCCACACATTACCGGTGGATGCTACAGCCGCTATCACTTTGGTGTTGTAGTTTGTTAGTCTCCTTTGATTCGTAAACCAACCGGAGCAAGAACTGAACAGAGGCTTCAGTCTATGAGGCTTCCTTTTCTTCATCTTTGTTTTATTTTAAATCATTGGGTTTAGACATTACTTCGGTGCTTTTTAATCCTTTCAAAATGGCAGCAACATACCCTTTTTGCGATTTTTATGAAAGAATCCTGGGCTTAAGGTAGTTCAGTCACCCTCAGGTCATAATAGAGTCTAGTATGACATCGGTAGGAAGATAATGCAGCTAAGCCGAGACTTGCTTCTGAGGCATTTCAGACTTTACTTGCTGTTGCCGATATGATCTTTTCTCTTGTTTCGACAAAGCGGATTCGGAATTGTCTTTCATTCCAAGGCATAACTTGTATCCATGCGCTTCATATTCGCCAAACTTGGGATTTGCGATCCTAGGTAAGATCGGTTCAGGATCATGGGATCCTTTTCTATCAGATAGGAAGGGCTGTGAACCGAAAGGTGAGAGGCAGGGCTCGGTCTCAAGGTTGAATTTAAAGTCACTAGTCAGTCCAACTGCGATGCTTCAATGACTTCCAAATCTGTGGCTTTGGTTAGGTGGATCAAGCCACCACTGCTCTTTGTCAAGCTTAATAGTGATGGTCGCTGTAGAGATGGTATTTGTGGAGGTGGTGGTGTTGTCAGAGATAGTATGGGTGCTCTTATTATGGAATCCACATTCTTTGGAAACGAAAGACCCCAGGCCTGCGAGTATTATAATCTTCTAAGAATATTAATTGAAAAGTGTTAAACTTGTTTGTGGGTGTAAAAAATGGTTTTGCAAAATCGGAGTTAAAAAAACGGGATGAATGAGTCTTTTCTTTAACAACAATGGCATGTTGGGTTTTAAAAGGTGTGAATGGAAAATGAAGAGTTGCGACTTATATGAAAGGTTGTGACTTTTATGAATAGTTGTGACTTTTATGAAGAGTTGTGACTTTTATGAAAGGTTGTGACATTTCCGAAAGATTGTGACTTTTCCAAAGGGTTGTGACCTTCCCAGTAAGGTACAATAAGAACCTTTTCACACTACCCTTTAATTTCTATATATTGAGGTATTTCCTCGCATTTTAAAAGAACTAATTTTTTGGACTTCTTCTACTACTACTATATCTAGTATTCTAAGTGCACATTACTGACGTTGAGTAGTTCGCTGACACCGTAGTTTTAGGTACTGATACACCGGTGAGTAAGATCGTACTATCCTGGGAGGATATATTCCATTAACCTAGGATACTTGAGGGGACTAATTTCCTTTAGGGGACACTGTGCATTCTGTGTGCTTGATTTTCTTTCTTTGAGAAAAATATTTTGTCTATTGTTTGTAATTTTTTTCTAATTCTATTTTCTCTACTAGTTTTAATTTTCTAGTTTTGAAAATACTGTTTAAACTTTGATATTTTTTACCAAGTTCTTCAAAGTTTTGTTCTAAGTATCTTAGAAATACAAGATGAACAACAATCTTAAGGAAATTATTGTACTGTTGGTATTTCTTGTATTCTATTGATTGAGGGAAACAAATCATGGAAGTAGAAGATTAATGCACTACTTCTTCAGAATTCGGTACTTTGTTTAGAAAGATCGAATAGAGAATGTACTAGAAAAAATTGGTGGTATTCCGGTTAAAGAATACACTGGGTAACCTTCTTATTACTAATCCTGGGAACGTGCGTTGCACGTTTGACCCCTATTATTATATTAAATTTATATAGCCCCAACTCATGTTTGTAATATCTCTATCTTATTGTGTGCCACCAAGTTCATCCATTAAGTCCATGTAATGTAAGAAATTTTGTAAATATAAATTATATAAAATAGAGTTAGAAAAACTCTTTTTATAATTTGTGGAAGTGTCATTACAGGTTTATCTCAAAAGCATATAATAAAGTTCAGTATTTTAAGATAACCTTTCTAATATATAATATATTAATTTTCATTATTGATTTGATTCTAAAATTTAGCAAAAAATATTTTATTTAATTAAAAAAATAGAGAGAGACATTTTCGTAATCCAACTTTGAATTTAAAACCTTCCACTTTTAACATTAAAAACATTTGTAACATCATCTCAATTAACGTGAAAAGCAATAACATGAACCTTTCATCATACTAATGAAAACAAAACTTAACTAATAAATAAATTTATGCAAAATATATCTAAATGTGAAAATTTTATATTCAACAAATATAAAAATATTATAAAAGTGAAACGGTAGATAACTAAACAATAAAGACTATATAGCACACAAGAATCAATAATCAAAATAATCTCCTTTTTTATTGCAACTAACTTATGAAAATGGTTTTCCTATTCTAATTATTAATTTTTAAAAATAAAAAACCCTCAATGAAGATTAAATATATTAATTTCAATTATTTGTGTCACGACCCGATTTATCAAGTCATGATGGCACCTACTATAACCCACCAGTAGGTAAGCCAACCCGTAACCCGGAACAACAAGTAATGGGTCTGAGGGTAGAAATCAAACAAGAGTAGGCAAATAACAATATAAACAGGCGGACGCAAACCAAAAACTTATATACAAATAAAGATCCCTCCCAGAACCTGGAAGTCACTAGTACAGAGCTACTACAAAATGAGTACAAGTCCCAAAACTGGACAACAGAGACTGGACTGTCTCGAAGGGAAGAAGACAAGTCTATATATACAGATGGAGACCGAAATAGTACAGAACGCCGTGTGCTCACCCCCGTCTCCAGATAAGTCTACTCCAAGCTCGATCAACGCTGGCTACTAGTGCTCGGACCTGCATCACAAAATAGATGCAGAGCGTAGCATGAGTACCAAAACAACAGGTACCCAGTAGGCATCATCGGCCGACTGAGCAAGATAAGCAAAAGTAAACTGAAATGCAAATAAAGGGTCACATCAAGTGCAAAGAGTAGTAAATGGGGGGTATGTACACGAGCGTACAGGCAACAAAGACAAGCAATCTAACTAACTCCGCCGGGCTCCCATAAACCCGACGGGTACGCTCGTGCACAATAAAAGAAACCACCTGCACGGACCCCCATAAGCCCGGCAGATGGACTGACAGTTGAAGTAAAATAATGGAGCTAGAAGGTCTATCACAATATTACCAATTTCCGGACTTGTAACTGAACCATTCCCAATCATATTCCAAGATCTCATTACGTCCCGGACTTTAACCGGAATCTCTCCAACCTCCAAAACCTCAACCTACAGATGAGAGTAATCAAGACTAAACTGAAGCTTTAGTGAGGAATTGGGAATACACCACGTGCAAGCTGGACCACGGACTCGAACCGGGTACTATAGCTAATGAGTCAACCTATATGGGCTGGACCACGGACTCGAACCGGGTGCTGTAGCCAAAGGTCGGGCACGGGTGGGCTGGACCACGGACTCGAACCGGGTGCTGTAGCTGAAATCAGATCACAGGTAAGCTGGACCACGGACTCGAACCGGGTACTGTAGCTAAGCCTGGACATAAGTGAGCTGGACCACGGACTCTAACCGGGTGCTGTAGCTAAAACCAGATCACAGGTAAGCTGGACCACGGACTCGAACCGGGTACTGTAGCTAAGCCTGGACATAAATGAGCTGGACCACGGACTCTAACCGGGTACTGTAGCTGAAACCAGATCACAGGTAAGCTGGACCACGGACTCGAACCGGGTACTGTAGCTAAGCCTGGACATAAATGAGCTGGACCACGGACTCTAACCGGGTACTGTAGCTGAAACCAGATCACAGGTAAGCTGGACCACGGACTCGAACCGGGTACTGTAGCTAAGCCTGGACATAAATGAGCTGGACCACGGACTCTAACCGGGTACTGTAGCTGAAACCAGATCACAGGTAAGCTGGACCACGGACTCGAACCGGGTACTGTAGCTAAGCCTGGACATAAATGAGCTGGACCACGGACTCTAACCGGGTACTGTAGCTGAAACCAGATCACAGGTAAGCTGGACCACGGACTCGAACCGGGTACTGTAGCTAAGCCTGGACATAAATGAGCTGGACCACGGACTCTAACCGGGTACTGTAGCTGAAACCAGATCACAGGTAAGCTGGACCACGGACTCGAACCGGGTACTGTAGCTAAGCCTGGACATAAATGAGCTGGACCACGGACTCTAACCGGGTACTGTAGCTGAAACCAGATCACAGGTAAGCTGGACCACGGACTCGAACCGGGTACTGTAGCTAAGCCTGGACATAAATGAGCTGGACCACGGACTCTAACCGGGTACTGTAGCTGAAACCAGATCACAGGTAAGCTGGACCACGGACTCGAACCGGGTACTGTAGCTAAACCTGGAATAAGTAAGCTGGACCACGGACTCTAACCGGGTACTGTAGCTAAGAATCAATATCCAACCATCCGTCGCGGGAAATATCACCAAACCGATTACCATAAATAATCCTTTTAGTCCGACCCTCATATACCCCAAATCGCCGAGGAAGTATCCAATAATGAGTAAGCTAGACCACGGACTTTAACCGGGTATTTGTAGCCGATATAAAAGCAGGGCATTATGGATACAAGGTCATAAGCTGAGTTACCGACTATCAGACTCAAGTCTGCTATATCAGTCTACAAGGAGCTAACCGTCCGAAACGACGTCGGAAAAAGTTCTACTGCCCAACGACATCCGAAATCTCGCAAGTCTATGGCAACACTAGTCTAAGCCTAGACTAAGGCCAAACATACTTCAAATCAATATTATCATATACACCACCAGATATGGATATTCAATAATATCAAGAGACATGCTGTCATAATCCAACACTTTCCCGAAATAAGGTCTAAGGCAGGAATTATAGAAATTTAGCATGCTCGACACCCGAACCCCTCCATACTCAAGCAAATCAATAAACAAATGCCTAAACATGCTCAATCTCACGAGAGAAAGCCATAGCCTACCTGAAAGCTGACCACGCGTGCTCCAACTCACGGTACCGGAGCTTTTCCCCTCCGAACGGTCTCCAAATGCT
Organism: Solanum stenotomum; assembly: GCF_019186545.1. Classification (NCBI taxonomy): domain Eukaryota; kingdom Viridiplantae; phylum Streptophyta; class Magnoliopsida; order Solanales; family Solanaceae; genus Solanum; species Solanum stenotomum. The sequence goes on along the minus strand of NC_064285.1, from coordinate 29,967,781 downwards.
TCCCCACTAACAAAAGGTTAATCACCTCGTCATTACGAATATATTGACACTAAAATTATATTTTTCGGAGACGGACCCAAAATCGGGTCTAAAACGAGATTGTGGGGCCCACAATTGAAATCTCGAAAACGAATCCGTGAAAACGTCCCAAATACCTTACTAGACTAATCCCCCAAAATTTAGCACAAACAGATGCTTAAAACATAGCAAATCAGCCACAACAATTAAAATGGGCAGCCCCTTGATCACCAATTTCTAGAAAAAGAGACCCTTTCAACCCAAACAGATTATACCACGACGATCCTTGCGAAAAACTCTACAAGTTAGCCTCAAGAATGACTCAAAACGGACCTAAGATGATCAAGATCTCACATTTCAAAATTCAACAACAATTCAATCCGAACATCACTCTAGCAGTGGCTAAAATCGATTTCTTACCTCAAACGAAGCCTCCCCTCGCATTCCCGAGATCACCTCTAGATTCCCCACGAAATTCTCTTGAAGTTTGCCTTTTGAAGCACCTAATTTGGACTCAAAATGAAAGAGAAATCTTATGTTTAAGTTGAGGGAAAAAAAATGGATGAAATTCGTCCTAAATTCTGGAAATTTCCAGATTTTCACTCCGCTGCCACATGGCGTCGCGTGGCTCTGCCACGTCACCGCCGCGTTAAAATTCTACAACCCTTCAAACTTAAATTTCGATGTTCCAGACTCGTTCGGAGTCGGAAAAATACAAACCATATATGGAATCTGATTGGAAACGATATTTCGGACTCAACGGTGAAGGAGGAATTTCCATTTGGAGATTGCTTCGATGAAAAGTGGGTCCCACACCCAGTATCGTTTTGAGCCAGATTCCACAACTGCCATCTAAAGCCTCGGGAAGTGAACAAAGGGTCGTTCTAGACCAAAATCAATATTCCGAAGCTAACCTAGCTGTCAGAATTTTCATCTGAGCACGACTTCCAAGAAGGTTGACCAAAGTCAACTTTTCAAGTTATAAAAAAAAATCTCCAAAACAGGGAAACGGGCCTAAAACCCAAACGAACGACCAGGCGACCGAACAGTCAGTGCCAGCAAGTCATAAATGACTTGGGGTCGCTACAGGAACGCTCTAAACGATGCAATGAATGCTTTAATTTAAAAATAACCTGGAGGGTCATTACAATTTGCCATAATATTAAATCACAAATTTCATTTTTAGAAGCTACAAATAAAGTATATATTTACTTATTATAGTTGATACAAACTTCTTTTCAGTACTATTAAATTGAATAAATAAATAAAAATAAGTTAATACACTGTGTTGACATAACAAAAAATGATCAAGAAGAAAAGAAAAATATCTTTTTTTTTTGGATTGAATACTTGAATGTTACCCATGTCAAGGTACAAGCGTATTCGACCCCAACTCTTGTTATTACTTTATTTTTATTAGATTATGTTGTAAATTTAATCAAAAAGTTATTTAAAATTTAACAAAAAAAGTGTCACGACCCGAGTCTACACCTTGGACGTGGCCGGAACTTAAAAACCATTGGTGGTCCCCAAGCGAACCCTCATCCTGGCTAACTACAATAGGAAGACTAACTTAAGCATGCAAAAGCTTAAAACTGAATAAAATTCAATAAACTCAACTTTTCAAAACTTTAACTCAAATGAACAACTTAGAATAGAAATAATATATTCAACTCGCCATAAAATAGGCACTTAAGTCTTTAAAACATTTAATAAAATAAATGAATAATATAGACTTCTCAACTATACTGACTATCTATGAAGCCTCTAACTGATAACGATGAAAGTCGAGACAAGACCCACGACATCCTGACTGAACTGAAAAGTAAATGTAATCCTCCAAAAACTAAGGAGGCTCACAATAGCTAACTCGAACTCTCGGATGTATCAATGAATCTCATGTTGATGATCCTGAATACCTGTGTCTGCATCATGAGAAGATCCAGGCCAAATGGCTTAGTACGTGGAATGTACGAGCATGTAAGAGGAATTCTAAAGCATAACTTAAGCTTGAAACTTGATAAAAAGGAAACATACTTACCTCTTTTCAATCTTGCTCAACTCAAGGAATACTCAAGGATACTCAAAACTAGTCAAACTTACTCAACTCAGAAGTATTCAAGGATGAGATACTCAACTCAGAGATTAGATACTCAACTCAAAGATATGATATTCGACTCAGGGTACTCAACTCAATATAAAGCAACAATACATATGCAATATATGGAAAGCTTTATAAAACAGTAAAACAACTTAGTTCGTTAAAGAAAATGCAATAACAAACTCAACTTTATTTATATAATAAAGTAATTAGTTTCTGTGGGAGTTTCTCTAACCGACAACCATCACTTAAGAGCTATAGTGATGATACATCACTTTACCTCATGCTGCCAAGGATCATCCTATACCTTGCCATCAGTATAGGACCTAACTGAACTTAGTGGATCCACTAATCTATGCGGAAAGGATTCATCTAAAAAGTATGACCCTTTTCTACCCATGATGGCTACATGGTTTATGGGGGCTTGAGTTAATATGAACTCGCATCCCCATATCGGTGCTCAATACTACTCCCAGAATATACTTAGCTCATTTGTTTTTAAAACATCTTCTTCTCTGGTCTGAGATAATTACTCAAACTTAGCTTAAAAGCTCTCTTGGAATCGATGTTCCCTTTTCTTGCTCAAAACTCTTTTGAAAATCTCAGTTTCCTCTCATCGTAAATGTGAAAACATTTACTCTTGGGAATACTTAGTTCTCATATATCATTTTAAAGAAAATAACTTTACTCTTACTTTTTATTCAACTTCAAAGCTTAAGTCTTAAAACAAAGTTAAAACATTTGTAAAAGACTTTTTAAAAGATGGTTCATGCCAAATTATGGACGTGAACGACTCAATGCAAAGTTTTTAATAACCATAGATAGAACTCAATACTTGGAACTCAAGAACTTCAATGATACTACTCATCTCAAGAATGTTCAACTCAGAGGGTTCATGCGGAATTATGAGCATGAACTACTCAACTCAAGGACTCAAAGATACTTCTCATCAAAAGGGATTAGGAGCTCAACACTTAAAGACTTAGAACTTGAAGATAACACTTCTCTGAAGGACACTCAACTTGCGACATGTGGAGTTATGGGCATGAAACAACTCGACTCGATGATCTACATAACAATATGGAACTCATGTATGCGACTCTTCTTATTCTCTGAATTACTTCCTCAAAACTTAGTTCAAATCGATAGTTGATCTCAAGGATTCACAATTAAACTTAAAGGATTTCTTGAACTCTACTCTTAACTCTATTTTGAATGTGAATTATGAATTCAAGAGTTATGCTTCATGGTATGAAGGATCTTGTAATGATAAAGTAGACTCATGAATACATTCTCCTCACTCGTACTCACTTGCTCAAGTCTTGAAACAAGTTATTAGAAATTGTAGAAAACTCCTCAAAAGGACTTTCTTAGAATGTTCAAAAGAATTCTCAAAAACTTAATTCTTAACTCTACCTTGAACTTGAATTATGGATTCAAGGTTCTGATTTGTGATAGAAAAGATCTCATGATGTTTAGGATTGATTTTAGATAACTAAACATGAGAAAAGATAAAAAAAATTCACTGCTTGGAAGCTAGTCCGCGACGCGGAGATGCATTAAAATAATTGGTCACGAAATAACTTTTGAGGCAGAGAGGTCCGTGACCTCTCCGCTATGTGAGGACAACTTTATGAAATGGGGAAGCAGGTCCGCGACGTGGATCCACGTGCCAGAATTGCCCGACTTTTCTGTTCCTCGTTTTCTAACCCCAATTCGCCTAAATTCGATTCTTTTGCTCAACTTTTCTTTAGATTCAGATAACCATCACATGTACACAAGAATCTAAGTCTAACCCCTTTATAAATTGACACATTAACCTCAAGAACTCCTCAATCTCAGCCCAATTGAAGAACGAAAGCAAATTCATGAATACATAACAAGAACATCAAAGCTTCAACTTTTAGAATTAATTTAAAGCTGAAATTAACATGATTAGCATGTGGGTGAACAAACCCAACACTATGGAGGCTTACATACCTGAAAGAACCATCTTCTTGAAGCACTTGAAGGATAACCTTTGAAAGATGAACCCTAGCCTTAGCGTTTCTTGAATTTCTTGAGTGTAGAATCTTTGGAGTGAATGAGAGGGTTTAGATTTAAGAAAACTGATTTTCTACATGTTTAGGGCAATTTAGATGACCTCCTAAGGGTTTTTAGGACTAAAATATCCCTAAATAAATAATTAAAACGAGCTGTGAGTCGGAAAGATCTTTCACCAGGCAGTGAGGTCCGTCTTGGCTCGGCCTCGCGGAGCTGCTGCCAGGTTTGCGCGACGTTAGTAAATCCGTCATAACTTTTTACTCAGAGCTCGGAATTGAGCAAATTCGGTGGCGTTGGAAAGATAATTCCAAGACCTTTCTAAGATATCTGGTAGCACAGATAAATCATCCTGATGTATGAGGTATTGTCGTTTGAAGTCAACCCAAAACTCATACTTAGCTTAACTTGCAAAATTTCGGATTTTGCTATTTCCAATTCGATTATTTTTTGAACTCAAGATGCTACGTCTAGTGACCTTAACACTCAAGAAATTTTAAATTCCTTGCAAAAATCTCACTCACTACAAATAAGGGTTCGAGTCTTAGTTCAAAAATTTTCTGGGGTGTTACAAAAAGTTATGTAATATTTAACTAATTTTGCATAAGAAATAATCATATCTCAATTCCACATTCTAATCAACTTCCGAAAATGGAAGAAATGAAAAAAAGAGTTTATTTTCAGCTCTTTGACATATATAATTAACTTACAAATTTCAATTATAACAATATAAATTATATCGAAGTTTAAATTTTAACATCCAAATCTGCCAAGTATTTTGCTTACAACTGAGACATCAATTCCTTACAAACAAATGGTACAACAATAAAATAAATATTTACAATAATTATGCCAAAAAAAAAGTTATATTGATACATACAAAAATATATTGTATTTATTACTTCTACATATGGCTTTATTGGTGCACAAGGTGTAACATTATTTTTCTTCAGAATAATAATTAAGTTTATTTGTATCTTAAAAAAACCAAAATAGAAAAGAAAATTATTCTTTATGTAATAAAGAATATAAATGCAACTGAAACGCAAATTAAATCAATTCCATATGTGATGAGGCAGACATACTTTATCAATAACAAATGAAAAAGCAAACAACTCAGAAAAGAATCTTTATTGAAAGCATGATAATAAGTGGAAGAAGAAGAAATTATTATAAAAAATTACAAGAATCAATAAAGCAAACAAATTTTATTTATTTTAAATGAAACAATACCTGATGCAGCCCAAAAGAAAAAAATCAGCAGGTTTAAAATTAAAGTTAACTAAAAAGTGAAATGATTTTAGAAGCTATAAGTATATGTAGTGATAGATTGGAATGGGAGGCGAAAAGTTTGGAAGTTAGAAGAGCAAAAGCCTAAGAGTCGAAGAAAAATAATGAAGAGTCGATATTTATTGTGATCTCTTAAACAAAATGCTTTAAAGGAGTTTTTACTTTTAATTGAATTTTTTTTAATGCAAATAAATGGAAGTAGCTAGAAAAAATGTAATATATATATATAATGTTAAAAATTTAAGAAAAAAGAGAAATGTCATTTAATTGTCATTATTGATTTGATATTAAAAGTTAGTAAAAGATACTTTTTTAATGAAAAAATTAGTGCAGGGTATTTTTGTAATTCAACTTTTGACTTAGACTCTTTCCACTTTTAGTAATATCTATATCTATATATATATATATATATATATATATATGATGATATGATATATGATATGATGTGATATATATATGTAAAAAATTCTAAGAAAATTCCCCCATTTCTCTCTTTGTCATCGCATCATTGAACGGTTTGAGATAAATTATTTGAATCAAAGGTTTTTTTATAATAACTTTTGTTTGTTTCTATGAGGTAGGGGTAGTATACTTACACGTGATATGTTATTGTTATTGTTGGTGAGTTTAATCTTAAAAAACAATCACCTTGAACTTATTGTAAAATTATTAGTCCAGACTTACTATTTATTGTAAATTTAGTGAATTTTTATTTTATTTTATATTACTCGTTCATTTTTATTTATTTATTTATTTTGTTAAATATATATTTTTTATTTTATTTGTTACTTTTTACATGTCAAAAAAAACTATTTTTGTTCATATTTATCCTTAATAATAATTATTTTTCTCCGAATTATTTCTTAAAATCTAAAAATACATATATCAATTAATTAATATAAGTATTATGATAAAATGCACATATATTAATCTTTATTTTTTAAGAAACATACAAAATCTAAAGTAGACAAGTAAAAATAAACTAAAGAAATAATTAAGACAACATTTGCACTACTTGATATATTATTATTGTTATTATCTAGTGAAAAGTTATTGCTTCCACCAAATTGTACTTTAGTGAGCGTTGTGGGATGCTGATTAGATTAAATTTAAATGGATCAAAATAATAACTATTCATCTACCCTGAAATTTTCCATTTTAGTATTCTTCACCTACCCTGAAATTTGGAAATTTTGCATTGGCCCAATTTCATATTGTATGCATTTAATTCTAAAGTACACTATTGTATGGTTTATATTACTCCCTTCGTGCACTTTTGTTCACATGTTGGAATTTGAATTAATATGGCTCAAATATGGCCACACATGTAGAAAGTTCATAGTAATATATAGTTATTAGAGAAAATAATAATAATAAAAAATCTTAAATTTAGCAGCTCGATTTACTTTTAACACTTAGATTATTCGGGTATTTATACCCTTTTAAATGCTAAAATAAGTTGTGTTGCTACATATAGGGTTTTTTTTATGTATTCTCTCTAGTGATTAATTGATGTTTAATATTAAGTCGTGAAAAGAATTGAAATAACTAATTAATGCTAAGGATGATAAGGGGGAACTAAGCAAATACCCCATAAAAGCAAAACGATTACAAACATATACTCTTTTACATTCATACCCCCACTATATTTATGTCATTCGGTATATAAAGTTCTTGACTTAGGACTTAGTTTCATACTTTTATTTCTGGCTGTCTCAAACTCTCGGTTACTCTAAAATGTGTCAGTGTTTGCTTTTGAGCAAAAATACAACGGTCAAGTCATAAGCATGGTTCATTTTTTTCACCTTGTTTCTAAGTGATTTTCAATTATTATTTTTTTGTGTCAAATCTTAATGATTAAATTGATAATCAAACCGATAACGGTCAATAATCGATAAGCTAATATCTTAATAATTCTATAACTATTTAGCATATTTACAAAATCAATAACAAATAAACTTCAAAATCAAACCGAATTGACCGATTCAGATCCATGCATACATAATACACTTCAGACTATGTACATTCATTTGCAAAATAAAGTTGCACAATTACATTCTTGGGCTTGCTAATAAGAGAGACAAAATCAATCAAATCGTTTATGTTGATGTTCATGTCAATTGTCCAATTATTTTATTAATACAATAAATTGTGCTATAATAGGACAAAAAATAATTTTAACTATTGAATTTTACAGTACATACTTTATTTGGGTATAAACTTAAAGATGAAAAAGCTAATATTAAAATCAGAATATAGCAAAATTCAAAGTTTGTTTCATTCCTCCATTCACTTAATTAATTTATGCAATTAATGTGATAATTATTTTAGATTACTCTCCTTTTGCCTTTTATTGTTTGTCCAATTTTGACTTTTTATTTATTCCTTTTAATTTATTATTTTTGACAAATAAAAAAAAGATAATATTTTTAAATCTATTATACCATCAATTTATTTAGAGAGTTAATATTTTTGAAAAAAGTAGAAAATCTTTTAATAAGTAAATTGATTTGAAATTCTATCAATTAATAAGGGTAAAATGGTAAACTCACTATGTCGATTATTATTTTCTTAATAGGTGTGTTAAGTCAAAATTGAAAAAGTAAATACGGGTATGTAATGACCCTCTAGGTCATTTTTTTAAATTAAAGCATTTATTGCGTCGTTTNGGGTAGCGGGAGAATCAAATAAGGAAAAAAACTCAAGTTTATCATCAAATTTGATAAAAGGATTATCTATATCATCTGTAAAAGTTTGGCTCATCTATGTCATTTCTATTTGAGAGGAGGATCATACATGTCATTATTTGTTAATGAAAAAAAAAATCAATTTTGCCAAACCATTTCTATACGTGGTCAATTATCATTCAATCACGCCATCAAATTAAACCATTTTACAGGAAAAGGTATCAAATATGCCATCAAACTTTGAGAAAAAATTCATTCTATGTTATCGTTAAGAGTTCGACTCATCTATTGTCATTTCAGTCAACAAATGATTGCATAGATGAGCCTTTTCTCAAACAGAAATGACATAAATGAGCCAAACTTTTAATGGATGACATAGATGAACCTTTTCTCAAAATTCGATTCTTCCACATGTCATGTTTACAAGATTAAAGAACATTTTTTTATTTTCTTATATTTTGTCTTAAGTCAAAATGGAACAAACAAATCAAAATAGAGAGGGAGTAAATAATATATTTCACACTATTTATATTCATTTGCAAAATAAAAGTGTAAAATTTCATTATTGGGCTTTCTAATGAGAGAGACAAAATTCAAAACTAGTCAAATAGTTCACGTTGGTGGTCCAATTAATACAAAAAAATTGTGCCACAATTGGGCAAAAATTAATTTTTCAACAATTGAAGATGACAAATGATAACACATACTTCATCTAGTTATCCACAAAAAGAAAAAACAAACATTAGAACTAGAACATAATATATACCAAACTAAATCTAGGCTGATAAATACTAAAGTATAATAAAGATTTAATCTTCTATTATTGAATGAATGATGGACAATTTCAAGAATTTTTTTATTCATTCACATAATTAATTTATACAATTAATGTGGTCATTATTTCCAAAATCAGATGAACCTAATAGATTTACCAAATAAACTAATGTTAAATTTAATTAGGGATCCTACGTGACTAACAAAGTTCATCATTGTTGTATTCTTTGTTAGCATACAAGAAAGAACACCATAAAATCTAACATTGTTTTCTCTACCTTCTCCAACAAAATTTACTATGTTCACTTTTCTAAAATATTATTCCACGGGCCTTATAAGTAATGCCCATTTTTGTTTTAAGTAATAGAAAATAATAAGTTTTGTTAGAGAAAGTAGAGACAATGATGTTATATTTCATGAAGTTTTTTCTTTGAAAATAATAAAGAAGAAAATAATAGTGGATTTTGTTAGCCACATTGGGTCCACAGTTAAATTTAACACATTTTTATTGGGTAATTTAAAAAAATTCTATTAGTTTAGAAACTAATTACTTAGATGCATGTTAGTTTGCAATATTATGAATCCTACTAGATTTTGGTGCGACAAGATACATCTAGAAATATGTATATCATGATATATGAACTCAAATTTAGGTGTAATTTATTCTAGATATAATGTATCCAAGTGGATTCACATGTATCTAGTATACATAGACAAATCTCACTCACCTCTCTCACCTCCCTCACATCTCACTCGTCATTCTTTATCTCGCTCGCGTATCGGTATCCCAATTATATGCGAATCACACCAAATACATGTATCTAGTGTGATTCACATGTATTTGAGATATATAGACAAATCTCGCTCGCTTCCTTCATGTTCTTGCTCGTCTCTCTCCCTATTTCATTATATCAGGTAGCAAAAAATATGTATCTAGGTGTATCTACTTGAAATGTAATATGAAATTATTAATTAGTGAGAAAAATATAATTATTACAAAATATATAGAGAATTAATAACAATATATACCCCCCCCCCCAAACTAATTTCTCTTAGCTGATACTAAGAGTGTGTTTGGTATGGAGGAAAACATTTCTTGGAAAATGTTTTCCAATTTTCCCATGTTTTGTTAGCTTAAATGTTTGGAATCATTTTCCTCAAATTTAAGGAAAAATGACTTCCATTTCAAAATTGAGGATAACATTTTCCAAAACTGTACTTCATCCTTTAATTTTTTTTCTTACCTTACCCATACCCCGTACCGAACCCTCCCCATTCAAAAATAAATTTTAAAAGTTTAAATTTTCTTATTTTTTAAATTTCAAGTATATTTTTATTCCTACCACCAACCTAGCCCCCCCCTCCCGGCTTACAAACAAAAAGATAAAAAAATTAAAATTATTTTTGAAAAATGTTTCAAATTTTAAGATTTTTTTACCTCATACAACCCTACTCCCTATCCCCTCCCCTCTTCCAAAACAAAATTGCTTTTGAAAAATATTTCAATTTGTTTTTTACACCCCCCACCCCAATAAGGCCACCCCGTCAATTGTTTTTTTTTTAAAAAAAATAATAATTTTGGGAAATATTTCAAATTTAATTTTTTTTCATTTTTTACGCCACCCCCGTCAATTTTTTTTAAAAAAAAGTTGTTTTTGAAGAATATTTTAAATAAATGCCACCCCTACCCCCCGTACCCCCAGCCGCCACCACCCTTAGGCCATCCCCGCCAATTTTTTTAAAATGAAATATTATTTTTGGAAAATATTTCAAATTTCAAATTTTTTCATTTTAACGCCACCTCCTACCATGTCACGACCCAGACCGTCGTGATTGGCACTCACATTAACACTCCGGTGGGAGAACCACTACTACAACCCAAACCAAGCAACTAATCTAAAAACGAAGGCATTTAAGTATATGAAAGAAGAAATAATAGCTAAAAACTGAAGTTCCCATAAACTTCAACAAAAGATCTAACAACTAACAAAGCGGTAGAAATCCCTACCGAGGCGGCATTTGCGAGATAGAGAGCAATTTAAGGAATTCCAAATTTCCCATTTCACAACACCCTTCTAACTTACGACGCTCAGAAAATACTCTTTATGCTAAGATCGATTCTGGGAGTTCTACTCACCCGAATTCAATTCCGTAAAGTCATATGGGTTCTTTAACGAGTTATCTAACTACTCATGTAAATAAAATCAAAATTCAATCAACCGATTGTCACCAGATTTCCCTACACCTTAAAGACTCTGATTTCATCCAAATCTGGACTAGGTTGGGAAAATCCAAATACTACGAAAAAGTTTTCCTGTCCCAATTTTTCCCTGTTGGTTTTTCTATAACGACGGGAATATGTCGTTACAATAGATACCAATTTACCCATCACTCGTCCCCGAGTGAAAAAACATAGGAAAAGTAGGCTAAGGAAAGAATGAAGTAGTATATAAATCGACGAACAATTGGGGATACTTGTTTCGCATGTCCCTCACGGTTTCTCGAGTAGCTTACTCAATTGGACGATGCTTCCATTGAACCTTCACAGAATTAATATCCTTGGTCCTCAACTTACGCAATCACGATCAAGAATTGCAATTGGTTCCTCCTCATATTGGAGGTCCTTGTCTAACACAATAGAGTTCCACTTAATGATATAATCCCCATCGCCATGATACCTCTTCAACATAGACACATGAAATACTGGATGAACACTCGATAGATTAGCAGGTAAAGCCAATCTATATGCTACCAGTCCCACACATTCAAGAACCTCAAATGGACCAATGTATCTAGGACTTAGCTTACCTTTCTTACCAAATCTCATCACCCCCTTCATGGGTGATACCTTAGGAAGAACATTCTCACCGGTTTGAAATGCCATGTCTCTTACCTTGTGATCCGCATACTTCTTTTGTCAACTCTGGGCTGCTAGAAGCTTAGTTTGAATACTCCTCACCTTATCTTGATCATCCTTCACTAAATCAAACCCCAAAGGTTTGACATCGCCAGCCTCAAACCATCCTATGGGTGATCAATATCCCCTCCCATATAATGCCTTGAATGGTGCCATATCAATGCTAGAGTAATAACTGTTGTTATAAGAGAATTCACACAAAGGTAAGAACTTATCCCAATTTCTTCAAAATCAATCACACATGCTCTCAACATGTCTTCCAATACATGAATAGTCCTCTCCGATTGTCCATCCGTCTGTGGATGAAAGGTTGTACTAAAAGTGAGTTGTGTGCCCAATTTATCATGCAATTTCCTCCAAAACTTGGATGTGAATTGGGTACCACGGTCTGAGATGATAGAAAGGGGCACCCCGTCCAACCTCACTATCTCTTTCACATATACTTTAGCCAATTGTTAGCATTATAATCTATTCTTACCGGAATGAAATGGGCTGATTTAGTCAATCTATCAACCACTACCCAAATAGAATCAAACTTCCCCAAAGTCTTGGGAAGACCAACTACAAAATCCATGGCTATTCTTTGCCACTTACATTTCAGAATTGACATTCTTTGAAGCAAACATTCAGGCCTTTGGTGTTCAAACTTCACTTGTTGACAATTTTGACACTTCGCCACAAACTCCGCTATGTCTTTCTTCATGCCCGACCACTAATAAATCCGCTTCAGATCTCTATACATCTTGGTCACACCTAGATGAATAGAATATCGCGAACCATGAGACTCTGCCAACAATTTCACAATCAAGCCCTCTACTCTGGGAACACATATTCCTTTGAAATTGAGCACACCATCCGTATCAAGAGTGGTCTCTTGGGCCTTACCAATCATAGTTTTTTCTAAAGTTCCTCCAAATTCTCATCTTCAAATTGTTTGGCCTTGATCTCTTTAATGAACGTGGCCCTTACCACAATACTAGCTAACACCCCACCTCTTTCTGAGATGCTCAACTGCATGAACATAGACTCTAAGGTCTGAATTTCTTTAGCCAAGGGTCGCTTGGATACACTCAAGCAAGCTAAACTACCCATACTTACCGCTTTTCGACTCAAGGCGTCTGCCACCACATTAGCCTTGCCTGGATGGTATTGAATGGTGGCATCATAATCTTTTAGTAACTCCTTCGTTGTCTCAAATTCATATCATTTTGAGTGAACACATGCTGCAAAATATGATGATCAGTAAATACCTCACACTTGACCACATAGAGATAATGTCGCCATATCTTAAGAGCACACACTACCACTGCCAACTCTAAATCATGTGTTGGATAATTCCTCTCATGCACCTTCAATTGACGTGAGGCAAAAGCTATAACATTCTTATCCTGCATCAACACAACACCCAAACCAAAATGTGAAGTATCACAATAAACAATAAATTTTTACCTTCAACCGGTAATGCTAGAATGGACATGGTGGTCAAGAGATTCTTGAGCTTTTGAAAGCTCTACTCACATTTCGCTGTCCATTCAAATGGTATCTCTTTTTTGGTCAAATTGGTCAAGTGAGTGGCAATAGAAGCAAAATTCCTAACAAACCGACGATAGTAGCTAGCAAGCCCCACAAAACTCCTAACTTCCGTCACAGATCTAGGCCGAACCCAATTCTTAACGGCCTCAATCTTTTGAGGATCTACCATTACCCCTTCTTTTGAAACTACATGCCCCAAAAATGCAACCGATTTCACCCAAAATTCACTCTTTGAAAATTTAGCATATAACTTTTATTTTCCAAGAACACCCAAACCAATACGAAGATGGTTGACATGCTCTTCTTCACTTTTCGAATAAACCAAAATATCATCAATAAAGGCTATCACAAAGGAAGAAAGAAATGTCTTGAACACCCCATTCATTAAACTCATGAAAGTTGTAGGCGCATTAGTCAAACCAAAAGACATAACCAAAAACTCATAGTGCCCATAGCGAGTTCTAAACGTCGTCTTGGGCACATCTTTATGCCTAATTTTTAATTGATGGTAACCGGATCTTAGATCAATCTTAGAGAAAACCGCTGCCCCTTGCAATTGGTCAAAAAGATCATCTATTCGAGGCAAAGGATACTTGTTTCGAATGGTGACTCTATTTAATTGTCGGTAATCTATACACATTCTCATACTACCATCCTTTTCTTTGACTAACAAAACTGGTGCACCCCATGGGGAAGCACTAGGATGAATAAATATCTTATCAAGAAGCTCTTGGATTTGAGCCTTAAGCTCTTTTAATTCTGCCGGAGCCATGCGATATGGAGGGGTAGAAATGTGGCGCGTACCAGGTTCTAAATCAATGCAAAAATCTATATCTCTATCAGGAGGCATACCAGGCAAATCATTAGGAAACATTTCACTGAATTCAGACACCACATGAATAGACTCAATGGATGGAGCATCAATCCCAACATCCCTAATATAAGCCAAATAAGCCAAACAACCCTGCTCTACCAGTTTACTAGCCCGAATTGAGGATACAATCTTAGCTTGCTTAGGCTTGTACACCCCTTTCTACTCTAATTTTTCCCTTCCCGGAATTTCTAGAGTTACAGACTTAGTATTACAATTAAGCACAACAAAATAGGGGGACAACCAAGTCATGCCTAAGATTATGTCAAAGTCAATCATATCCAAAATCACCAAATCAGCCCAAGTTTGAAAACCCATAAACAAAATCGGACAAGCATGATAGACATGGATAACTATAACTGACTCTCTAACTAGGGTAGAAACACGAATAGAGGCATCAAGAATATCACAAATCATATCAAAATATGATGCAAATCTCACTGATACATATGAATAAGTGGAACCCGAATTGAATAACACATTAGCCATCCGGTCACAGACAAAAATAGTACCTGTGATCACTGCGTCGGACGTCTCCGCCTCATTCTTGCCTAAAAAAGCATAACACTGAGCTTTATCATCAAGACGAGCCACTTCCCTGCCTGGTTGCGCGTTACCCCTACCTCTTTTACCATTACCATTTCCTCTACCTCCACGGCCTCGCTGATTACCTTCTCGCCCACCTTGTGGACGTCCTCTACCATTATTACCATTTCCCACGGGTAGCACTTCTCTAGACTGCTGCTGTGCGGAATCTAACACACGTGGGTAAGGCCAAACTCTCCTCATATGCCCACAGTTGTAGCAATTACAATCAAAAGATGGTCTGCCACCCGTCGAAGGCGCGACTCCTTTGCTATCCTGAAAATTATGAGATGGAGTTTCCGAGTAATTACCTGCAGAGGCGGGCATAACGGACTGAATTGGCTTGGCTGCCAGTGTTGGCCTCCTTGAACCTATGGAATAAGAACCTTGGAAGTTACCCGAGTTCTTGGCCCTCTTTGCCAATGCCTTAGCCTGACTGTCTCGCCTCACTCCCTCCACTTTCTTAACATAGTATGTTACCTCATTAAAGCTCCTCCTTGCAGAAGTCATATGAACAGATAATACTTGCAACTCAGAATTTAATCGCCTAATAAATAACCGGATTCTCTCTTCTTCAGTAGTCACCAATTGAGTAGCGTATCTAGACAAAGCATGGAACTTGGCCTCATAAGAAGCCACAAACATACCACCTTGCTCCAAAGCCATAAACTCATCTTTATTGCGATCTCTCAAAGTTCTAGGCACATACTTTTCTAAAAATAGAGCATGATATTGGGTCCAAGTAAGTGGAGGTAAAGTAGAAGATCTACCCTCCATATAAGCTCTCCACCACTGCTTAGCCTCACTTTGAAGTTGGAAGGACACAAAGTCAACCCCATGTTGATGAATAATACCCAATTTATGCAGCCTCTAATAGAAATCCAGAATGAACTCATATGCATCCTCACTCTCATAACCAAGAAATACCTGAGGCTTAAGCTTCAGAAACTTAGTCAACATGTCATGTCATTACCAGTCATAAAAGAACCCAACAAAGGACAGAAGAAAGCATCGGTACCTACGTTTCCACCCGTCTTGGGCGTAGTGCTAGCAACAGGAGGATTAGTAGGAGCTTGAGTTGCTTGAATAGATGGAAGCACTCCAGGACCAGCCAACCCTTTCAAGAACAACATGATTTGTTGAGCTAACACTGGGTCGATGGGAGGAATGCATGTAGCCTCAGTCTGCACCTCTTTCTCTTGTCCAACTTCCTCAACATTCTCACCATTCTCAACCTCAACCTCTTTTTCTATTACCTCATGATGCATGGGAGGGTTCTCGTTCATAGGAGCATTCTCAACAGGAGCTCCATGTCCAGCAGGTGTTACTCTTCCATGGCCTCTACCCCTAGCTCTTTCTCTACCCCTGCCTCGACCGCGACCTCTCATTGTAGATTCCTCAGTTGGAGCATTAACAGGAGCTACAGGCCTGAAGCTGTTATACCTAGTATTAACTATCTGCAGATAGAAGTGTAAATGAGGTTAGATACCAATTTGAATCGCCAGATACCAATTTGAATCAAGTCATAGCACGAAAGGAGACAAGAGAAAACTGAGAGATTTCATAAAGTCCTATAGCCTCTCGAAGAAAAGTAAAGGCGTCCCTGTACCGTTCTGCGAGACTCTACTAGACTCGTTTTGGTACTTCAAGATCAACGAACCTAGGATCTGATATCAACTTTATCACGATCCAGACCATCGTGATTGGCACCCTCACTAACACTCCGGTGGGAGAACCACTACTATAACCCAAACCAAGCAACTAATCTAAAAACTAAGACATTTAAGTATATGAAAGCAGAAATAATAGCTAAAAACTAAAGTTCCCATAAACTTCAACAAAAGATCTAACAACTAACAATGCGGAAGAAATAACATAGAACCTGAAAGTTAATGAACCAAAACATTTAACAATGAACCAAGTCTAAACAAGAAGGGATACAACCCCATACTAATGAACTACTCAACTAACTAAAACAATTGTCTAAGTCCGGAAATGGTGGACATAGATGAAAGAGAATCCCATAGCAACCCGGAAGAATTGACTCATCCTTGAATTCGAACGACAATCACTGATCTCCTAAGTGAGGTCTGTCAGTAGCCGCTTGAAGATACCCTATACTCAACAAAAATAAGAGCAAGTGCAGTATCAGTACACAACCACAGTGTACTGGTAGGATCATGCGGCTATCCCACTAGTGCAACATAAACAAGTCAAGACAACAATATAATCACATGCATATATATCATCATATACAATATTATCAACATTCACGAACAACGATCAATTTCATATTTTATATCACATCATTGGTCCTCTCATGAAACCCAAACAGTTATCATGCCAGAACGTGGCAACCGATCCAAGTTAGTTATGCTAGAACGTGGCATCCGATCCATTCAACACACCATAATCACAATCACAATCACAAGTATATCATCAAGATCATACATTCAAGTCATGATTTCATGGCATTCATCATTCATCTATATCATTTACAATAGGTGTGATCAACATTGCAACATTCATATACATACAAGTATCATAAGGAAGCAAGAACAAACATACATCACATAATCATAGAATCACAACCATCACCTACCTCGAAAGAAGCTTGAAACCCTAATAAACTTGATCCTTGCCTTTCCGGATTCGTTCCGCTTGTTCTTGGTCTACAAACAATCAATATAATATGGGAATCAATAAACAATCACTAATTACCCGGATTACCAACAATTCTATGAACCCTAGATCAAACCCATGATCCCAATCAACCAAATTAGGGTTGTTTCCATCATATAATCTACAAACCCTTCCCCATCAATATTCACCCATTCTATTACATTCTACACATCAAAAAACGGATTCGGGTAGTGAAGAGCTTACCTTTAGCCTTAAGAATGGTGAAAAATGAGTAGGAGTCGCCTGGGGTTCGTTCTTTAGCTCTAAAAGTTGAAAAGTGCATAATGAGGTCGTTTAAGGGTTTATTAACAACTTAATTCGCATTGGGCCCGTCACAACAGCCACCACCCCACCAGAGTAGCCCCGCCAAAGCGGCAGAAGTCCCCGCCTAGGAGTCATTTGCGAGATAGAGAGCAATTTAAGGAATTCCAAATTTCCCATTTAACAACACCGTTCTAACTTACGACGCTCAGAAAATACCCTTTACGCTAAGATCAATTTTGGGAGTTCTACTCACCCAAATTCAATTCTGTAAAGTCATACAGATTCTTTAACGAGTTATCTAACTACTCATGTAAAAAAAATCAAAATTCAATCAGCTGATTGTTACCAAATTTCCCTACACCTTAAAGACTTCGAGTTCATCCAAATCTGGACTAGGTTGGGAAAATCCAAATACTACGAAAAAGTTTTCTGGCCCCAATTTTCCCCCCATTGGTTTTTCGATAACGACGGGAACATGTCATTGCATACCCCCACCCCACCCAAGCCTTTCCGTAAAAAAAATTAAAGAAATAATTGTTTTTGGGAAGTATTTCAACCCCCCACCCCTCCCCACGCCACCCCCACCGAGGCCGGCCCCTCAAATTCTTATTATTTTTTAAAATTGTTTTTGAAAAATATTTCAAATTTTAAAAAAATTCATTTTTATGCTACCCTCCAGCCCCCCTCCCCCCTCCGCGACCCCGTTAATGTTTTTTTTAAACAATGATTTTTGAAAAAACAAATCCTGGGTCAAATGTTTGGTCAGGTGCAGGGTCAAATCTCTGGGTCGGATTTTTGAATGGTTATCAGTGTCTTGTCCTAGTTTAGGTGTCGGGGTCGGGTCTTAGATCAATTATCGGGGTTGACTTTCGAATAAAAAATCATTTTTCTAAGTAGTATCTTTAGTCTCAAGCAAAAAATAAAAGATATTTTTTGAAAAATATTTTTCATTCACCATCCAACATTAAAAAGTATTTTCCAGAAAATATTTTCTACTCACCAACCAAACATTAGAAAATAAGTTAAAATCCATTTATTTCCAAGAAAACTTTTTCTAGGAAAACATTTTCCTTCATACCAAACACACCCAAAATCAGTGTCATATATTGTATTGGTATCATTGACGCTGATAATTTCACTTAATTGATACTAAATTAGTGTATATATATATATATATATATATATATATTGTATTAGTATCATTAAGGTTTCTTGTTTAGAAATTACTCATTAGTGAATGATACTATTATAGTATCATTGACTCATGAGTAATTACTAAACGAGAAACATTAATGATACCACAACAATATGCATATACTCTTATAATATCATTAACTAATGAATAACTTCTAAACATGAAACTTAAATGATATCACAACAATATACATATACTCTTATAATATTATTGACTAATGAGTAATTTATGAACAAGAAGTCGTGATGATACCACAACAATATACATATACTCTTGTAGTACCATTGACTAATGAGTAATTTATGAACAAGAAACCTTAATGATACCACAACAATATACATATACTCTTATAGTATCATTGATTAATGAGTAATTTCTGAACAAGAAATTTAATGGTACCAATACAATATATATATACTGATTTAGTATCATCTAAGCAAAATTATCCGCCTTAATGATATCAATACAATATATGATACTGATTTAGCATCAGTTAAGTGGAAATTATCAACCTTAATGAATTGGAGGTATGGGCTGTAATTATTTTTTGAGAGAATGTGTATTTCTTGAATTACTTTGAATTGAGGGTATGAACATGTAATTATTTTGAGTTTTATGACCATTTATTTAGTTTTTCCAATAATAAATATTGTAGGAATGTTGTGTAATTAGATAGTCTCTCCCTTTTTATTTGATAAATTTGTTAGGTTGAGGATAAACAACCGAAATGAACACTTGTTGTTATTAGGAACGATTTCGATCAAGTAAAATATATGAAAAATTATAAGAAATGACCATTGAACTATTTCCATTACCAAAATCTTAGTCAAATTTTCAAAATTACTAAAATTATCCAAAACTTCTTCTTCTTCCTTTCTAGTTCGCCAATATTAATGGCTTCTAATCTTCTTTTTCTTTCTTCCCATTTCGCCATTAATGACTTCTTTTCGTTATTTCTTCCTCCTCCTTAGGGATGACAATGATGCGGGGAGGATGCACGCGGGGTGGGTTTAAGCCTATGCTAGCGGGGCGGGTGGGATGTGGGGCAGGTTGAAGTGGATTTTTTAAGAATTAATACGGTGCGGAGCAGGTTGCAGGTATATGTGATTTCATGTGTTTTTAAGTTTAAATTTTAAATTTTTACATCTTATAAGAGTGATCGAGCATTATTTATTAAAAATAATTTCATTAAAGCTACTAAAATATTCAAGATAGTAAAAGAAAATGGTTTAATAGAAAAAATAATACAATTTCTTATATGTTTCCTAGTTGACCTCTAAAAAATAGAATTTTAAGTCATTGTCCTATTAAATTAATACTACATAATGAAAAAATGAATTTATTTTTATGAATTTAATTTTTAGTATCAAACTTAACTAGAAAAAAGAACACATTAGAAATATTATGCGGAACGGGTCTATGCGAGACAGGTTGAAAATGAAAAAAAGTTGCTATGTGGGATGGGGTAGGGTGGCTTGAAAATGAAAAAAGTTGTTATGCGGGGCGGATTACAAAATTTGTGGGTTAAGATCAAACCACCCCGCCCCGCCCCACCCCACCCCACCCCGCCCCACCCCGCCCATTGCTATCCCTACTCCTCCTCCTTCTTTTTCTTCCGCATCGTCTTTCATTTTTCTTTCCGTGTCATTTTCTTTTCTCCTCCTCCTTCTTTTTCTTCCACATCGTCTTTCATTCTTTCCGTGTCATTTTCTTTTCTCCTCCTCCTCTTCCCTCTTCTTCTTCTTCTTCTTCTTCTTCGACTTCTTCTTCTTCTTCGACTTCGATGTTTTTTTTTTTTTTTTAAATTTGATGTACTGCAAACGTGAATCATTTCGAATGAATTATATATCAAAAGACTCAAAATATCGAGAGAATTATATATCTAAATTTTTATACTATTTAAAGGTGATTTCGAGCTCTTGTTGTTGTTGTTGTTCTTCTTCTTCTATTATTATTATTATTATTATTATTATTATTATTATTATTATTATTATTATTCTCCTTCTCCTTCTCCTTCTCCTCCTCCTTCTTCTTCTTTTTCGACTTCGATGTTTTTTCTGTTTTTTCTTTAAAATTTGATGTACCGCAAACGTGAATCATTTCGAGTGAATTATATATCAAAAGACTCAAAATATCGAGAGAATTTCATATCTAAATTTTGATACTATTTAAAGGTGATTTCGAGCTCTTCTTCTTCTTCTTCTTCTTCTTATTATTATTATTATTATTATTATTATTAGTATTATTATTATCATTATCATTATCATTCTCCTTATCCTTCTCCTTCTCCTTCGCCTTCTCCTTCCTCTTCTCCTTCCTCTTCTCCTTCCTCTTCTCCTTCTCCTTCTTCTTCTTCTTATTCGACTTCGATGCTTTTTCTTTTTTTTCTTTAAAATTTGATGTACCGCAAATGTGAATCATTTCGAGTGAAATATATATCAAAAAACTAAAAAAATTGAGAGAATTTCATAGCTAAATTTTGATACTATTTAAATGTGATTTTGAGCTCTCCTTCTTCTTCTTCTTCTTCTTCTTCTTCTTATTATTATTATTCTCCTTCTCCTTCTCCCTCTCTCCTTCTCCTTCTTCTTCTCCTTCTCCTCCTCCTCCTCCTCCTCCTCCTCCTCCTCCTCTTCCTTCTTCTTCTTCTTCTTCTTCTTCTTCTTCTTCTTCTTCTTCTTCTTCTTCTTCTTCTTCTTCGACTTCGACGTTTTTCTTTTTTTTTTCTTTAAAATTTGATGTACCGCAAACGTGAATCATTTCGAGTGAATTATATATCAAAAGAATCAAAATATCGAGAGAATTTCATATCTAAATTTTTATACTATTTAAAGGTGATTTTGAGCTGATCGAGATTGAATAATCAATGTATACTTCATGTATAGTCAATGCATACTTCATATATAATTAAGCTATATTTAGATTTTTGAGTATATCGTCATGTATAGATACACTATATTAAATAACCAATACTCATTATATACTTTATATGACTTTTAACAAACTATATTATACATATAGTCAATGTGTACTTTCAATGATTTTTAATTATATGACTATATTTGTTATAAACTAATTACTAATTTATTATATATAATTGAAACTATTCCTAAAATATATTAAAAAGACCAAAATAAAACATTACTAGTAAATTAAGTACCATTTTAGTCATTTTCTCAAAAAGTCTCACATAAAGACAAAAGAATTAACTCAGATCC
This sequence comes from Solanum stenotomum, assembly GCF_019186545.1. Lineage (NCBI taxonomy): Eukaryota > Viridiplantae > Streptophyta > Magnoliopsida > Solanales > Solanaceae > Solanum > Solanum stenotomum. The sequence goes on along the minus strand of NC_064285.1, from coordinate 29,945,606 downwards.
CACTCACACCCTTCAGTTACTTAGTGCCAAAAATATTTGAAGAAGCAAAAGCCACCATTAGAGGGTTAAGCTCACAATCGTTTCCTTCTTTGTTAAGCTACTTTGCTTCATCAACCTCCGAATTCGTTTGCAGATTCCTACTTGTTGCTGAATTTGATGGATTTATGTAAGTTTTTTTTACTCACCGGCACTACTCTTTTATCATTTGAAGGTTTCTCTGTTTTTGAAAAAAATGATAAAACTAAACACATTTGAGATGTGGATGAAGTTTTGATGTTTGTTTCCGGTGAATTGGTCGGCGGGAGGACCTTTTTTCAGTTTTCATTTTGTTTGGAGTTAACAAACAAGAATGAAAAACAAGATTTTTTTTCTGTTTGTTTTTGTATCCTCATTTTTGTTTTGATGAAACTAGGGTTAGTTTTTTTTTTGTGTGGAGGAATGCATGCTTTTGCTAATAGATTTATGTATAAGGGAGTTTGGCCATGAAAATTGAGTGAATTTGAAAAAAAGTACTTGAGTCTTTGCGAGTGATTCGGAGTGAAAAAGGTGAAAACAACTTTTTTATGTTTTTCAAATTAAGTTATTCATGAATTTTGAAATAAAGGTATGAAGTTTGTAGAGAATGATATAACTAATGGAATGAGTGATGCATATCAATTTTTTCTGAAGTTATTTCTTCCCTTTCCTTTTACTTTTGGGTGCTTTTTCTTTAGGAGATGAGTATTAGAATGCCGAAATTTGATACATATGATATGTTGCATGTGACTAGTTGTCAAAATGGATAAGGGTGATGTACAGATGCTGGAAGCGGAAAAGAATGTCCCTGCTAGTGATGTCCTTGTGTCCAATGAGTCACCGATCAAGTACGAAAATGATGTTAAGACTAGCAAAAGCAATGCTGAGGACCAGCTCAACTCTAAGAGCCATCCAGAGGCACACGACAATGTGGTGCTGGAGAAAAAACACCTACTATTGATGTTGGAATGGATGATATGGTAAGTGGCTATCTGAAGTTGATTGATGATGAAGTACATAATATTGATGAAGGAGAAGTGAATAAAGTTCACCAGAGTGAGATAATGATCGATGAGGACCCTCAAATGGAAGCAAACCCTACAATTGTTACCACTGATGGTGATGCTAGGTTGTGCGAGTTTCCAAAAGTGAAACTTGAAGTTACTGATTCTTCGATTGGAAAAACGCCAGAACCAGCTAGTCTAATGTTTCTGATCAATCCTTCAACTGCAAATGCTAGAGAGCATAGTGGGGAAGCATCTGAGAATATTTTTGCAATGGTACAAACTCTGATATACCATTGCAAAAGGATCATTCTTTTCAAATTTCACTATTAAAACTGATCATTCGCTTTTTCAAAATGATCATTCATTTCAATTTCAGATAGATGATTATGAGGATGATGAAGGCTCCCATGACGATCAAGCTGCCTTTTTAGGAAACCTAGGAAAGTTTTACTGGGAGAAGGCGATGGAATTTAAACCACCTAGGTATTACGGTCATCAACTTAATTGCTTAAAGTGAGTGTATTTTGGTTTTATCATTGAGCCTTTTTATTTTCATCTTGTTCCTGGTACATATTAAATCTTCTCATGTTCTTCGTGCTAGGTTATGGAGATCTGTGATCAGATTAGGTGGCTATGATCGTGTAAGCCTTTTATTCTTCACATGTATTTGATCCGTTCTAATTTATACTGCAACATTATAGATTTTTCTAGGTTGTTGTACAGTCGAATGTGACTGAGTCTTGATTATACTGTAAGGTGAGATTTTATACTATTTGGACTTGGTATAGGTTATTATGTTTTCCTTTTCACGTCTGCTTTGCAATTTTTTTTCTTTAAAACTGAATCTGAATTTACTTTTATATTTTTCCTGAGGACTTTTTCGCTTTATGTTGGTTCATGTTGTGCAATCCTTTTCTTCTATTCTTTATTCTATCTTCTCTTCCTCTTTTGTTGCGCTCATGTTCCTTGGATCATTTCAGTGCTTAATTCTCATGGTATCTTAGTAGCTTTCTCAAGCATTTTCTTCAATTAATCAATTTACTTTAGTCCAGTTGAATATACTATATAGTTTATTCAATTTAGCTGAAAGTACAATCTGATTGGCATATGGTGGCAAAGCCTGATTTTCAATTGAGTTAATTTAATCCAATTCCAATTATAGTTTGAAGGAATCCTTCTAAAATGAATTGCGGAGATATTTGACTATATTAATTGAATCAAGAACTGTAGAGGATATTAGCCACTTACCAAAAATGTCCTCAACTAATCCAAAGCAGTGGGTCAACAATCAACTGCACTAAGTCGAGGAATTGTGTCTGGATTAACCATTATTTTATGTGGTCATTTTTGTTAAAGGCTTTTTGCTGCTTGTTCACACAGCCATGTGTAAAGAATCCCTGGAGGGCTATGTTTTTCTTTCCAAATATCACAGTGTGAACCTCGAGTTGTTAGAGTGGGTATTCTTAATTTATTTATTGATTTATTTTATTAGTTACATCACGTAACTAATCTACGGGTCTGATTGTTTTTCATGGGTCAAAAGCACGTGGAAATATTTCCATTTTAAGTGGAATGAGGATCATGGTCTGGAACCAAATCACCTGAATGAAAAGGAGATATGCTGACTACATTGTATACTCTTCACAGGTTAAAATTTTAGGAAATAAGCAATGTAGCTCCGTACTCCATAGTATAAAAAATCCAAGCGGTGGTTGTGTATTTTCTTTTGTTACTAGGTTGATTAATTAATGATGCAATATGCTATGAGTCTTTGAGATGAATTTGATGTTATTCCCATGTACTTTTGATGGTGTACTATTAAGCTACTTTATCTCTGTAGGTAACTGGATCCAAGTTATGGCGGCAAGTGGGAGACTCCTTTAATCCCCTCAAGTGAGCATTTAGTTGGGCCTGTTTATTTCTATTTTTCTGGCAACTTGATATGAATATTTCTCCTTTACTCGTCAAACATCAACTTCCCCAATAAATACTATGTAAGCGAGATGTTGTCTGTCATTATTTTACTGATGATGTGCCACGATTTTGAAGTTTATTTCTGTTGTTTTGGATGTGAAATGTTACGATATATTTTGCGTACATGTGAGAGGAATAAGCTGCTTGGTTGCTAGAACAAGATATCAGAAGGTGTTAGAAGAACAATAGTTCATGAACTGTATAAAACCTTAATAACTACTCCTGTTGTTTCAAATGTTTGTTTGGTTTTGACTTGACATAGACTTTAAGAAAGTAAATAATTTTTTTGAATCTTGTAGCCTTGGATCAAAATAACACTTGGTCCAGTTATTTAACTAAAATTTATAACAATTTTTTTGAAATACAGAATTATATGTATTAGGGAGAAAGTCCATGAAAGGAAAATTAATGATTCATATAAATCGCTTAGTGGGAAATGTCTCGAAGAAACCCAACGAGTAACTTGTTATATAGAAAAGAGCAACTATTGCCTTTTCTGATGAATCGTACAGTTTTACGATTTCATCAACTAAAAAGGTTATCAAATGAATGGTAATTACAGTAAAGATATGGCACCTGGACACAATTCAACCCCTGCTCATGAGCGGTGGTTTTTCTATTTCCATATAAAGAGTCCAATTTCTCATCCCTCTTCTGATGTGGGATTTCTTAACATTTCCCTGTACGCCCATACCTTAACTAGAGCGTGAACCGTTATAAATGGGGACCCAAAATTGGTGAACAATAAATTGGGACGAGTCTAACTCTAATACTATTAAAGATATGACACTTGAGTCTACCTCAACCTGAAAAGCTAGTTCGGGAGGGGAGGTTTGTTCAAGTCCATATAAAGAGTCCAGTTTCCCATTCCTCTTCTAATGTGGGACTTTTTAACAAATACTATTGAAATGATCGAAAAGGAAATGTGAGTTAATGTATGCTCAAGGTTGAAAATATCATAAAAAGACTTTAAAAAGAAGAGTGCCTTAATGACAATTTTAAATAGAAATCGGAAATGGAAATTCATTATAAGATCTATTTATCCTTTTTAGAAGATAGTATGCTACCACTCGGACTTAGCCGAGATACATTAGCACTGCTTCCTATGAGCAGTGTGTCCACCAATTTCACCGTAGCGGCCTGTCTTGAACTCATAATATCATATGAATAAACAATTGTCGAGATTGAGTGAGCAATTTTAGTTTAGTAATGATTCAAATAGATCAATGATAATAAAAAGTTGTTCAAATAAGAATTTTAGGTTGAAGGTTCATTTTAGATTTGAGTTTAACTAAACCAAAGATATGTAGAATGTACCAAAATCTCCTTAATTATGTGGTGTTGAACATATCATGTGAGTTGTCACACATTGAAATTAAGAATTGCCAAAAAAGGGAAGAGGCATTCTTTTCTTTCAACTTGGTAACTTTGGAAGGAGGTATTTTTTTTATAGCGGAGAGAGTATTAAAACTACTAAAATTGAAAATATGAAGAAAACATGAAGTGCTTTTGCAAAAATAACAACATAGATTCCAACATCAAGCTATCAACTTAGTTGCTCGAACTCTACTTGTGACACGTTGAAATTATGAATTGCCAAAAAAGGGAAGAGGCATTCTTTTCTTTCAACTTGGTAACTTTGGAAAGAGGCATTCTTTTTATATCGGAGAGAGTATTAAAACTGCTAAAATTGAAAATACAAAGAAAACATGAAGTGCTTTTGCAAAAATAACAACATAGATTCCAACATAAAAGTATAAGCTAAGTTGCTCAGACTCTTCACTTTTGGTGCCATACCCGTGTCAACACGACATGGACGTGGGATCCGTGTGCAATTTGGTCAACCAATTTTGGGTGTTTTGACCAAAATCGATGGGATAAGTGTGGACAGTTTTAATTATTGTCTGTAATCAATACAAAAGCTAAGATGAAATTGAAGAAAATGAAATACCTTTTATCTAGAAATTTCTATGTCACTCCTTTTCCGTTAATCTCCTTCTAGATTCTCCTTAAGTTCTCCCGTAATATCTCATAATTTAAGTTTTCTAACTCCTTTTAGATATTTTAATTATTTTTAGGCGAATCCCCGCACCCGTATCCCTACATGGATCTGTATCCCCGAATCATAAAAATTAGATCATGAAGGATCCTACCTCTAGATCCGCACACGTATCGGACACCCGCACCGAGTCCGATTAACTTAGGCTATAAGTGTTAAGAAACATACACCACATTAACAACAAAAAACAACATACCTAAGGAATGTTGCATCTTTCTTTGTATTAGGTCTTGGTCAAATATAGAGGACCAGGGATCTTATACACATATCTGAGTGGTGGAAATTGGTTCTAGAGTTAAGCATGCAGGGACTTGTTGCCTAAAATATCTATAGATGCTTCTAAATAGGGAGTCTAGATTTTATGAGATACTGACGGGATGACGGGATGCTTCCTTATGCTAGATATGCCCAATGTGAAATGAGTGTCGATGTATGATGTCTCCAGTTAGATGAGTAACTTAGAACAAAGAATGGGGTTGTAATGAGCATGATATCTTTTGATGCTCAAATAAGATAAGAATTTACTGGAATGATAATCAACTGAATATATAAGACAACACCAATGCCTTCTATCTACTAATATACGACTTTCTCTAAATGATTTTTTTGGGGCTCTGATAATATTCTTTTCTGTAACACCCCAGAAATTTCGTAGGGTGAACTAGAGCTTAAACGTAGTGTCAATGAGGTATAAAATGAAATCCCCTAAGTTAGTAAACCATCTAGGTGTGCTATGGTGGTCTATGAGTTAAGGCCTAAGGGAGGAGTGCCAAACAAAAGGGGCAAGCCAAGGCCTAAGGCCAAGGCTGCCCCAAATTTGGAGAGACTGCCTCAAACTCCACGGCCATTATCACGGCTCGTGGTCATGACCACGGACCGTGGGAGGCTTCGTGGAGTATCCTTGGCTGAGGGAGAGGGACCTCCAAGTGTCCTAGACATTGCCTCACCCTTCACGAGAGGGACCACGAGTCATGGTCCACGTCACAGCTCGTGAAGGTGGACGTGGAGTTCTCTAAGCTTTTAGGGAGTTGGGGGTTGTTAGGGTAGCTACTGCCCAAGGCACCATGGGCACCACTACGGGCCGTGATGCACTTGACGAGGGAGAGGGGTGTCTCGTGAACATCACTTGGCACCAAGGCTTGAAGGCCTTGCCTCCACAAGGCCAAGTCATGACCAAGACCATCACCATGGACCGTGGTCATGACCACGGATCGTGGGAGGCTCTGTGGTCTTGCCTTGGGCAAGTGTTGGCTTGTGTACGAAAGGGGAGCCACTGCCTCCAACACCAGAGGCAGTACCATGGCCCGTGGTGCACTTTCACGGTCCGTGAATGTTGGCCGCGGTCCCTGACGGGGACCATTTAAATAAGGAGTTTTGGGACTTTCCTTTTAAGTCCAATTTAAGTAGGGGTGTTTTGGGTATTTTAGTGGTTAATTTATATTGGTTTTTAAGTCTAAATTCACAAGTTTTGGTCATTATACACAACACCCAATTGAAACCAAAACTCTCCCACTTCTCTCAAAACTCTCTTTCTAAAAACCTTAGAAGAAGAAGAATACATTGGAGCTAGGGTTTCAAGGTTCTTTCCCAAATTGTTTGGAGTTTCTCCATTGATTCTCAAGGAATCAACTAAGGTATGGTTTCTTATCACTCTTGGGATTCCTTTCCCCAAGAGGTCCCTTCAATATTGAATTTAAAAATCTCCAATTTCTAGGTTTTCAATCCAAAAACGTGGGTCTTCTTTCTAAAATGAAATTGATGTTGTAAACTGAATTTGGTTGATGTTATATGAACAATTATGAATGAATTTATGTTGTATTTGTGGTTTCTTGAAGAATTCCCCATAAGACCCATGTTTCTCCTTCTTTTCCAAATTCTAACCCTAGTTTGTGTTGGATATTGAGTGAAGGCTATGAATCGAATGTGATGTTATGTAATTCATGTTTGTATGATGATTCTACCCTAGGTTATGTATAATTTCTATGAAATTAGGGTTGAGTCTTTGAATGAAGCCTTGAAGGTCATGAAGGGAGTATGTCAATTGCTTATATTGATGTTGATTATGAATTACCTTGTATTATGTATTGGTTATGAATTGATTGGTGATTGAAATATGAATGTCCTATGAAGGGCAAGAAGGTATAAAGGTTGGTTCTCCTTTGAACTCAAGTATGAAAGGTGAATTACTTAGATTGTAATGATGCTATACCTAATGTGTTGTTGTGGTATTGATGACCTAGTTTCCTCATCGTTAACCCTCTACACTTGAATTAGCTATGAAATATGTATGTATGTTATGGTATGATTGCTATATAATTGAAAGGTAGTTCTCATGATTATAGTGTAACGTAAAGTGAAAGGGTTACTCGCTTACTACGTGTTTCTAAAGTGAAAGAATTGTTACTCACTTATGAACACATATGAGCTATTATGGTATGATGTTTACATAAGAGTCTAGTAAAGGCTAATGTGAACTTATGTGATGACTAAAGATGATTACAAAAGCTAATTAGATGCTTAGCACCGAAAGGGCATGTAAATGAGATAGGTGTCTCACGTTTAGTAAGTTCGGCTCCCCACATGGGTTTCCTCACGTTTAGCAAGTCCAGATTACCCACGGTATGTGTTGTCTCGTGAGATGGAAATCCTCCACATTAGTAAGTTAGGATTTCTAGGAGCAATCTCTTTGACCCTTAATTATGTGCCCACATAGGACTTTAGCTTAGTGGATCCACTTAGATAGCTATGTACGAATGGTTACACCTTAGGCAAGCGTTAACCCTCTCTTTTTGATGTGGGAGTAGAACACCGGATTCCATGTAGCTCTCATGGTCTATGTTGGTTATGGAAATATCTTCCTAATGTAAAACTAAATGAAGGTATGAAAGGTGTGAACTCTTACTAGGGCTTTCTTAAGGGTTTCTACATTGTGTAAGGGAGGGTATGGGACTTCTCTTGCACATTGCACTTATGGGATCCTAGGAGATGGTTGTAGTAGTGTTCTCTTATGATTATGATGATTATGACTTATGTATGTTGAAGCTATGTTATGTATGATCATTATGAATATGGTAAGTTATGATGAAGTGTGATCTTTTGTATGTATGCATGAAGTTTGTTGCTTAATGTGATACTTGGCTTTGAATAGGGTTATGGGATTCTATTCCTTGCATTGCACTAGTATTACTTGGGTTGTCTACGTGTTGGGATGATATTATGCATAGTAACCATACTTAGTACGTGTGTTGTACTAACCCATATTGTCGCTTTTTTTTCCCAAACATTTAGGTTCGGGCCGTTGAGGATTCAAGCTTACTTCTCAAGACACTTGGAATTGCTTCCCCAAGTTGGTGAGTCCTCAAGTCCGAGGACAAGACTCTATGATCTAGCTTCTATGTTTAGTTCTTTGCTTATGTTGAAAGACATTGTTGTACTTTCCTATTTCTAGACTTCTTATTAATGTGAGGGCTAAGTCCTATTTTCGATACTTCTATGTCTAGATGGTACATTGTGACGAAGTTAGATTCTATATTTCATATATGAAGTGAGGTTGAACTTCCAAAGTAAAAGTTTAAATTTTCTGTGTTTTTATTCTATGATACATGTTATGATGAATGCTAAGGGTTTGTATAAGACCTCTTCGAGGTCGAATACACCGGTAACGACTAGGGGGTGCTCTCGGGTCGTTACAAACTTGATATTAGACCATAAGGTTGAGAATAATGTAGGATCCATGTCACAAGATACCACGTCGAGTAGAGTCTTGTTCATGGGTGTGAAGCGTGCCACACTTACGAATGGGAGGCTACGAGATGCTTAAGAACTTTCACTCTTTTGTTACTCCATAGTCGTGCCTAAGAGTCTTAACTCTATCTAGTCCTTTTCTTCTAATCCTTCTCTTGTGCTTATAGGCAATGAATACAAGAAGGAACAATGCAAGGAGGGCTGGTGAGAAGAATGTGAATGAGGCAGTTCCCCCTCATGCTCCTCAAAACCCTCAAGTTCCTATTGAAGAAGGGGCTATGTCTAATGTTGAGATAAGGTCGGCTATTCATAATTAGACTCAAGTGTTGGCCACTCAAGTTGCTAGGGATGCTAGGGTGCAAGTAAACCCCAATGCTAGCACTACCACTTCTAGGATAAGGGATTTCACAAGGATAAATCCCCCTACTTTCTTTGGCTCCAAGGTGGAAGAAGATCCACAAGGATTCATTGACGAAGTGTTTAAGGTTCTAGAGGCTATGGGTGTGTCTTCTCAAGAAAAGGCCGAGTTAGCCGCCTATCAACTCAAAGATGTGGCACAAGTGTGGTATGAACAATGGAAGGAGGGGAGACCTATTAGAGAGGGTCCGATAAGTTGGGCTATATTCAAGATGGCTTTTCTTGATAGGTTTTTCCCCTTGGAACTAAGGGAGAGGAAAATGCAAGAATTCATCAACCTTTGTCAAGGGGGTATGAGTGTGAAGGAGTATGGCCTCAAGTTCACTCAATTTTCCAAGCATGATCCTACTTTGGTGTCGAACTCTAGAGCTACAATGAACAAATTTGTTATGGGAGTATCCGATCTTGTGGTGAATGAATGTAGGTTGGCTATGCTAATCCCAAGCATGGACATTTCTCGTCTCATGGTTCATGCCGAGCAAATTGAGGAGCAAAATCTTAAGAAAGTTGGTAGAGAATTGAAGAGGTCAACGGCCGATGATGGAAATTCTTTTAAGGTAGGTTTGAAATCCAAGATAAGCCAAAGTTCAAAAAGAGGTTTTCCAATCAAGATCCTCCTAACACTCCAAGGGTCAACAAAGGTAAAGTGTCTACCCCCAAGCCTCAAGAAACAAAAGGTGGTGGTCCTTATGTTGAGAAGCCTATTTGTACAAAGTGTGGCTGAAAACATGAAGGAAAGTGTCTAGTTGGCATGGGAAATTGCTATGGTTGTGGTAAGAGCGGCCACATGAGGAGGGACTGCCCTATGCTAAAGGCTCAAGGAAGGGAAAATGCTCAAGCACAAGCAAGTGGACTAAATCCCAATGCTCCTAATAAGAATCGCTTCTATGCTCTCC
>NC_064285.1:29880010-29935394 GCF_019186545.1 Solanum stenotomum | reverse complement strand
TTTGATCATCAAAATAATAAATTTAAATAAGTCGTTGAAACAAAAAAGTCAAAAAAAAATGTGTGAGGAGGATCAAATATACCTCATATATGGATCTTCTCTGAGTAATTTCATCAACAAGATCATTTCAAGAGTTGTTCATGAAAGAATTAATGATTTACTGCCAAGATTGATTTCTTCCAACTGATCAGGTTTTGTGAAAGGTAGAAGTATCATAGAGAATGTACTATTAACACAAGAGATCGTCACAGACATTAGAAAAAGAGGGAAACCAACTAATGTGGTCATAAAGCTTGATATGGCCAAGGCTTATGATAGAGCATCCTGGTATTTTCTAATGAAGGTGTTGAGAAAGATGGGATTTTTAGAAGTGTTTGTTGATATAATTTGGAGATTAATTTCTAATAATTGGTATCCAGTATTGATAAATGGACAAGCATATGGTTTCTATCACTCCACCAGGGGAGTAAAGCAAGGAGATCCTTTATCTCCCACTTTATTTATTCTTTCAGCTGAAGTTCTATCTAGGGCACTAAATGGTGTTTTTGATGATGATTTGTATGTAGGGTATGGATTACCGAAGTGGAGCGCTAATATTAATCATCTTGCTTATGTAGATGATACTATTATTTTTGCTTCACCCAATATATATTATTTGAAGAAAATAATGGCAATATTACATGATTATGAGTTTCAATCAGGGCAAAAGGTCAACAAAGAGAAGAGTGCATTTTATTTACATCAAAATGCAACTACTGATAAGAGACTTTTGGTGGAGGAATGCACATGTATGAATCGAGGGAAGTTTCCACTGAAATATCTTGGTTGTCCCATTTCCCATGCTAGGAAGAGGAAGGAGCATTATGCAGATCTTATCAAAAGGGTAAAGTCAAAATTGCAGGCTTGGAAAGGGAACATGCTCTCTTATGGAGGTAAAGCAGTCTTGATTACTGGTGTGTTACAAAGTGTTCCTATTCATGTTTTATCTGCTATAGTTCCTCCTTATTGTGTTATAAAAGAGCTTCATAGGATTTTTGCTAAATTCTTCTGGAGTAATAAAGTTACAGGGAGGAGCAAACATTGTGCTGCCTGGGATAAAGTGTGTGTACCTAAGCAGGAAGGGGGTTTGGGTTTCAGATCCATGTTTGATATTTCACAAGCCATGTATTCCAAGCTTTGGTGGAAATTTAGAACTCAAAATACTTTATGGTCTAATTTTATGTGGATTAAATATTGTAAGAAGCAAATTCCTATTTTAGTTCAATGGAAAGGAGGTTCTCAACTGTGGAAGAATATGTTACAAAATAGGGAGTGTATTGAGCAACATATATGGTGGGAGCCTAGGGGTGGTACATCTTCTATTTGGTTTGATGATTGGACAAGGCTAGGCCCACTGTATACACATCCAACCGAGGCACCTTCTTGTCATCCACTAACAGATATTGAAGTTTTTATGAATGACACAGGTTGGGACTATGATATCATGCAGAGTCAATTGCCAAATCATATTGTTGAACATGTGAAACAAAATATGGATCATTTTAGGCAATCTGACATGGGGGATAGGCCTTGGTGGATCAACACAAGTTCTGGAAAGTTCACAATGAAGAGTGCCTGGGAATTGCTACGAAAGAAAGAGGAAGAAACTGATTTTTTCAAAAATATTTGGGTGCAGGGACTCCCTTTTAAAATATCTTTCTTTGTTTGGAAGGTATGGACAAACAGAGTCTCTGTAGCTACTGTCATGGCTCAATGGAACCCAAATTTCTCTCAATTATGCCAATGTTGTGAAGTTCCAGAAAGGGAATCTATGGAACATCTATTTCTTAAAGGTGATATTGCATCATATGTTTGGAATTATTACTCAAATGCAGCTGGTATTATAGGGCCTTGGATACAGGTGAAGCAAACCATAAAGAAATGGTGGGATGCACAAGGGAATATTAGAACCAAGATTGTCTTTCAAGCTGTTCCTAATATCATTTTATGGTTTCTTTGGAAAAGGAGAAATATTGTATTACATGGAGGTGTTTATTCTACTGGTAAGGTGATTTGGGACATTAACAATACTACTAAAAATTTCATGCAAATGAAATTTAAGTATTTCAACATTCCGAAAGCTTGGCCACATATGGTAGCACTATTGGAGGGGTATAGACCTAAGTTTCAGTTTAAAATGGTTAAGTGGTACCCACCACCTTCTGATTGGTGGAAATGCAACACCGATGGAGCATCTAAAGGTAACCCAGGCCCTAGTGCTGCAGCTTTTTGTGTCAGAAACCATGAAGGAGATCTATTTGGTGCTAAGAGAGTGAAGATTCCTAATACAACAAATCTAGTAGCTGAGGCTATTGCTATGAGAGAAGGTTTACAGTACTGCTTTGAGAATAACCTTACAAACATTATCCTGGAAACAGACTCTCTAGCTATGGTACATATACTTAATGGAGATTGGGAGACTCCATGGAGTGTGACAATGGAGGTCAACTCCATCAATAGATTGAGGAATATTATATCAGTAAGAGTACAACACTCCTTAAGGGAGGGAAATACTCTTGCTGATTTTTTTGCTAACCTAGTTTTTCATTTTGCAAGTACATATGAATTTAATCAGTTTCAGGAAGTCCCAAGTGAAGGCAAAAGAATCATCAATTTATATAAAAGCAACATTCCACAGTTGAGAATAAGGCAAACAAGTATGGCATCATAAAGTTATCTTTATTGTATCAATTCTCAGTTTCATATGAATTTCAACATGTATTTTAGATTAAATTACTAACATACCTCAAGATGTCTGAATTAGTTTCAGTTGGTTAATATATCATGCACCTAGTGAGAGCTTTGATGTGTTACATATGGTATAAAACCATGACTCGTGGGAGCTAAATAACATATTTAATCTAGAATTGTGTTAAATTCATATACTACGAATTCAGGTTTAATTAGAAAGATATCGTTGAAGACTACTGAATGTCCATTGAGGAGAAAGAATAACTGAAGTTACTGTTTGCTCAAATAGGAGATGTATCAGCATAACCTCACAAAAATTAACTTAGTAATTTTTTTGTGGATTTGGATTTTGGTGGTGGTGTTAAATCAATTTTTTATTTCAACCCACCGAATTCAAATTTATAAAAGGAAAACTAATTTTAGTCGAGGTTTCATCTACATTACCCAGGTTCATAGCTCAAGAAGATCGATTTGGCAGCAAACACATTCATGAACAATGATTTGTACAACAAAGTGTAGCTCATAAGAAAATATTTCAAGAGAGTGAAGCATCGAACACTACTAATAAATTGTCAAAAACCACGGCCAAAAGCGACGGACTGTGTCGCTTTTTTGGTCAAAATCGACAGAAAAGCGACGCAGTCACCTCCGTCGCTTTTTAACCCGACACTTTTCAAAAAGCGACGGACTCCGTCGCTTTATTTTTATTTTAATTTTTTTATTATTTCTAAAAGGCGACGCAGTCCGTCGCTTTTGTGGAAATTTTATTTTTGAAAATCCCAGAAAAGCGACAGACTAAACCACGTTGTCCGTCGCTTTTTCTGCAATCCTTTTGACAGTAGCAGCTTGCAGCTTCTGCTGCCCACCTGCAAATGCAATTCAATTCAATTCTACACTATTCAGCCCAATCAAACACACACAATTACAAACAATCTACACAAAACATAAAACAACAAACTTAAAATAACATTCAAAAGTATCTAAATCATAAATTAAAGACTTATAAAGTCTTTTAAAATTCGTTTCAAAATTTCAAAAAGTTCATAAATGTCCAGAGATCTGAACTAGGGAGTGAGATCTACATAATCATCCTCATCACTCTCATCGTCGGTGTCATCGGGAGCCGAAGTAGTAGGTCGACGAGCGAAGTTCATCACTTGTTCTTTGATTTGTTGAACGGTCTCACTCATGTTTTCTTGTTCAGCTACTCTTCTCCGCTCCGACTCTGTGCCGCTGTAGGTTTAGCTATTTGATCCGACATAGCAGCAATCTGAACACCGTCAATAAACTCAGGTTTCAAACCAGCACCAATTTCATAATGCATATTATACATCCACAAACGATGATCGATCTACAAAAGTATAGATATTCAATTATTATAAATAAAATTTAATAATAATTTTACTAGTAATAGTCCTAAAACTAGTTTAGTATTGACTTAGCCACATTATTTAGTTTAAAGCTAAGTGTGAACACTAGATGGACACAAATCGATCTTGCAAGAAAGTCAATTTTGTCATCAATAAGATCAACTAGTATTGGTACTTATGCTTAACAAACATATTATTTCTAAATTTAATGTTAAGTGTCAACACTAGATGAACACAAATCGATTTTGCAAGAAAATCAATTTTGTCATCAATAGGATCAACTAGTGTTGGTACTTATGCTTAACAAATATATTATTTCTAAATTTAAAGCTAAGTGTCAACACTAGATGGACACAAATCGATCTTGCAAGAAAATCAATTTTGTCATCAATAGGATCTACTAGTCGTGGTACTTATGCTTAACAAATATATTATTTCTAAATTTAAAGGCAAGTGTCAACACTAGATGGACACAAATCGATTTTGCAAGAAAATCAATTTTGTCATCAATAGGATCAACTAGTGTTGGTACTTATGCTTAACAAATATATTATTTCTAAATTTAAAGTCGAGTGTCAACACTAGATGGACACAAATCGATCTTGCAAGAAAATCAATTTTGTGATCAATAGAATTAACTAGTGTTGGTACTTATGCTTAACAAATATATTATTTCTAAATTTAAAGCTATGTGTCAACACTAGATGGACATAAATTGATCTTGCAAGAAAATCAATTTTATCATCAATAGGATCAACTAGTGTTGGTACTTATGCTTAACAAACAATCGATGGACACAAAAAAATAATCACTAGAATTAAAGCTAAGTATCAATACTAGATGGAAACAAACACATTATTGAAAACAATTGTACTTGAACTTTAGAAATTTAGAAGCATCAACCTTATCTCCTACTTTGATGAAAGAAGCAATATAGTCTTGTATCAACTTTTTTAGATGTTGAGCTTCCTCAGTTGCCTAGCACGAAAAGTTCTAAAATTATTTAAATATAAACTTCAAATCCAAGAATATTAGTTATATATATATATATATATATATATATTCAAGTTTTAATAAGTTCAAGTTTTCAATTCAAGTTCATATCTAATTTCTAAACTTAATTAGTTATATATTCAAGCTAATTAGTTCCAAGTTCAAGTTCTAATTTCAAGTTCAAGTCTAAGTTCAACTTCAAATTCTAAGTTCAAGTTCAAGTTCTAATTTCAAGTTCAAGTTCAAGTTCAAGTTCTAAGTTCAAGTTCAAATTCTAAGTTCAAGTTCAAGTTCAAAATTCAACTTCAACTTCTAATTTCAAGTTCAAGTTCTAAGTTCAAGTTCAAGTTCTAAGTTCAAGTTCAAGTTCTAATTTCAAGTTCA
The DNA here is from genome assembly GCF_019186545.1 of Solanum stenotomum. Taxonomy (NCBI): domain Eukaryota; kingdom Viridiplantae; phylum Streptophyta; class Magnoliopsida; order Solanales; family Solanaceae; genus Solanum; species Solanum stenotomum. The sequence continues at coordinate 29,929,917 of NC_064285.1, read as the reverse complement.
AGTTCAAATTTTAAGGTCAAGTTCAAGTTCTAAGTTCAAGTACAAGTTCTAAGTTCAAGTTCAAATTCAAAGTTTAAGTTCAATTTCTAAGTTCAAGTTCTAATTTCAAGTTGAAGTTCAAAGTTCAAGTTCAAGTTCTAAGTTCAAGTTCAAGTTCAATTTCTAAGTTCAAGTTCAAGTTCTAATTTCAAGTTCAAGTTCAAAATCTAAGGTCAAGTGCAAGTTCTAAGTTCAAGTTCAACTTCTAAGTTAAAGTTCAAATTCAAAGTTCAAGTTCAATTTCTAAGTTCAAGTTCTAATTTCAAGTTCAAGTTCTAAATTTAACTTCAAATTTTAAGTTCAAGTTCAAGTTCAAGTTCTAATTTCAAGTTCTAAGTTTACGTTCAAATTCTAAGTTCAACTTCAAGTTCTAAATTCAAGTTCAAGTTCAAGTTCAAGTTCTAAGTTCATGACATTTAAACATTCATCATCTAAATTCATGACATTCAAACATTCATCATCTACTCATAACACTTCAATTACTAATTTCTAAATTCAAACTATTAACACTTTACTAACTAGTCCTACAATCAAATCCAAAAAATCCCAATTCAACCTCAAATTACATATTCTCAAGTTTAAACTAGTCCTAAAATACAAAAATGCTAATTCTTCACTAACTAACAATGCCCAATTTTTTTTAAAACAACACTAAAATAAAAATCTTCAATTATCGATACCTAACTAACAATAATCAAATCAAATTAACAATTGAATAACACAACCCAACAAACAAAAACAATAATATACTAACAAACATTCAATTATAATCACTAGAATTAAAGCTAAGTATCAGCACTAGATGGACACAAACACATTATTGAAAATAACTAGAATTAAAGCTAAGTATCAGTACTAGATGGACACAAACACATTATTGAAAATAATTGTACTTGAACTTTAGAAATTTAGAAGCACCAACCTTATCTCCTACTTTGATGAAAGAAGCAATATAGTCTTGTATCAACTTTTTTAGATGTGGAGCTTCCTCGGTTGCATAGCACGAAAAGTTCTAAAATTAGTTAAATATAAACTTCAAATCCAAGAATATTAGTTTTATATATATATATATATATATATATATATATTCAAGTTTTAATAAGTTCAAGTTTTCAATTCAAGTTCATATCTAATTTCTAAACTTAATTAGTTATATATTCAAGGTAACTAGTTTCAAGTTCAAGTTCTAATTTCAAGTTCAAGTCTAAGTTCAACTTCAAATTCTAAGTTCATGTTCTAAGTTCAAGTTCAAGTTCTAATTTCAAGTTCAAGTTCTAAGTTCAAGTTCTAAGTTCAAGTTCAAGTTCAAGTTCTAATTTCAAGTTCAAGTTCTAGGTTCAAGTTCAAATTTCAAGTTCAAGTTCAAATTCTAAGTTCAAGTTCTAATTTCAAGTTCAAGTTCTAAGTTCAAGTTCAAATTCTAATTTCAAGTTCAAGTTCAAATTCTAGGTTCAAGTTCAAGTTCTAAGTTTAAGTTCAAATTCTAAGTTCAAGTTCAAGTTCAAATTCAAAGTTCAAATTCAAGTTCTAAATTTAAGTTCAAGTTCTAATTTCAAGTTCTAAGTTCAAGTTCAAGTTCTAAGTTCAAGTTCTAAGTTCAAGTTCAAGTTCAAGTTAAGTTCAAGTTCAAGTTCAAGTTCAAGTTCAAGTTCTAATTTCAAGTTCAAGTTCTAAGTTCAGGTTCAAATTCTAAGTTCCAGTTCAAGTTCTAATTTCAAGTTCAAGTTCTAAGTTTAACTTTAAATTCTAAGTTCAAGTTCAAGTTCTAATTTCAAGTTTAAGTTCTAAGTTCACGTTCAAATTCTAAGTTCAACTTCAAATTCTAAGTTCAAGTTCTAGTTCTAAATTGAAGTTCAAGTTCTAATTTCAAGTTCAAGTTCAACTTCTAAGTTCAAGTTCAAGTTCAAGTTCTAAGTTCAAGTTCTAAGTTCAAGTTCAAGTTCTAAGTTCAAGTTCAAGTTCTAATTTCAAGTTCACGTTCTAAGTTTAACTTTAAATTCTAAGTTCAAGTTCAAGTTCTAATTTCAAGTTCAAGTTCTAAGTTCACGTTCAAATTCTAAGTTCAACTTCAAGTTCTAAATTCAAGTTGAAGTTCTAATATCAAGTTCAAGTTCTAAGTTCAAGTTCAAGTTCAAATTTTAAGTTCAAGTTCTAAGTTCATGACATTCAAACATTCATCATCTAAATTCATGACATTCAAACATTCATCATCTACTCATAATACTTCAATTACTAATTTCTAACTTCAAATTATTAACACTTTACTAACTAGTCCTACAATCAAATCCAAAAAAATCCCAATTCAACCTCAAATGACATATTCTCAAGTTTAAACTAGTCCTAAAATACAAAAATGCTAATTCTTCACTAACTAACAATGCCCAATTTTTTTAAAAAAATCCTAAAATAAAAATCTTCAGTTATCTATACCTAACTAACAATAATCAAATCAAATTAACAATTGAATAACACAACCCAACAAACAAAAACAATAATATACTAACAAACAATCAATTATAATCACTAGAATTTTTTAAAAAACTAAAACGTAACCCTACCTGCTGCAACGACGGCAGTCGGCCAGCGATGGCAACGGGCAACGGCAGCGACGGGGAAGGGCGGCGACGGCGACGGGAGCTAGGGAGACCGATATATATATATATATAGAGAGAGAGAAGGGAGATAATAAGAGTGAAGAGAGAGAGAGAGGAAAATAAGAATATGGCAATTTGTCTTTTAGATATTTAATAAAAAGCGACGGACAGCGTCTCTAAGTCCGTCGCTTTTTTTAAATATAGACCAACATTTTGACCAAAAAGCGACGGACTACGAGACACTGTCCGTCGCTTTTTAAAATAGTTGACTAGATATTTTGACCAAAAAGCGACGGACTAACAGATGTCGTCCCTTGCTTTTTTAAAAACTAATTAATAAAATAAAATAAATTAAAAACGACGGACAACGTGGTTATTTTTTTTATTTATATATAATTATTTTTAATAAAAAGCGACGGACGGCGTCTCTATATATATTAAATAAATAATTATTAATTATATATATATTTAACGCAAAAATCCCCCCAAAAAAGCGACAGACTAAGAGATGCTGTCCGTCGCTTTTTGTAAAATAATTTAAAAAATAATTTTTTTAATTAAAAAAACGATGGACAGTTTGGCAAAAGGCGTCGCTTTTTGGAGCGACGCCGTCCGTCGCTTTTCTGTCCGTCATTTTTAAGCAGTTTATTAGTAGTGGAAGCTCACCTCATGGAGCTTAAAGACTTGTGAGATTCCTTGTTTATGCGAGGTAGAAGAGATTTGTGGAGAAATTGGACCAACAACATCGCTGGTGCCTCTTCATCTTCATCCATGAGTCTTTTACAAAAGTGCTGCTGCTTACCAAGTTATTGTTTTGTCTCTTTCAGATTTTGACTTTTCTTTGCTCTATTTGGGCCAATTTTTGGGCCTGATTGTGTACAGATTTTAAATGGTAATAAATGAGGCTTTAAGCCTCAAACGTTTGGATTAAAAAAAAAAAATCTCAATAATTCACTTATTTTGAAATGGAGAAAGTAGTAGTTATCCAAATAATGACTTAAAAAATGAAAGGCAAGCCAGATTAAGTCTGAAATATAGGTTTGATTGCATTTTTTTTTTATGAATATCATTAATTAATGCACTATCTGATTTCCGCAAACACTAGAAAAGCACAAACATCCCATGAAAGATTCTGAACTTCACGGAAACTAAACCTAATTAGTTATAAGATAAGGGTATTGATAAAATAGAGGGGAACTTACAATACTATCTAACATTATACCGTTCGATCTATTGAATTAAAGGGATTAGATGTTTCTAAATCTAACCATGGTATTGTTCTATCTAAATAAAATAATTGCATATCACCTTCTAAATCTTACCATGTTTATTTAGAATCTCTATATTCAAATTTCCAAAAAATGAATATATTCAAAAATTAGCAAATTGTAAAGGCCTCTGAAAAAACGGAAGTAAAAATCAACAAGAATGGGACAGGCTTTCTAAGTTTGTCTATGAATTTCATAAGTATTTTATTCAGAAACGTCTCAACAATCTTCCTATTTGATGGAAAAGAAAAATTGAACATTTATTTGGCACACTGAATACATCGAGAGAGAGATATCAAATAAAAATAGGAATTACCAAATTGGTTTAGGGTGTCATCCTAAGTGTTTGGGGGTTCCCCAAAATCTTGGCATATGAGGAGGCCATTGTCGTCCCATATTTGAGATTTCCCCTGGCCCAGACTAGGACTTTTATATTAGCAAAATTCAATCAAGTAAATATTCATAAGGCACTATATGAAGGGTCATGGGTTGTGGCGGGGAACTTCCTATTTGTGAAAAAAAAAAAAGAGGAACTAAATTTAGTTGCTGAAGCAGCTATGTTAACACATAACGTCGATCTGGATCATACTATCTTTACTCCTCCATATAAGTCTATACATTAAGATTTGGAGCACACATTCAGGAGTTGAGGAATTGTCTTACCAGAAAAATCTTGATTGAAAGTTCATTTCATTTTATTTCACTCTACAAATGAGAAATAATTATGTCTTTCTAAAAAAGAGAACGTACAAAATACCCTAGTCAAGAAATAGTTACTCATTTCTTCTATATTCACAGCGAGAACCTAGAGTGAGGCCCAATTACCAACAAAGTTATATGATATAATCCTAGAAAAAGTTGGGATAAAATTGGTATCACTAATGAAATTGATACTTGCACATCAACTACTCTAAGGAGAAGGTATGAAAGAATCTGTATTCAGGTTCCACTAAAAATTCCGGTGAGGACTAATCGATTTCACTATTGGATTGCATAAGGAAAAAGCGATTTGTTAAGGGGATGGAATCGTATGCATTGGTCGTGGGAGGCTAGGCCACATATTGAGCAATTGCACGCCTATTATTAGAGTAGTCTCTCATCATGTTCTTTGCGCGTATATCCATATGTAGTATTCAAAACAAATAATATTAAATTTTTGAAGCATTTAAGAGAAGATCACAAATCATAAGTCAAATTAACAATCATACTCACAAAGAAAACATATCTAAATAGTTTATCTTTAATTTTTTTTTCATTTTATAGTGTTTGTTCAAACCCAACAGTGTAACTTTGTTCTTAATATAGTAATAATTTGCATGACAACTTACAGTATAACGCATCGAGGAAGAAAACATATTTTCAAAAGATTTTCGAATCAAATATCGCATATCAAATCAGTATGAAAAGAAAAAACAAAAGTAGAAAAGATACATAATATAATTTGTAAATTCTTACATATCATTTAACAACAATAATTAAAAAAAAGAATGCGCTAATGGAAGCACAAAGAAAAACAATAGATAGAACAATAAAATTTAAGCATGAAACAAAAAAAAAATGAAAATTAATAAAACAATCACGCATAATGTAAAGAAAATTAGCATATCAAAAATTCAAAATCATGACTTCAAACTAAATTCAAGATATTGTAACAAGTGTTGGGCAAAATATGAAATTTACATCTTGCACACCTCAAAAACTATCCATCAACATGAACTTATATTGGTCTATGCTACTAATATACGATTGTATAATAATGTTCATTAAATAATTTTTCGGAGTTAAAAAATTATGTAATTAAATTTATAAGGGGCGGAAAAATTTGAAAGATAACAGATGAATTGAATATTAATGTAGGAAATAGAAGAGGAAGTGAAGAGTTGTGATTGCTGAAAATTTTGTCTTAGCAGAAAAATGATTCAATTCTCCCTCTTTTATTTCTGATTCTAAAGTTTTATTTTAGTAATTAAGAGAATGTAATTAAATAAACTGTTTTGAATTTACTAATATATATCATAGTAATGTATATAGAAATAACTAAGGAAATTTATAATGTCATAATTAAGGAATTAAAGTACAACCATTGGACTTCAAATTCTTTCATTATACAAATAAAAAATATGTATTTTATTAGATAATTAATCATATTTTATTTTATGGAGGGAAAAAATAGTAATCCAATTTTAAAGGTTGCAGCTTTGCACTTTTAATAATATAATAGTTTTTTGACACGTGTATTGCACGTGATTACCAATTCCAAAATATATGTTATAGTAAATAGTATTGCTTATTTAAGTTAAGATTTGAATAATAAGCTTAGCAAAAAATAATATTACAGATTCTTTTGTGAATGTCCAATGTGAATCGTCATATATATTTCTTATTCACGCTAACCTATGAATATGGTCAGTGAAAAAATTTATTAGTTAAATGCAATAATATAAATACTGATTTCAATTTGATGAGGTTAATCATGTAATTAGTCTTATCTTACTAATATTACCTTATAGACAATATTTGCTTTGTATTTTTCTTGTCATCTAACCAGATGTGCTTTGCATGTGTATTCTACGTTAAATTGTTTAGATGTCATATGAACATGTGAAGAGAACAACTACATTTTATATATTCACAGATTTTCACATTGATTGTGAGTTTTTTTTTAAAAAAAATAACTCGAAACATTTTAAAATAATATATTTTGAAGTTAGAAGATCTTGTTAACTTGATAAAATATTTGTGACATATATAATGCTTTAATTTAAAGACAAATACCTACCCAAATATAAATATATATTTGCATTAATGAAAATATTTATCTCATATAATTAACTATTAAATAAATAATAAAAATTAAAATAATAGAAACTTCAACTGGCATTTTTACAAGTCATATGAACTTTTCTTCGTCTAAAATACTGAAATATTAAGAAATAATAAATAAGTAAAACAAAAGGGCAATGTTTATATAGTAATTACTATTTTAAAGCAAACTTCATGAGAGTCTAAATCACATAGTAACATTGATAAATAAAGTCATTCTTTTGTCTTGAGCATCAAAAACAAATCGTGACAATTCTCTAAATTTTGAAAAAGATATTCAGTAGCATCATCTACATTAAAAGAGAAATTGTTAACAAAAACAAATGAATTTAGACTATATCATGTTAACTTCATATATTTGAATATTACATACTAATATATACATTAAGCAAGAAAAAATAATTGTTATATCATCAAAATTATTTTTCTCAAGTACTCGAGGTTATGGAATATACCCTCTTAGGATAGAACGACTTACATTATCAGAATAGTGGTACCTCATATTTCGCTAAACTTCGAACTCGCTCAACGACAATAAATCACTCAAAAAGTTTTAAAAGGCAAGAAGAAGAAGAGTAGAAGATTAAAAAAAATTGTGGTTGAAAAATGAGAGGAAGGCCCCCGATTATAGTAAAAAAAGGGTAGTATGAACAAATATTTTTTTGTGTCTTATCTGAAAAGTCATGACCTTTTCGAGAAGTCACAACCCTATGGAAAAGTCACAATTTATCGAAAGTCATAACTCTTTGGAAAAGTCACAACTGATAGAAAAATCAAAACCCTTCGAAAAAAATCACAACTTATCAAAAAAGTCACAACTCATCGAAAAAGTCACAACCTAAGTTAGAAATATTATAGTAATTTAACATTCAAGTTAGGAGTTTATGCTTTTAAAGTAATATATATAAATGCTATGATGATGAATTTCTGACGAACACACATCATTCATATCCAAGGTGGAAACACCAATACATACATGACAAATGATATCCCCCTCCCCCTCCCCACAAAAGAATAAAAAATGCTTAAGCTCAATGGACATTTTGTAGAAGAGAACAAAGTACACAAGGGACATATTTAAACACATGTAAAAGTATACAATGGATCAACCCTACCAAGAATACTCCAATCACATTAGACACTATTTTAATCAAATAATGGAAGATGGATGGAAAATCATTCCTAGTGAAATTAGACTTGAAAAAGGGAATGCAAAAAAGGTCCGTGAAACACGATCCCATGGTCTACTAATCTCTTAATAGCACACTAAATGAGGGGACTTTGATGAACCCCCAAAATGCCTCCGCAGGCAACCCCCAAATTCAAAAGGTATTCGACAAATACCCTAAAAAAAATTCCCCTTAATATGAAGGGGCCAAGGACCTAACCACCCACTCTCATCCTACTGAGTCTCCCATGGAAGTCTCTGCCCCTTCCCCCTCCCCTCAACTAGAGTAATTCCTACTCAGCAAGGAATAATAACCACACCAGATCAATTGAAGTGCCCATGGTTGTTGCATCAGCTTACTCCACCCTTCATAGTAAAGAAAGTTGGCAACATATATTTGAAACCCCTAAGACCACCCCAATCTCCACAACCTCCAACATTTGTGAACCACTTATCCTCTTCTCAATAGCTACAGAGCGATCCACTAGTGCTTATTATAGCATCATTCCTTCCAAACCACATATTCAAACTTTTTGGTTAGAGTTGTGGTGCAAGGCGGGTCTCTAGCCGTCAATCTAAAATTGAAAATATACCAGTGGTTTGATTCTTCTAGACCCAACAAACCTAGCCCAATTAACGAAGGACTAGACAATGCCATAGCGAGATATCTCCCATTCTTTATGATCCTCCCACATATGTCCAATTCATATAGTCCTCTTTTTTCCCATGGATATCTCTGAAATCCTCCCACACGACTCAAATACAAATGTTCCCTCTAGGGGAAAATAACCTAGAAAGGGAATAACCATTACTTCATTAACCCTAAGAAGAATCAACGAGTAGTTGGAACGTATATTAGCAACCTTCAGGAGACAAAACACAAAGGCTTTTATTTTAGAGAAGCTACATCCCAAAGAATTCGTAGAGCATATAGAACAACTACTATTTCAATTGTCCCCATTGTGCATCTTGAACTAGAGGAACAAGTAGGAGCTAACCCCAACAGCTGTAACCCTCAATTCAGTGAGGGAATTGAAAAAGCCTATCCAGGTGGGGAAATGACAAGGCTGGTAGGACCAACTACTAACTCCATCAAAGCTATTGAACAGCAACATATTGTGAGATTACACCGACAATGTGATGTCATGGTCAATATGCACAAGCCTTGTATTCTAGTGCTTCAGGAAACCAAAAAATTGAGCATAAAAATCTCACTAAAGAACTCAGATTAGACTACCAAACCCAATCCTCTACTAGTGGGATTTCTGGGGATATAGATCATGTGAAAGCAACATGGTGAGATTTCTAAGTGACACCTGGATTCCTAACTTAAGCTCTATTAGAAGCACCATCCAGGGGACGCCTACAAGAGAAGATGAGAACCTGGTGATCTGATCTTTAGCAGAATGATGAGAGGGACCTTTAAATCTCTAAGGACCTAACCTCTGACCCCTCTTTAGCAGAATGATGAGAGGGACTTTTAAATCTCTAATGACCTAACCTCTGACCCTCCCCCCCCCCCCCCCCCCCCCCCCCCCCCCCCCCAAAAAAAAAAACACCAAGAAAGATAATTAAGTTCATATCAAGCCTTACTAGTAATAGTCTCTTCTTTACTAGCAGAGCCAACAACCATATCAAAAAACTCCATCAACGAAAAGACATAAGGACCAATAAAAATTTCAACAAGATTCGGATTGTCCAAGCCCTCAACAAGCTAAGATCAAACCTTCCTATAGGTTCTCCTCATGGTAGACTTCCAATGAACCACTTCCTTTATTGAATAGGATTGAACATCAGCCCTAATTGTTAATACTATTACTCACCTACTGAAGATATCAAATATATCTTCTTCTCCTTCCCTAACACTATCACCTTCTAGGTTTACAATAGCAGGGAAGAGCACCTTAGTCCAAAACATTAACACTGAATCAATTAATACTGACAATCTAGTTAGGCCTTTAGAAAATCCTTCAATGCAAGCCTTACAATAATTGGTTACCTTGGGATACTATGATTCCTTATTACATGTGTAACACCTGGCTAAAAAAATGATATGCTTTTTCAATAAGAATAAGGAAGGTATACTTATGGAAAATAATATTGCTCAATCCACCGAGTCTCATTTGATGATAACCAACAACAGTGATCCCAAAATTTAGAAAGTTCTCATCCATTTCAAATGGGAGCCGCCTTCTATAGGAAAGTACAACCTGAACACAAATGGGTTCAGAAAAACAACCCGAGGCCAGGTGGATTTGGATGAGTCTATAGGAATCACAATGGATATTGGGTAATGGACACTAATTTATGGTTCTAAAAAACTATTTCTTTTTTAACAGAAGTAACAAAACTTCAAATCAAGTTTAAAAAACGGAACTGTTTTCTTCTTTGTAATAACAAGTACCATAAAATTTAAAAATACATCTCACAACTAAAGCTTCAGAAACCAAAAGTATTCATCAGTCAAATGGAATTTATAGATGTATTATTTAAAGGTATCTTTATAAAGATTTTAATATCTTGAATCAACATAGCTAGACATGAACTCAACAAGATTAACTAAATCCTTCTAATTCTGAAGCCATCTATAATCAATACATATAAAAAAGGGGTTATATGTACATGATCACAGACATTATCATACATACCCTCCCTCGTCCGCCCCACCCACACACATACCTATACACATAATATGAATGAAGCCAATCATGGAAATAATGCATAAGTATTTAATTAAAAGTACTTTACCGGCAAAAGAAAACAATGGTGAACTACATAGAGTGGTCATTATTGAATTTCCACCAAAAAACAATTCTTTTTCTGGCTTTTAGCTATACCGAGTGTTAATCAATCTAATTTTTGACAAACCCTAGAGAATCTGCAAATTTGGCTGGTAAAGACAATTTTTCAATAAACTCGGCATAACTTATTAAAGGCATAATACATAAATTGGACATTTAAATTGGCTTTAACTCGCAATTTTAATCTTTAATTTTGTCAGTGCATAAGTAGATACTTTAACTATCAAAAACTTATACACAAAAAAATTTGAATCCTACTTAGCAAAATGCGTGAAATTCACCGAAGTCACGCCGTGTCAAAAGTAAAATTTGAGGGCCCAATAGAACAAAAAATGTTGAAAAGACAATNTATATATATATATATATATATATATTTATTTTTTGAATTCAATTCCCACTTTATTATCTTTCTAATTTCTCCAGCAGCTTCTTCCCTCATTTTTCGCACAATTTGATGCTTATTGCCACTCTCAAAAGGACTGACACCTTTTTATATTAGTAAAAAATTTAACTCTAAAATTTTCATTTTACACATAATAAAATAATTTATACTCACAAATATATATGACTTATTTTAGACTATATATTTCTTAAATTTCATGTCGAGTCAAACTACATCATATAAATAGAAATGAAGATTAATTTTTACTACATATAGAAATGTATTATTTCTTTTACGATTGATTAAAAAGTTAAGTGAGTCATATAAATTTGATGGAGTAATTATTTTATGTCATTTTACCTTTTAGGGGGTATATAGTTTAAAAGATCCATTCCTTTACAAATAAATTTAGCTAACGAACCATCTATATAATTGTGTTTGATTGAGATTCGTTATGAAATTAACATCATCTTATATCATCATATCATATATTATTAATAGCGGGAAACTTCAAAGTGCAAAGTTGGATTATCATTTTACCTTTACACTGAATTAAATCTAATTGAATATTTAATTATTAAATAGTAAAAGGTAATTAAATAGTCATATTTTATTTACCTAAAAGTAGAATTTGAAGTCCAACAATTGCACTTGAATTCCTTAATTACGATTGAGGAGTTGCAACGAACTCAATACAAATTACTGGCCAGGTTCATTATAAAGTGAAAATCCGACATGACCATACTTCATATGAGCACAAAAAATGTGAAAACTACATTGTAATGAGTGATAACTGTTTAATAATGATATTTTTTTCACTACTCTTAATTAGCAAATGATGACAAATTAATAATGTTTCGATAGTTAGGATGTGAGGTTGTACTTTCTGAATTCCAAATTAACATTAAATAAGGCATTAGAAGTCTTAGTTAACAATAATAAATCATAATTGAATGAAACACAATTTAATTGAAAACCTAACTTGGTCAATTGAAATTGAATTGAGAAGTTGGAAGCTATGGGGACCCCATGGAGGAATGAACTCCATGGGTGAATATCCACATACCTTATTACTCAATGCCCAAGATGAATAATGAATTGGAGCCTTGGACTGAACCCTAGCTTTTTCTTTTTCTTCCTTATGTTGAGAGGAAACTGGAGAGTGAATTTTGTTAGGTTTTGGGGAATTAGGAGAATGGGGTTTTAAGTGGGTAGTTTTAGGACTTAAAAGCTTTATATATGGCTTAGGGTAGAAGACAAAACAATATAATATTGGCTTAGAACAATTAGGAAAAGACCCAAAAACCCCTTAAAAATAACTGTTAAACCCTTCTACCGTAGAAAAGTTCAGAAACTTTAATTTTTGGATTGACTTTGACGAGGCCTGTGTATGTCCCATAGAACTTTCTATGGTCTGTAGACACCAACCGCAGAAAACAACTTTTGGCCTTAAAATTTCACTAAGCCATGGACCTACCTATGAGACCCATCTACGACTTGTAGATCATTTGACATACCATACCGGTGAAATGTAGAAAAGGTCGCCAGCCTAGATTTTTAAAAACATTTTTTCTCTCTTTCTATGTGACTGGCTTACAGCTTATAGAAAGTCCTACAAATCGTAGACTGATCTCGTAGACTTGAACATATTGCTGCAATTTAAATGCAATCTTTTCCTTTTTGAAGTCCGAGGTGTTATAACCTCCACCTCAAAATCCTTTCGGTGATAAGTACAAATCCCACATGATAGTCATTAATCTTGTTCATATTATCATCCTTGGAAAAGTACAATTAATATACGGGTAGATCCTTAGACTATGCAAGAGATAAACTTTCACCATACATTATCTTTTAATATAGTAGCTTTATACAGCCCATAGTCACTAAATTCATGCTAAACGTGTCATACTAGTGATGGAAGTAGTTTTAAAAAACTTGATCTATAATCATTGATGACATATCTGGATACCATATTAATCAAGATCTTGTTGAGGAAAATAGTCCAAAAGTATTGATGGAAAATTAAGATGTCATTAATGTCATGTGACCAAGTTTCATAGAACATATTGATACCTTCATCTATAAGCTTACCTGAGTCATAAACATTGTTTTCATAAAACATGCATAGTTTCTATAAGTCAGCGTTCATAAGCTTCAATATGTGTTCATAATCAAACATTATGGTTCATGCATGGTTTCAAATAAATTCAACACAAAAACCTATAAATACTTCAATTCATGCTTTAAAAGATACAAAACAAGTAATTGGATCATACCTAAAAGGCACTCATGAAGATGGAATAAAACCCTAACTTTTGAATTTGAAATCTAACTTGTAAAACTTGAAGAATTTAGGAACCCTATGGAGGAAAGGACTCCATAGGTGGACTCTAACATACCTTAGTGATCAATGCCCACAACCTATGGTGAATTGGAGTTCGTAAAGTAAAAACCCTAACCGTTTCTTCCTTAGCCTTAGAGAGGATTTTCGGGATCATCTTGGAGGGAAATTTAGGAATTAGGTGAATGATTTAGAATCGGTAATTTTAGGACTTAAATCACTTATACAAGTCTTGAAATATGGGTTTAAACAACATGCCTTAGGTACCAAACACATAGGGGAAATACCAAAAAGACCTTAACTTAAAAAGGATGACAGTTGATCTATATGAACCCCTAAACAGAAAGTACAGAGCTTTACTACCCAATTAGGGCCCTGAGCTTCTTGCCAACCTTTAACGGCTTGGCCACCTCCCTAAACGACCAATGAACCCCTTTCATGGACCATTTAGGGTACGGTGAAGGGTCCTTGACCTGTTTTATGCCTTTAGTCCTTCCCGTTAACCCACTTCAACCTTTACGAAGTCCGAGTTGTTACAATATCTCTTCCATGGGTATAGATGTCCTTGAATAGAACTCAAGCTAGCACGAAATGAGTAGGAGAGAAAATAACAACCCAACATGAATGCAACTTCATGAAAATGCACATAACCAAGGAGGAACATCGACTCCATGCTAAAACATATTCAAAACTTCATTTCATAAGGCATACATACAAATCATATTCAATTGCACATACACATGAAGCAATCAATCTAATTTAAACCATATCTTCATCAGATTTTTCATGAGAATGCATGCATGAGGAAACATGAGAACGACTAGGATGCAAGAATCCTAAGGAGTGTACATGAGGGACTAATGCCTCAAGCTAGACCTGAAGATAACGAAAAGATATAGGGATACTTATACATCACCTCTCCCCCAGCCTTTCACATACCAAACCATAGAAAAGAATCCATCCAACAATTTAAATAGTTCCACACACCCACCATGAAGCACATTATCTCTCCCTTGGGAGCAAGCCTCTCTAGTCTTTTTGAATCCATCTCCCTCAACTCAAGTATATGATCAAAGTCTTAAAAACCACAAAACCATTGATACAAGTTAACATTCAAGAAGTTTCCACAAAATTTTTGAGGTTGACTTCAAACACAATCACCATACATGGAGTCTTGCCATAACCAACTAAAATCCCAATATTAAGCAATGCATAACCACAAGTTAAAAGACCATAACTTAAATATTACCGCATCCGAGGAACCCTCGTGATCTTTTCAGCTCTAAAGAGCATAAAACCTATTTTGTTTCTAACCACCACTAGAACATGAAGAAGGGTAAGATTAGGCTCGTCGATAATTATCTCCCTCATTCTTAGAACCGAAGGACAATCTCTTTTCTTATGATTTGTCTTTCCATAACAAAAACATGCATTAAAACCGGCTAGAGACTCACCTCTAAGGTTTCCCACACTTCTGACACTAAGACACCCTTTGCTCACTAGAACCATTACCTTGAGAATGATTACCTCCACCGGACCTTTGAATGTGAAAAATCACAATCACATGCATTTTCCCTCTTGGACCCCCTAGACCTTTCCTTAAGCTTCTCCTCTTCAATTTGTTGAACATGTGTCATTAGGCAAGAAATATCCATTTCTTTAATGATCATGATGGTATGACATTCCTTAACCACCATTTCGGACACACCCAAAAAAAACTTACTCATCCTTGCCCTAGAATCGACAACCATAGAAGAAGCATATTTGGATAATTGTGTGAATTTCGAAGCATACTCTATCACACTCACATTTCCTTGGAGAAGGTTAATGAACTCAAGTACTTTTCCCTCCCTCATCTCAAAGGGAAAGAACATATCAAGAAAAACAACCTAAATTTCTCCCAATCAAGAGGATTTGCATCTACTACCCTCTCTTCATTCCAATTATTTAACCATACTTGAGAAATACCCTTAACTTGATAAGCGACCAATTCAGCTTTTTCCATCGACGTCACTCCCATGATCATCAAAATCTTATACACCTCATCAATAAACTCTTGAGGATCTTTCTCAACCTTAGAACAATGAAACTCCAGGGGATTCATTCTAGTGAAGTACCTCACTCTAGTGTCCGTTGAACCCATCCTTGGGTTCACGGGAGGTGCAACCTCCCTATTTTCTTGAGCCAACATAGCTTGAGCCAATACATGAAAAGTGGCTCAGAATTCGGCATGAGTCACTTCCTTGACCAAAGGGTCGGCTAGAACTTGAGAAGCTTTTTATTCCACATTCTAATTTGCATTCCTTCAAACACATGCTCTTCAAGGGGCCATATCCTGAAAACGCATTGGCGAAGGATTAGGAGAGATACATATTGAGTTAAACTCTATCGCACAAATTTAGAGTGATGAAAAAAGTTGTATTTCTTAAACATCTTATAGCATCCTATTCATAAATGTGGCACACTTCACACTCATGAATAAAACCTTACTTGATGTGGCTTGGGAGACATCTGAGGATCTTTCTAAATCTTGTGCTCTTAATACTAAGTTTGTCACGAACCAAAGTATACCCTAGGCTCAACATGGCGTATAGAACCCCAAAATGCCCTACACAAGCCATTTAGCATACATCATACAAGAAAATAGAAATAAGGATTTCAAAAGAAACAGTCTTATATCATCAAAAAGTTTAACAAATAGGAAGTCTAACATAAGTCTCAACAAGTCATTTGCTAATCAAGATAAATGGTTGGGACGTAACTCATACAACACGTACAAATGTCTAAAAATTGATATGACATAAAGCTAAAAAGTGTCTCAGTCCTCGGATCATAAGGACTCACGAATCTTCAAATGCCAAATGAATCAACTAGCCACGAGTGTGAGAGGTAGGAGCGTCAGACCCTACATTATGAAACAATGTAGGCACAAGTATGCATTAGCACATAGAATGTACTAAGTATGATAACAATGCATTATAGTTATGAAATCATGGAAAAAAAGACTTTATATGACATGCAATGACCAAGTTAAGTCATAATATAAAGGTTTTAAAAACATAAGTCATAATCATGGTCAATGCAAGCTTAATATCTTAAAAAATACTTTGTGAGATACTTTAAAAGTGACCTTAGTTCATTATTGTGGAAGTTTACCATTAAACTACATAGAACATGTGAGCTATAACATGGAATCCAGCATACTACTTCTACACCAAAAAGAGAGTGTCTTACTTGCCAAAGTAAGGACCATGAGTCTAAGCTAAGGTAGATCCACTTGATAAATTCTTTCTGAGACAACATCCAACGTGGCACATATTAAGGGAAAAGGAGATCGCTACTAGACACTCGACCTTTAACAACAAGAGAGACTCCATCTCAATATCTTCTCGGTGCTAAGTACAAATCCCATAGAATAGTCATTAATCTTATTCATATTATCATCCATGGAAAATTACAACTAAGATACTAATCCAAGCTAGATACATCATAGAGTAGCTCCTTAGACTATGTGTGAGAAAACCTCTCATCATCCATGATCTTTTCATATTATCTTTATAAGGCCCATAGTCACTAACTTCATGCTAAAAGTGTCGTACTACTAATGTAAATAGTTTTAACAACTTTATCCATAATCATCGATGGCATACCCGAATATCATACTACTAAATACCTAATTTAGGAAAATAGTCTAAAAGTATTGATAGAAATTTAGATGTCCTTCATGTAATATGGCCAAGCTTCAAAGAACATATAAATGCGTTCATCTATAAGCTTACTTGAGTCATAGATATTGCTTTCATAGAACATGCATAATTTCTATAAATCATAGTTTGTAAGCCTCATCATGTGTTCATAGTAAGAAATCATAGGTCATGCATGGGTTTAGATGAGTTCAAAACAAAATCATGTAAATACTTTAATTCTTGCATTAAAATATAGAAAACAATTAATTGGATCATAATTGAAAGGAACCTCTATATAAAGATCGAATAAAACCCTAACTTTTGAATTGAGAATCTAACTCGTAAAACTTGAAGAATTTAGAAACCCTATGGAGGAAAGGAATTCATAGGTGAATACTAAAATAACTTAGTGAACAATGCCCACAATATATGATGAATTTGAGTTATTGAATTAAAATCGTAGATTTTTCTTCCTTGCTTAGAGAGGATTTTGGGGATGATCTTGAAGGGAAATTTAGGAATCAGGTGAATGATTTAGAATGGATAGTTTTAGGACTTCAATCACTTATATAGGTCTTGAAAAAGTGATTTAAATGACATAACTTAGGTACCCAACACAAAGGGGAAGACCAAAATAAACTTAACTTTAAAACTTGATGGGTGATCTGTAAGGACCCTTAAACGGTCTATACAAAGCTTCACTACCAGTTTAGGATCCTCAACTTCTTGGCAGCCTTTAACGGATTGGCCACCTTCTTAAACAACCAGTGGACCCCTTTCACGGACAATTTTTGGTTCACTAAAGGGTCCTGACCTTTTTTAGGCCTGTGGTACTTTCAGTTAACCCACTTTAACATTTTCAAAGTTTGAGGTGTTACATCACTTCATGCTTCTACACTTGTGTAAGTTTCGAGCCCGGTACTGTGTCAAAGGACGATTGAGGCTTCTTCTCCTTCTTCTCCTTCTTTCTAAGGCTTGTCAAAGGACGATTGAGAGGTAGTTGTTTGTCATCCCGGTGGTCCCTCTTTTTCCCTTCCTTTATATATGCTTTGTTCTATTTGAGAAACAGAGGTTGAGACTTGTACTTATTTCTTAATTTCACACTTTATGTATTAGTGGCTTGTACGCGTGATAACCAGGTATTGGGGTGTTAATAGAAAGAATCAGTTTTTCCGCTTTCATCTTGTTCTTGCTTTATCTTTTTTCTTTTCTTCATTTCTTTGGGTTGAGACTGACTTGTCTTTGTGGAATAGACAAGTATCATCACACTCATTAAGGATCGCGACAATAAAGTTGAGGAATGAGGACACATTTTAAATCGTAAGTAGGATGAACAAAATATCTATCATTATTGTGCTACACCTTATCTATATTAAATGAGATTTGTCAAATTTAAATTTATTTTTCGTCAGATTTTATTTGCATGTCAAAAGGTTGATACAATTTTGTATTGAATAATTCAAATAAATTTGATATATATTGAAAGAGATATTGCGACTTCGATGACCTCTAACTCTCACATATAGCAACGACCATATGTTTGAAAATTTTGTGAAAAAGAAAAATAGGTAAACTTCTTGTGTATTTCGATTATCCTTCTAGGGAGTTTTTGTAATGACCCGACTTGTATTTCTTGAAACTAAGTTGTCGTACCATCCCGCCATAGTTGGAATAACGCCGCCATAGTGGTGCCACCACAACGAGATAGGTGCCACCATGGTGGGATAGTCAAAAAAAGAATTGAAAGATGCGAATTCTTATTTTTCCACTTTCTCTATTAAGTGCCAAAATAGATGGGGTTCACCCTAAAAGCCCTCAAAAGGCTGTTGTAGGCTTGGAGAGAAGGGAGAGGAGAAATTCTAACACAAGAAAGGCTACAACCCATGGCTTCTAGGCCTGCCACCATTGTTTCGTTGTCCAAAAGTCAGGAATTGTGTTGTAATCCTCATACAACTACTTGGAGCCCAGGTAGGCTAGGTGTTCTTTATCGAGTAGTTGATAACTTGTTCCCACCACTAATATATTGTAAGTCGACTAGAGATTTCATGTTTAGTCGTTCGGGTCCAAAGATGGGAGGATAGTAACTGTGGTCCCTGTGGTTGAACTAGTGTGTACCACGTGGGTAGACTTATCTTGTGAATTTAGGGGTAGGTGATGGTTTGATTTCCCATCAGTGTTATATATGCCCAATAATTGCTCTATTGTGTTCATGCATGTATATGAATAGGCAATGATGAAATGAATCTAATGATATGATTAGTTATGATTCTGTAGCATGCAAGGAACCTGTTATTTGATGGTACAATATAAATGTGTAAATCATTCATTGCATTGTTGATTGTGTTTATGATTTTGTTGATTAGATTGAGTGTCACTTTTCGAGACATGATTGGATCGGGTGTAATATTTTGACACATAATTGGATAGTATGTCGCGTTTCAACACATATTGAATTGGGTGTCACGTTTTGATACATTATTGGATCGGGTGTCACGTTCCGACACACTACTAATATGAGTGTGGGTTCAATGAGAGGACCATTGTTGACTTCTTATTTGTGAATGAATATGATTTCCTGTACCATAATAGCGAAATTGGCAGAACTCTGATTGATCATGCCCATCTTGTGTAATAATGGATATGAGAGAACTGGAAGTTCTAATGTTACTAATTTCCGTCTTGTGGTGAGGTTATTTATTTTACTATATTGTGGATGTTAAATGTGTTATGTATCCCACGTATGCGGAGGTGTGAGAGTAAGAGGCAGAGTAGTAGGAATGGCGATAAATGACTAGAATCTACCTTGGGAATGGGGTTTGTTACAGAGTGGTTGGGGAGGCTTGTTATGGTATACTATGCGGTCAAGGGTCGGATTGTTGCGGTGGAGAATCATAGGTGTGTAGTATGTTAGTTGGCCGGGTTGGAGGGTATGTGTTTTTTTGAAACTTCTCTGTGTGAAAGAAAAGTTAGTCCTTAATCTAAATTAGAGTTAGTAGCGATGCAAATAGAGGGTCAATAATGTGTTGCTTACTAGTTGTGGTTAAGACAAAGAAGGTGGTCAGAGTGTGGGCGCAAAGGTTGACTGGGGTATTTTCTTTATAACATGTTTTCTTCAAGTTGATTTCCACCCGTACGTGTTGCATATGGTGTCGGGGTTATCGATGATGCCTACCAGTACATGTTGCTTTTACTGATACTACTCTTGCTATGTCACTTGGAATAGTCTAGTTGCATGGGCAGTGATGTTTCATAAAAGAAGACGAAGACGATCTCCAACAACTTCTACTTTCCTTCCCTATGGTGGGATGTAACGACCCGGAAAATGATAGAGTGAAACTAGAGCCTCACATGTGAGTTTGGAGTCGAGAACTTAATGAAATGATTATATTTGAATTTGACCCAAAAAGTTCTTAAAAATGTGTTTCGGAAGTTACCGAAAACTTGTTTAGCTGTATATAAAAAGATCCGTTTCGTTTTTTGAAAATCCGACTTCATATTCTTGTTTAGGGGGTCAAATTGAGTGGGAAATGGGTTTAATCCAAATTTTAGAGCAACCGTATCAAAATCCGAAATTTCCAAGTGAAGCCTTTTTCGAGGGTCTACTTTGGAGGGTCATATCTCCTAGCACACAAATTATTTGGGTGGCCAATAATATATCCATGGAAATCCCTTTGAGTTAGCTACCTAACGCACTTCGTTTCATCTCATTCGGAGTTCGGACGAAGAAGTTATGCCTATTTTCGTAAAATCTGTTCGGCAGGAAAAGGCAATTTCCAGTAGGCGTGGTTACTGTTCACCCGCCTCATTTTTTTTCTAAGTGTTGGACCATTCTTCCAAAGGACTTATATTATTTCCTAGATACCATTAGTTCAATTCCCATCCCTAAAACATTTCCCTCTCTACAATCCTCCATTAAGAAGAAGAAGAAGTGGGAGCTAGGGCTTTGGATTCAAGGCTTTCTTCATCAAATTTCGTGGGAGATCATAGCAAAGGTATGGTGGTCTTGATCCTTGTCTAAATTTCCATTCAAGGAGCCAAATCCAAAGTTATTTCAAGTATGAAAAATCTAGGTTTTCACTCAATCTCATGGGTTCTTCCACCAAATGGTTTTAAAAGGTTTCTAATGGCACTTTATGGTTATATTGTTGTTGTATTGACGATTTAAGATGAAAATACTCCATGAACCCATGATTTCTCTTTATTCCTAGTTTATGCCTTTATGAAGTGGGTTGCTAGATAATGAATGTATATGAATCAAACTTGTTTAAAGGTCTTTAGATTGTTGAAGTATGTCATTACCCATGCTTATTTTATGGTGTATTGTTGGTGTATGGGTATGTGAGGCTTAGGGCCTTAAAGGCATAGTATGAGAAATTGGAGTGTTATCATGACATTATATGAATGAGAATTCAATGAAGATAATGTGATCATGTTATGAACGTAAAGGTGTTGCTATTGAAAGATTATTTCTCAATTTGACACTCATGAATGTTGATGATAGAATATGAAGGATTCTTCAATATAAAGTATACCTTGAATTGGTAGGGCTTATGCATCATTTTCTTGTATAAATGATTATATTGTTGATTGTTGAATCCTCGGATCGGTAGGCTAGTGGCACCCTTCCACACGAGCTTATAATGAACCTTGGAATCGGTAGGCCTATGGCACCTTTCCATGAAGGTTAATGATGAGACTTGAACCGGTAGGCCCATGGCACCCTTTCAAGAGGAGTTAATGAGCTTTCCTAAATGAACCTTGAAACGGTAGGCTTAAAGCACCCTTTCACGTGTTAATAAATGTAATTTGGAGTTGGTAGGCCAATGGCACCTCTCATATGTGATAATGTCAATGTAACGAACTATTCTATGGGAATGTTGGCTAAGCACCGAGTGGATTTGGTTAGATGGAAACTCCCCCAATAGTTAGGCATGAGTTTCAATGATCGTCTACCTTATCCCATAAACTATGTGCCCGCATAGGTAGCTAGTGGATCCATTAAGCTATATACCGGTCTTCCTTAGGCAAGTAGACCACCTCTTTACGGTGTGGGGACTTATGACAACGGATTCCATGACAAGCTCTCATGGTCTATGTCGGTTAAACGCTTACTTCCCATCATGCGAGATTTCATTATGGTTTCTTGATAGGTTCTACAAAGTGTAGGTAGTAGTATGGGATGCTACCTATACATTGCACGAGTAGGCTTGGAGAGGGTCATAGTGAGTTTCTCTAAATCCTAATGTATGTGATACAATTGTGGCCTAAATGTGGTTATTAAAGAATGTTGGCTCTCAAATGCTGAATATGAGATGCATGCTATACTTGGGTTATATTACGAGTTATTTTCCCTTGTCATGTCTTAATTAATGATATACCTCTTATGTATGAATATTGTGCAAAGGTGAAAGAAAGGAATGATAAGTTACTTTAAGTGACCTAAATGTGGTGCCTTAGTATGGATGGTGGTATGGGACGTCATCCATACATTGCACGAGGTATAGCATAAGGGTTTCTTGAGGTGAAGGTCCAAGGTAAAGGTTTTCATGTTGAAATTGTTTAAAGGTGATATTATGACTTACTTGATGTTATGTTTGTCTTGTATGTCTTTTATGCTATTGTTCATGATATTTCAAAAAGGTGGCATAATGCATGGTTTCTAACTAAAATGTCCCTTTTTAAGCATGTTTTGCATGGTCATCATACTTAGTGCATTTTGTGTACTAACCCATATTCTTCATATTTTTACTATAAGTGTAGGTTCCGGCAAGTGATCCCTCCTAGCTAGTTTGAAGTGTTAGATTGCTTTCCTCCAAGACTTAGTATGTCCTCATGGATTCGAGGATAAGACTTTTAAGTTCTTTTGTTCATGTAATAGACTTCTTTTGATTGTAAAGGGTCGTGTCCTGTCACGACCCGGGAGCACCCCCAAGTTGTAACAAGGCGTACTCGACCCCGAAGGGGTCTTGTACAAGCCACATAGTCATTCATTGCATTCAATAATGAAAATAGTGCGGAATAATAAAAAAAAACTTATTTACATCCACACATTTAAACTTCTTAAAACAACTTTAAAAACACACAGCGGAAGTCTAAGTCTCACATGGCCATCTTAGACACAGTCGCAAAACATAAGTAGGGACACGGCCCTTTACAATCAAAAGAAGTCTATTACATGAACAAAAGAACTTAAAAGTCTTGTCCTCGAATCCATGAGGACATACCAAGTCTTGGAGGAAAGCAATCCAACACTTCAAACTAGCTAGGAGGGATCACTTGCCGGAACCTACACTTATAGTAAAAATATGAAGAATATGGGTTAGTACACAAAATGTACTAAGTATGATGACCATGCAAAACATGCTTAAAAAGGGACATTTTAGTTAGAAACCATGCATTATGCCACCTTTTTGAAATATCATGAACAATAGCATAAAAGACATACAAGACAAGCATAACATCAAGTAAGTCATAATATCACCTTTAAACAATATCAACATGAAAACCTTTACCTTGGACCTTCACCTCAAGAAACCCTTATGCTATACCTCGTGCAATGTATGGATGACGTCCCATACCACCATCCATACTAAGGCACCACATTTAGGTCACTTAAAGTAACTTATCATTCCTTTCTTTCACCTTTGCACAATATTCATACATAAGAGGTATATCATTAATTAAGACATGACAAGGGAAAATAACTCGTAATATAACCCAAGTATAACATGCATAACATATTAAGCATTTAAGAGCCAACATTCTTTAATAACCTCATTTAGGGTACATTCATGTCACAGTCATTAGGATTTAGAGAAACTCACTATGACCCTCTCCAAGCCTACTCGTGCAATGTATAGGTAGCATCCCATACTACTACCTACACTTTGTAGAACCTGTCAAGAAACCATAATGAAATCTCACATGATGGGAAGTAAGCGTTTAACCGACATAGACCATGAGAGCTTGTCATGGAATCCGGTGTCATGAGTCCCCACACCGAAAAGAGGTGGTCTACTTGCCTAAGGAAGACCGGTATATATAGCTTAATGGATCCACTAGCTTCCTATGCGGGCACATAGTTTATGGGATAAGGTAGACGATCATTGAAACTCATGCCTAACTGTCGGGGGAGTTTCCATCTAACCAAATCCGCTCGGTGCTTAGCCTACATTCCCATAGAATAGTTCATTACTTTGACATCATCACACATGAAAGGGTGCCATAAGCCTACCGATTCAAGGTACATTATTTAACACATGAAAGGGTGCCATAAGCCTACCGATTCAAGGTACATTTAGGAAAGCTCATTAACTCCTCTTGAAAGGGTGCCATGGGCCTACCGATTCAAGTCTCATCATTAACCTTTATGGAAAGGTGCCATAGGCCTACCGAATCCAAGGTTCATTACTTATCATTAATGGAAGGGTGCCATTAGCCTACCGATCCAAGGTTCATTATAAGCATGTGTGGAAGGGTGCCATAAGCCTACCGATCCAAGGATTCAACAATCAACAATATAATCATTTATACAAGAAAATGATGCATAAGCCCTACCAATTCAAGGTATACTTTATATTGAAGAATCCTTCATATTATATCATCAACATTCATGAGTGTCATCAACACATCTCTGGATTTCCATACATCTCATAACTCAAACTTTAAAGCATCGATTCATCAATTCTCCATAGTTGGACATTTTGTCAAACACCTTGAAGGCATGTAATGGAATCAAAGAGCATGGAAAATAGGGTAGTAATTATGCAACCAAACCAGTGAACAACCTACAACAACACCTTTACATTCATAACATGATCACATTATCTTCATTGAATTCTCATTCGTATAATGTCATGATAACACTCCAATTTCTCATACTATGCCTTTAAGGCCATAAGCCTCACATACCAATACACCAACAATACACCATAAAATAAGCATGGGTAATGACATACTTCAACAATCTAAAGACCTTTAAACAAGTTTGATTCATATACATTCATTATCTAGCAACCCACTTCATAAAGGCATAAACTAGGAATAGAGAGAAATCATGGGTTCATGGAGTATTTTCATCTTAAATCGTCAATACAACAACAATATAACCATAAAGTGCCATTAGAAACCTTTTAAAACCATTTGGTGGAAGAACCCATGAGATTGAGTGAAAACCTAGATTTTTCATACTTTGAAATAACTTTGGATTTGGCTCCTTGAATGGAAAATTAGACAAGGATCAAGACCACCATACCTTTGCTATGATCTCCCACGAAAATTGATGAAGACACCACCTTCAAACCAAGCCCTAGCTCCAAGTTCTTCTCTTTCTTAAATGGAGGATTGTAGAGAGGGAAATGTTTTTAGGGATGGGAATGAACTAATGGTATATAGGAAATAATATAAGTCTTTTGAAAAAAATGGTCCAACACTTAGAAAAAATTTCAGGCGGGTGAACAGTAATGAACAGTAAAATTAGCTACTGGAATTTGCATTTTCTGCCGGACAGACTTTACGAAAATGGGCATAACTTCTTCGTCCGAACTCCGAATGAGGTGAAACGAAGTGCGTTAGGTAGCTAACTCAAAGGGCTTTCCATGGATATATTATGGGCCACCCAATTATTTGTGTGCTAGGAGATATGACCCTCCAAAGTAGACCCTCGAAAAAGGCTTCACTTGGAAATTTCGGATTTTGATACGGTTGCTCTAAAATTTGGGTTAGACCCATTTCCCACTCAATTTGACCCCCTAAACAAGAATATGAAGTCGGATTTTTGAAAAACGAAACGGATCTTTTAATATACAGCTAAACAAGTTTCCGGTAACTTCCGAAGCACATTTTTAAGAACTTTTGGGTCAAATTCAAATATAATCATTTCATTAAGTTCTCGACTCCAAACTCACATGTGAGGCTCTAGTTTCACTCTATCATTTTCCGAGTCGTTACATGTCCCTACTTATGTTTTGTGACTGTGTCTAAGATGGCCATGTGAGACTTAGACTTCCGCTGTGTGTTTTTAAAGTTGTTTTAATGAAGTTTAAATGTGTGGATGTAAATAAGTTTTTTTTTATTCCGCACTATTTTCATTATTGAATGCAATGAATGACTATGTGGCTCGTATAAGACCCCTTCGGGGTCGAATACACCATGTTACGACTAGGGGGTACTCTCGGGTCGTGACATGGGAGCTAGGTTATAATATTATTCTGTTTACATGACGTGTCTTTAATAGCTCTTGTACTTCTTTAGGACAGACCCCCATGGGTGTTAATTAGTCTATAATTTCAATCTTGATTTTCTTTTTAAACTCAATATCTTGTAAACTTCATTAACTTTCTGTTTTATCTCTTATCTTCTTAATTTTTCAGCATGATGAAATCGTTTAGAGACTAAGGGTTCTACTATCTAGGTGTTAGTGTAGGTGCTCGCACCGCCCAGTGGGTTGGATCGTGACAAATTGGTATCAAGCCCAGGTTACTGGCCTCCCAGTGAGTGGATTCTACAGGTATTCCACTCAATTCATGCATACACAATCATTACCAAATCAATTGGATCAACATCCATCAATACCCACAACTTAGAAGAAAACCCTAACTCAAATTGGGGAATTTCTACTTTTCAATTGGGGAATCTTAAGGGCTCCATGGATGAAAGGATTCCATAGATGAATAAAGCTATTATTCCTTGTAATGAAATACCACAAGCAATTGGGAATGGAGACTTGACCTTGAGCCCTAGTTTCACTTGTCTTCTTCAACTACTAGAGAGAGAAATATTTGGAGAGGAAGAACTTTGGATTTCTTTTGGTGAATTTAAGAGAATGACTTGAATGATTTAATTTAAGGGCTAAAATCAATTATATAGGGGTCTTGGACATAGGATAAACAACGTAGTATCAATATAAAATAATTAGGAAAAGACCCAACTACCCCTATAATTAACGGCCAGATCACCAACGACGGACCACGGTCGACGGACCGTGGCTTGACCTACGATTCGTCCTTCACGGCTGCCGTTGGTCGTCTGAAACATGATTCTGAGGTTTTGGACCACAAACGCTGGACCATGAACTGTGGTTTAACCGACGGTCCGTTGGTCAGGCCGTGGTTCCTGGACCTCTGGACAACTTTTGCGTGCTAGTCCACGGAGCCCCACCTACAGTCTGTGGTCCTACCCATGGGCCATGGTTGGCTCTCGTGGCTGGCACTTGCAACTTCTAAAATTTTCTAGGTTGACCTCTTTCGAATTTGGGGTGTTACAACTTTTCTTGTGATAACCACTTCTTGGTCTTGTCACTAACAATCTGCATGCCAAGAGTCTTCCTTGCTAGTCTCTAGTCTTTCATATCAAAAGACGTACTAAACACTTGCTTCAACTTCTATATCCTGCAAGTATTATGACCAACAACAAGCATGTCATCAACATAAAGCAACACAATAATGAGTCACTATCAGAGAATTTTTTAATAAAAACACATTGGTCTGAAGAAGTCTTTTTGACGCACCATTGACTCATAAAAGACACAAATTTTCTGTACCGTTGTCTAAGTGCTGTTGTCATACCATTCAAACTCTTATTAAATTTGCAAATGTAATTCTCTTTACCCTTGACTTCAAGACCTTCTGGCTGCTCCATATATATTTCTTCATCTAAGTCACCATGGAGAAAATCAGTTTTAACATCCATTTGCTCAACCTCTAAATCTATACCTGCAGCCAAGCCTAGAACTACACGAATGGATGACATCTTCACAGGTGGAAAGAATATCTCATCAAAATCAACTCCCTTTTTCTGGTTAAATCCCTTAACAAGTAACCTAGCTTTGTACCGTAGAACTGGATTACCATCTTCATATTTTACCCAGAAAATCCACCTATTTTTTGAAGCCTATTGATCTTTAGGTAACATAACCAAATCAAAGGTATGATTATCATGTAAGGATTTAATCTCATCTTCCTTTGCATCAAACCACCTTTATTTTTCTTCATCTTCCATGGCCTCATCAAGACTCTCAAGTTCTCCCCTATCAATCAAGCGTACATACTCATTTGGAGAATAATGATATGAAGGAATTCTCTCTCTAGTAGATCGTTTGAGAGAACTCTCTAGAGCATCAATAATTGGTTGCGGGTAAATCACATCATCTTGCAGTGGAGAATCAACAACTTCATACTGGTCATTTTGAACATGATCACCATCTTCATTAGCAACTTAGTTTTCATCATTTTGAAGATTTTTTTAGGCGCAATAGTCAAAGTAACTGGAACAACATCAACTAGTCTTTCACTACTGTCAGAATCAACTTTCTCAGCCTTGTCAAGATCTTCAATTATTTGGTCTTCAAATAACACAACATCACGGCTTCTAACAAGTTTCTTCTCAACTGGATCATGGAAAGTATAGCCAAATTCATCAAGACCATAACCAATAAAGATACATTGTCTAGTTTAACATTGAATTTTGACCTCTAGTCCTTAGGAACATTCACAAAAGCTTTACACCCAAAAATTTTAAGATATCATAAGAGACATTCTTACCAAACCAAACTCTGTCAGGGATATCACCATTCAAAGCAAGACTAGGAGATATGTTGATAACATAGACAGTAGTATTAAGTGTTTCTGCCCAAAACGAATCTGACAACTTAGAATCTAAAATGATCTAAAAGCATAGATCTAACCCTCTCAATTAGAGTTCTGTTAATCCTCTCTACTAAACCATTTCACTGAGAAGCTTTTGGAGGTTTTTTCTAATGTCGAAAACCCTGCTCTCTGCAATATCTATAAAAAATATCAATATACCCACCACCATTATCAGAATGGATGCATTTCACTTTCTCCCTATCCGTCTCTCAACCTTGGCGTTTGCATTGGTTTTCACCTCCTTTATTTTGGTGGCCAAGTCGTTCAGTTGAGATACCAGTGCCTTTAACTTGGAGTCACCCTCGACTCCTTGATTTATCTCAACCGACTTGACACCCATTCCCTCAGCAATTCCAAGGTACCTTCACACACAAACAACTTAAAAGAAAAACAAAACTAATAGTAAAATTAGTAAAACTACACTAAAAAGAACAAAAAGCTCTAGTTAACTACATTTTCACGTGACACCACTCCCCGACAGCGGTGTCATTTTGATGCTTATCATGACCAACGACACTATCCTAAGGTTCGAGTGTCTACGATCGTCGATAATATAGTAACCCAACCAAGGGTTGGGGTCGTGTCCCAAGGGAGTGGTAGTGAAAATAGTAATTGAACTAGAATTTCCTTCTAATTAGTTGTAGTTTAAAAGAAATTTTCGAATATAAACAAAGTAAATTCAAGTGGATGACACAAAAGTGTCAAATATCAAAGGGGTTTTGTCACAAATAGGTAAAACAACAAAAATAAAGAGAAAATCAAGTATGGGGAAAAGTTCTTGGGGTGTGACCGCAATATATATTGATATAAATCGTTGGGTACATGCTTTCGATAGGAGATTTGCAAGATAATAGTGACTAAGCTAAGCTTTAGATGGAAATAAGTTTCCTCTTGGGCAACCTACCTCATTTCAAATGGGTTCCTCTCGGACACCCATTTGCCGCATAAAGGTCAGCCTATGCCTTACCCCACTCACTCTCTCATGCTGAGTGTAGGATATGGGACTAGGGCTCACCCTCTCGGGCTGAACCTCATGTCGACCCACTCCTTAGGCCATCAATCTAGCAGTCTTAGTTTCGCGACCTTTCTCTCGAGCATGCCGAAAACACATGGGTGGTTTTGTATTTGCAACTACAAACCCATTAAATTAAACCACAACCACTAGGTGAAATCACCATTAAAGTGCATCTAACCTATCAACAAACAAGACCCAACAATAATATCAACACATATTTGTCTCAAGAAATAAGAAATTATACCTAAAATGATAGAGAAATAAAATGGGTATAAGAAATTAAACCTTGATTTAAGCAAAGGAAGAAGAATAGAGAAAATCCACTTCCAACTTGGGGAAGATGAACTCCTTTCTTCAAGTCTCCCAAAAATCCTCTCGAAACTTGAGAGAAAAATTCGAAAGCTAATATTCTAAGTCTCAAAATTACAATAATGTTCGGATCTCCTCACAACTAATAAAGAGCTAGTATTTATAGTTTCAGAAAATAGTGTTGTAGCGGATCGTTCGGTGAGGTAAGTTGGAATCGCCGATCGACTCGGCGATTCACCAATCGTCTGGTTCATCGCCCTTCTGTGCTTGCCTACAACATCTTTGCATCCTGGACCATTGGGCGGTATATTTCTACTTTGCGGAACTGATCGGCAATACAACTCCTTTCATCGCCTTTTTGATCCTCTTCCTTCAAGGCTTAGCGTACTGGAATAAAGGGCGAAGTATGTCCAGTCGGCGATTCACCAAGTGTGCTTGGCGATGTTCAGGCTTCAGTTTCTTCGTTCTCTTTAGCCTTTTTGTTCCTTTTTGCACCTAAGTGTCCATGATTCCATTAAAACTTCAAATACCTGAAACTTGAGAGTTTTCATAAGATATTAAGAGAAAATAAGCATTTGAGGACACTATTTCTATTAAAATAAAGCCCTAAATGAGTCCAATCTGAGGACTCATCAGACACCACTCTTAGAATATTCCATAGTTACAACACTATTAGGAGTAGAAATAGTAAAAAAAAAACTCGAAGAGTTATTTAAGAGTCTGGCAGGGTATTAAGAAGTCAAAGTCCTTGTATCTCTTCATCGAACTTTACATTCATTCTAGACAGGTGGTCAAGAACACTCTGAAAATCATTATAATGATCAGAAATAGGTGTGCGCTCTTTATACCTTTGTTTCATCAACTGTTTCAACAAAAACAACATATTGTTGCCATTCTTCAAAGCACAAAGTGTCTCGAGCTTGTCCCACAAACTTCAGGCATGTGTCTCATTCACAATGTGATTTCTAACATTATTTTCAACCCATTGTCTGATATAGCCCCAAACCTGCAAGTGCTCAAAATCCCATTCGTCACCCATCATGGACTGAGATTTATTAGAAGCAAACACAGGTAAATGCATCTTCTTGACTTATAGAAGATTATTCATCTTGCCTTTCCAAGTATGATATTAATACCATTCAAACAAATCACCTTGCTCATATTTGTCTCCATCAGTGAAATAATCAACAATAACCTTAGTTGGGATACCACTTTGTTGGGAAAGGTAAGACAGTAATAAACAATGTCTGATAGGGTAACAATGAAATAATATCCAAGTTTAAACTTTCTCTTTCAATTAGAACCAACAGAAGACAAATTAAATCAAGCACTAAAAATAATGGACAACAAGTATATCAACTAAACAAAAACAACGAGATAAGAATAAACCAATCACACAAGACACAAAGATTTCTGTGGAAAACCCTTTGATGTGAAGAGTAAAAAATCACTAGACCAAAAGCTCCACTATAATTACCAAGAGTTAAAATATTGTTCTGCAAAATTTGTGACAAAACAAGTATCAAACAACGAACAACAACAAACCAATATTTCAACAAAATTAGAGAATTAAAAGAGAGAATTCACCCAAAACCGAGCTACTGTTCAAGCTCCAAGATCAGATGCTACAGACAACCAAATGCGATCTCCACCGTTCAACAACCAATTAAAATTTGAGCATGATCCAATGGTTAACGAAGTAGAAAACAATGTTTAAAGCGAACTGCTTGAGCAAGAAATTCCTTGAAGCAAAAAAAGAGATTTCTCTCTCTCTCTCTCAATCTCTAAAATGGCTCTCTCTTGATTTTTGTCTCTCGAGTGTTTGAATATAAGACCTAAACAAGTCTTATATATGCCACATGATATTGTACTTATGGGCTAATGTGGGCTGATCCAAATAAGACTTTTATTTATCCACATAGAAAGGGGAAAATATGCTAAACCCTACAATTTTGAGCTCAGAATTTTAATTAAGTAATGAGTTCAATGTATAATACATAAAGATTGATCAACTCAAAAAAATTACAATACACAAGACATACACTTTTTGTTTTAAGTTTGGGAGCTGGGTTAGGAACATTTTATTAACTTCGTTTCTATTTATGTTTATCCATCGGTGTTAGACCTGCATTCAAGTCTGCCTAATATGAATTCGCATTACGTGGGTTTCATTCAGGAAAAACACTCCCTCTACAAAGGGTTTTATCATGTTGAATGGTCTAGATGCTTTCACCAGTGACTAGAGATAATAGAACATATTAGGGCTCAAACTGAAAGTACTTATAAATGATAAATCGTAAGTTTGGAATGATCAACATATGATTATGATTGATTTTAGAATGTAACACGTGACTTAAATAGATAATAATACACTAAGTATAGTCTCATATGAGTCGTTTCACGAGGTTAGAGAATATGTATACCGTAATCCTACTTTGTAAGGTAGAAACTAATGGTTATTTTTGATAAATCGTTGACTCAAAGAAAACACAACAATAATGAGACATAATTAAGCAGTAACACTAGTATGAGAGTATAGAAAATAGAGACATACGAAACAACAAGTAGTAATAGAAAACTAAAAGTGAAGAATACAAAAAATTGTAAAATAATAAAATATCAAAAATAATATTAATACTACTGACCAAAAAATGAGATACAAATCTACTTACCACTAGCCATCTACCCAAATTAGTAAACTAGAGGAGAATTTGTCGGCACCGATGGAATCGCTAAATGAGGAGCCACAACAACATGGTGCACCCTTAGTACCTGTACATTCCCCTATTTGGGCTGAGGTTTACACCTCATCCCTAACATGAAGGTTAGCCAAAGTACTTGGTAGAGTCCCAGCCTAGGACATACCTTTAATGAAGTTAAGGATCCTAGCTAAAGTGACTTGAAGAATTGGCGTGACAATAAATCCTAGTAGATGTTGGGTTGACCCCGCACCATCCGGCTAACCTTGGACTTACTTTAACTCTATAACAGGCTCTGGTGATATTGCCTACTCCTTGCCCTGAGTTGGTGTTGGAACTCGTGCTCTACCATGATCCCTAGGTCAACCTCTCCTGTACCCCTAGCTATAGCTTTATTTGCTAGCATTGGAGGCTCTTGCCCACCCTCAGATGCTCTCGTCCTAGCAATCTCATCAAAAATGAAAAAATAAATTATAGAAGTTTCTAAAGTCAAGAATGCATGACAAGAAACTAGAAAAGAGAAGTATTCCTAATACTCTATAACCTCTCGAAGATAAGATACTTACATCATGTACCACCTCAGAAATTGGAAAGTTTGAAAGGAAAGGAAAAATCAGATTTTTCGAATTGAAGCAGGTTCTCTGAGTCCTATCTACGAACCGTAGGAAGTCCTACGAGCCATAGGAAGGAAGTCATAGACTTGGAGTTGAGTTTTTAGAAATTCAAGTTTATGAAGTTTGACCTACGAGTGAACAATACAAGTTGTAGAAAGTTTGATCGGTTGTAGATAAGTTCCGTAGAAGGGTCACATACTTGGTGAAATTTTGAACTTGAACTTATGTTCTATGGATGGGGTCGACGGACCATAGAAAGGTGTTATGGGTAATTTTTGGGTTTCTGAAGTTGATTCTAAGGTTGACTAGTACGGGCCATTGAATCTTCTATGGATTGTAGGTCAAAACTGTAAAGTCCATATGATAGTTATTTTAAAGGTCAATTGAGTCTTTTCCTATGCATTAAGTACCTATACTGTATCATTTTTACCCTAAGTTGGAAACCTATAACTAACCTTCTACTCCTAAAATTACCCCAACTCTCTCATTCTCTGTTATTCTCAAATCCCATCCAATTTCTCTCGAGGAATAAGAAGAATGGGGTAGCAAATCTTCAAGTCTCTTATTCATCCATTGATTTTGGGCGTTGATCTTCAAGGTATGTAGGGTTTCATCAATGAGTTTCATTCACCCATTGAGCCCCAAAGATTTCTCAATCCTCTAAGTTTAATTTTCATTAATTTGATTATGTTTTCATTCAATTCCTCATGAGTTCTAATTGTATTTATTCAGTTGTTTGATTTTAATCTTATCATGATTTTTTTTGACTCAATTACATGCTTTTAAATTTATTTCACTTAAAACCATGCAATTTTAATCATTTTGACTATGAACTATTAAAGGCATGATATGAAGAAACTATGGATCTATGAATGGTGTTTTTATAAAAGTTATGCATGAATTGTGAAAATGATTATTTTATGATCTATGTTGTTTTAAGATAAGCATCATGAAATTGTGAAAGGATTTTCTCATATGTTTAGGAATCATGATTGATGAAAGGTTTTCTCACACATGTATTATTCATGATTTAAGGAGCTATTCTATGATGATTTGAGCTTGGATTAGTATCTTAATAATGTTTTTCCATGTATGAAGTTATGTTTATAAAAATGACTATTCCGTTGGGATTTAGCTTAGAAACTAAGAGAACTTTGAGGTGGAGGCTCAAATAGGGTAGTCTCTAGTAGCAACCTCTAGTTCCAAAATAGGGCCCCCCCGTAAGATTGTCTTAAATGACCTGGCTAGTGGATCCACAAATAGCATATGAATCATGATACAAAGTTCTTCCTTTGCAAGTAGACTATCTCTTCTCGATGTGGGATTTACATCGAATTCCATTTTATAGCTCGCATGATCTATTGTCGGTTAAAGCTAATATCCCACAAATGAACTAAAGTTACTTCAAAGGTTTTACGAAGCTTTCATTATGGTTTTAAGATGCATTGACAATGTTCATAACCTATTATTTTGCTTTAAAGGTTTTACCATTCTTAGCTTGGTCATGCATATCATGTTTTCCCTTATGTCTCCTTATAATCATGTTTTACGTTCTTATGCATGTCCCCCAACTTCGTACATTGCATGTACTAATTCATACTTTTTCCTACATTATTTAACTAATGTAGGATCCGACGATCTATCTCATCACGCTCGTAGCTAGTGGAGTGCTTTGTAGATTGAAGACTTGGTGAGTCCTAATGTTCCGAGGACCTTGTCACCTAAGCTTAAATTCTTTTATGTCTTTAGTTTTTGGATGTTGTGTGTGGTGTATGAGTTACGTACCAACCACTCTTAATGTAATAGATTTTCTTGTCAAAATTACGACTAGATTTCCACTTTTATGTAAAACTCTTTTCATTATATGAGATTTCCTACATATCCTATTATATTGTTTGTAGGCATGTCAAGTGACTTGTGTAGTGACTCATGGGGTCTTATATGCCATGTCACATCTAGGCTGTATTTTATGTCGTGACATAACATCATACCGATCTGCGAGATTCTACTAGGCCTTTGCTCTTGTACATGTAAAATTGGTGAACTTAAAGATCTGATACCACGTTGTCGTGACCCGAAATCAGCCAAGTTGGTGCAAACTATAAAACCCAGCATGCACACGAAAAAGCAAGGCTGAAAGTAATAAAAAACTGGAAAATAAGAACGCCGAAGCAAAATAGAGACACAGAATAGGGCCCATGGCATATATATGTATATGTGATACAAAACATACAAAACAGTCCCAAAAGTGACCGAGAAAGACAAAACTATACATACGAATCCAATGCCGGACTTGGTGTCACCGGTACAAGAGAGTCTAAGTTAAAAAAAAGGCTATATACAACAACTATGTCTGATCAAACTACCAAATATATAGACAGTAGAAAAATAAGGGAAGCAACAAATCTCTGGACACCAAGAGCTCACCACGATCCAAATCTGCGACGTCCATGAGATATCTGAAACTCAGCAAGGGTGGCTCATGCTAGGAGCTGCATGAGAAAAAGATGCAAAAGTGAAGCATAGGTACCAAAACACGGAGTAATGAGTAGGTATCATAGGCCGATCAAGCTTAGATAAATCATATATTCATAAAGAAGCACGATAGTACTAATAAAAAGAGTTAAAAGAAACTAGAATTAACCGACATCACTAACAATGTAAAAGATAAGACCACCGGCCCTCGTCAAACAAATAAAGCCACTCAAAGATAGGCATACAACACGAGGCGATGTAATGCATATATGGCCAATTCATGAATAAAGTAAATAGTTCCAGAATTATCTAGTTGGCAGCCCCGTGGAATATCCGGGACAAGTATGTAACTCGTCTCAACTCAACTACATATGCAATAATCATAAAAACTTAGAATTCAATATGCGGGTCATTGGAGCTCATCAACATATCTAGTATGCATGAAGTGCAATCCAAAATAATCATTCGGGCTCATGATATCAACTAAAATAGTACCGCTTTCAATAAAAATATGTAGAAGTTCATATATTTAAAGAGAAACCATATGTTTACCCAACTTCTTATAAGAAAAGTATTTTTCCTTGAAATAATCAAGCCTTTACTTTCAAACCAATAGGTCTTAAAGTAAATACCCCTTTAAGGCACAAAACATTGGAAATAGTACATTTGTATTCCAAAATCCCAAGTTCCCTCAAGTAAAAATAGTAACCCGCTCCCTCTAAAGCTCAAAACAAGTGGAAAAGCATTTACATGTCTCAAACACATCTTTATCTTCAATCCAAATACAAACACCTTAAGTGCAGATGTCTTACACATGATTGCATAAAAAATACAGTTAAGCCTTTCATGAACCAATCACATCACACAATTTGTTGGGTAGATACCTATCATAGTGCAATCATACTAACCCGGAACTCCAGCCTATCCAAGTCCAAGGCCTCAAGCTCACAAACAAAGTAATAATACAATAAAAGTTTGGAAACAACCAAAAAGACACAAATTCATATCAAACCAACCCAATGTGTGTAAATCTAAGTTTAAGGTGCTTAGAAGCA
Source organism: Solanum stenotomum (assembly GCF_019186545.1). NCBI lineage: Eukaryota > Viridiplantae > Streptophyta > Magnoliopsida > Solanales > Solanaceae > Solanum > Solanum stenotomum. Next base: position 29,893,003 of record NC_064285.1, on the reverse strand, counting down.
TTCTCAGGACCCTATAATGCCAACCAAGACTAAGGATCATCCTAAAACAAGGCTTTAAGACTAAAAGCTAAGCTAATAACACTAAGTGGCCAAAAATACAACTAAGGATCATACAACCTAGAATTTGAATCTAAAGCCTCCCAAATGATAAATACTACTCAATATCGTAACATATCTCAAGGCTGAAACCACACTTGAACCTTTATTCTAGATCTTTTTCTTTCTAAAGAGCCTCTGATTTGTGCCACGCTATCAAATTAGCGAAAAGAACGTCAAAATGAGAATCAATTTAGCTCAAAATAGTCCCACCAATTAAGCTCAAGAATGATAAAAATGACGAGAGGAAATCAAAGAAATTTTCAAGATATTCTGAAGATTTAAAACCCATAGAATGCCCCCGCCCCCTACAGCTAACCACAAACAATTCCCAACAATCCTAGCTAATTCTACTCCAAAAATCCGGCTCAAAATAGCCAAAAAGAGGTTCACTTTCAGAAATAATGCATGTTGAAAAGAGAAAACTGATATAACTCAACTCAATTATTCATCGCGATAGTGAGACCCTAGAGCCACGATCGTGATTCAATGGTTTGAATGCGCTGACAAAGTATAAGGTGGTCTTCACATTTGTGGTACCTATCTCACAGTCGTGGAAAGCAAAGTTAGTGGCACTAACATAAGCTGTATCAAATCATTTTGGTGTTGAGAAAATTTCCTAACAGGGGCTCAAGATTCATTTGGTACCATGCGAATGCAAATGAGTTATGCTACCCCGCCATAATGTCATACCCGACTCAATGGAATCAACAAAACAACCTATAGAGGTCATCTCGATAAAATGTTGACCCAAGTCAACACTCACAAAGGCAACCAAACAAGCAAAATGCACAATAACACAAAATCACCTTGGGATCTGAACCAAAAGTTATTCTAGATGGTCTAGAGGAACCCACACTAATGGATTCTCATATAGGCATGTTCACCATAATGTTGACTAAATTCAACCCTTAGCCAAACTTTGACAAACATCTAGCCTAATGACTCAAACCCATGTCGAAGGACCTAAATCAACCATGCCACTAGTCCAAAATAGCCCTTCTGGATCTGATTGAACTGATGAAAATCTAATTCAATGTCATATTCTCCGAATGTTGATCAAAGTTAACTCTTTCAATTTAAATGCTTCCAAAATGAAAAACTTGGTCAAAATTCTACTGACCACCTCAAAAATCATGTCATTCATCCCGACACACACCATACACTATACAAAAGCTACAAGAAGAGGCATAATAGTGAATTCACACAAAAGCAAACAAGTGACCACGAGAATCATTACAATTACTCTTATTATATCTTATATAGATGTAATGACTATCTGTTTCAATAATGTATATCTTATTTTTTGGTGAAATACTTAACAACAAAATTGGTCAAATATCATTATTTTTACATAAATGATATTTTTTCTTCTAATTTTTTTCAATAAATTTGGTTTGACAAAATCTAAAAAATTAATTATTTTTTTAAGTTTTCTAAAAAAATGATACATGAAAAAAAAATCTATGTGATAGGTGAGTATATCTAACTCTCTTAGGATGAGATCATGCAGGGGCAAAGACTATCAAATAGACAAATATAGAGAGGTAATTAGGATTAATAATAATTCTACGTGTTCTAAATAAAACAAGCTAAGTTTAGGGGGTTGTCCCAAATAAAAAGTATCACAATGAGGTTTAATGCACAAGCACCAAATAAAAAAATAAAGTAAAATAGTGGACATATTGTCTAATACGTTCATAATAAGAATAAAAGTTGAGTTGTTTCCAAGCCCAACTCCCATGCCTCTTTTATTTTTTTTTCCCTTTATATATATATATTCGCGTCCTCCTCTTCATAAAATGATGAGAATGAAATAAAGAAATATTCATGAACAAGTTCAACAACTTGGTATGTTGATATACCAATGCATCTAGTGTGAAAGAAACTTTCCTTGAAGTCAAGACATAACAACTCATACAAGGATGACTGGGTTAAAGGAACCTCCAAAGAATTTTTTTTGTGCTATTTATAGTCTAGAAGTAGAAAGGTAGAAGAAACCTATTTCTGTTGTTGACTAGGAACATAGCACAATCACTTTTCTTTGGAGGGTTCCTTTAACCAAACCATCCATGAAGTGACTCCTTGTATGAACCGCTAATCTTGGCTTGAAGATTTATTTCTTTTACAACACATACATTGATATATCAACTTACCAAGTTGCCCAATTTATCCCTGCATTGTTGTTACTTAGAGACAGGAGGAGGAATAATATATATATATATATATATATATATATATATATTAAGATGAAAAATTAGAAGAGGCAGATGGAGATGGACTTGTAGACAACTCTATTTTTATTTGTTCATATGTCGTTTTTTCTAATAATTTATTTTTCAAAATTGTCAAGTTTTTAAATTTTATGGGGATGAATTAGTTTTTTATAGACTTTCTAGAAATTGACTAATTAGGTAAAATAACTATTTGGATAAAAATAATGACATTTGGCCAATTTTGTTTTATATATTTTACCCAAAAATAAGAAATATACATTGTTGAAATAGATAGTCATTACCATAGATGTAGATCGATGGATTCAAGAGATTCATCTTCTCATCTCAACGCTGGAGTAGACCAACAAATGGAGCTCCTTAACTCTACAGTAAATTCTTTGGTCTCTGTCGGCTTCTGAGACATGAATGAATGTTAATTAGAATTTACAAATAAGAACTACCTAAATGAATTTTTATTTAATTATTTTCCTTTTACCTTTATTATATTTGCTTTTGTTTTTGTAGAGATTTTCGGGTTTGATCCATTTTGTGCCTAAACAAACCTCTTTTAGTTATTTTTTATAAAATTCAGGGCTTCAGTCCTTGTTGGTTTAAAAGAAATATATAATGATACTCTCAACTGACACATACATGGATTGATTTGAACTCATAGATTATCATAACAAAGGGTTGAATATTCATTAGATTAACTAGTCCTTTGAGGGTTATCTATCAGAAGAGGATATTCTAAGGTTAAGAGACTTAACTAAGTAAACTAGCATGTTAAAAAAGGAAGATAACTTATGCTACCATGGACAACAAGCATAAAATCATGATGTACCCATTCACTTAATCTACCTCTTAGGCAGTGTAACAAGTATTAGCAATTTAAACATGTCAAAATAACTCACATATTTATTTCCTCAAAGATGGTAAAATGGGAACCTAAACCTTAGGAAGATATAATCATTTAGCATTTATTAAGAATAGTCAAGGCCTTTTGTTTTAGATTAGACCTCAATTCAAATTCAAAGATCTTTTAACTGCAGGTCATATACAGCTACAACAATTGGCAATACTTCCAAATAAAGTGTCTATTTTAGTTCAAGAAAACTGAAGATTTGATTAGAAAAAGTATAAATCGATTAGAATATGAAAGAAGCAAAATTTAGGATCAAATATGCCTAAACAGAGTTAAATTCAAACTCATAATGAGATATTTTTATCTGTACATATTGAGTCTAATGACGAAGGACCTTAACTCTACAAATCATGTTATAACATTCATATATTAGGGACTACAATAGCTTAAGCAGAGAAACACGAAAAATTCAAACATCTTGAAGCTCAAACACAAACGGAATATATCTATTTTAAGTACAAAAAATAAAAGGACTTTAAACAAACAATAATATGAATGCAAAAATTGAAACTCAAATTTGGAAATATATCTATTATAGGCAATCAAACTAAAAGAATATAAAAGAGGAAATGAGATAATTACCTCTTGCGGAGAAGTAACTGGGACGACGACCTGCTATCCTTCTTCCCTCTCTAACCACAAACAAAGTTAGGAAATCTCAGAATTCGTAGGCTGAACCATCGTGGGTTCATTTCACGCAAGAGCACTGCTCTCCTAAATATCCCCAAATTTTGTCCATGAATTAGTGAATATTAGTGGTTATTTTACATTAAATATTTAGGAAAACATAGTCTTACTACGGTGTGGGACATAGGATTTTTTAAAGAGAAAATTATATAGGGAATATATTAAGACCAATGTTGCCACTAGTACCTATATATTCTATTAGATATTTACTTATAATACCTGATAAGTACTATATATACTTGAATCTGATTAATAGATATATACAATTAATTATTCGTAGCTATCCTACTTTTATAGATAATGGATACAAGATTTTTTTTTAAAAAATATTTCTTCATTTTTCTTTTGAATCCTAATGTGCCCATCTGACGATGCATTTGATACTTTTTAACTATGAATAATTGTTAGTTCTTAAATAACAATAGTGTTTTTTCATAGTTTTCCTGTTGTGTTAGATGGGAAATCAGTCAAGTAGAGAAAGAAAGCGAAATGAAACTAAGTGCAGCCAAGAGAGAGATTTGACAGCAAGACCAATGGACCGTCATACCTATGAAGGGCCACCAGGTAAAGCATCATGCTTGCAGAGAAATCCTAAAGTTTCGAAGTTTAGATTATGGAAAAGATGATGTACCATAAATCCAATGATGGGCTGTCAGCCCAAGCACCACACCTACAGAGTTGAGTCTACTTTTTTGAAGTTCAGGAGACGGTGAGTTTATGTAACCCATGGAATAGAGAAGGATAGAAAAGGGGAAAAGTAGGCAAGTCACCAGCTCAAAACTAGGCCATGGGACCTACACGGAGCCCTTGACGGACCGTGAAGGGGACCACAACCTGTTATGGGTCACATGAAAGCTTGGCAGAGTTGCCAGGGGCAGCGCTTCTCCCACGGAGGCTTAGATAGCCCGTGGTAAGGTTGACGGGCCATGGTAGGGGTCGTCAACTGACCCACCATGAAGGGGTTCATCCCCGCGGTACCTTTTATAAGCCGTCAAGGCTGTCGTGGCAGTGGAGCAGTGAAGACCCTCAGTCATGGGCCTCTTCATGACCTAGTTCATAGACCGTGGAACCCTTGAGAGACCGTAAAGGCAATCGTGAGGTAGTCCATTAGCTTTTTAATCACGATACTTTGGGTCTTTTCAAAATTGTTTTAATTCAATACTATGTCATTTTAGCCTTAACCTAAAGTCCTATATAAAAGTTTCAACCCCCCCCCCCCCNCCCCCCACCAAAATCACCCATTTAATATATTCTCTCAATTTACCAAAGAGAAGAACAAGTTCGTCTTCCCCAAAATATTTCTCTCTCTAAAGAAAGAATAAGGATTCAACCTAGGGTTTCAAGATCAAGTCTCCAATTCACCATTGCTTGTGGGCTTTGAGTACTAAGGTATGATAGTCTTCATTTATGGAGCCCTCTCGTCCATAGAATTCCTAAATTCCCCAATTTTGAATTTAGAAATTCCCAATGGAAGTTAGAGTTTTCTTCTATGTTATGGGTTCATTTAAATATTGATTTATTTGATTGTTTTCTGAAGTATGAAGCATGAATTGAGATAATCTCATGATTTTAAGATGAGTACCCATGAACCCATGTATACCTCATGTTTTCTAATCTAAGATGATGATGTGGGATTTTAGCCATGATAGAAGAAGTTCATGAAGATATGGATGTTCTTTATCAAAGTGACGAAAATGAGGGATTGCTCTGAGATAAGATGCTTTGAGAGTAAAGCTTATAATTTGTTGTTATTGTTGTAAAAGGATTGCTCACATAATACTCAATACATGCATGTGAAAGGATTTCTCACATAAAGATTCTTAAGGGTTGAAAGGTTTTCTCAACTAACTTAGAATTAAATTTAGGAGCTATTCTACAGAAAGCTAGCTTGGATTGGTGATTTGAAGAGCCTTCCATGAAAGATAAGTCAATTAACGAATTATGACTTTTTCGTGGGATTTATGCTTAGAACCGAGAGGATATTGAGATGGAAGCTCTCCCGTAGTTTGAGGTCGGGTTTCTAGTAGAAATATCCTTTATCCCTTACCTATCTGCCACCATAGGATCTTGGTTGTAGATAGACATTAGCTAGTGGATCCACATAAGCTAGAAATTGAGGTTCTTGCCTTGCCAAGTAAGAACACCCATTCTCCATGTGGAGCAAACACCGTATTCCATGTTATAGCTAACATGGTCTCTATGTCGGTTAAGGCTAATTCTTACACCAAAGAAGAACTGAGGTTACTTAAAGAAGTATTTACCAAGTGTTCAAAAGAGAAGATTTACTTGCATTTAACCATGACTATTATGATGTTTTCTAACCTTTTTTTTTACTTTAACTTTGTATTTGCATGATAATGAAAAGGTCCTTTTTAGAATGATTTATATATCTATGCATTATTGTCATACTTGGTACATATTTGTAATAACACATACTCTTGCCTACATTGTTTTCTCCAATAAAGGGTCCAACGTTACAAATTCTCATCCCTGTCGCTCGGAGTCCCCTTGATCGTACTTAGTAGTGATAAGTCTTTATATTTAGAGGACCGAACCATTTATCTCTTACACTCATTACTTTTAGATATTGTACGTGATGTCAGGGCTACGTCTCGGTCACTCTTTATGTAATGGATGGCTATTGAGACTATATAGACTTCTGTTTCGTTATATAAACTCTTTTTGATATGAAATCTATTTTAAATTTCTTGATTTTCTATTGTCTTGTTTATGTATGCTAAGTGGCTTGCGTAGGGACTCTCGGGGGTCCTATAGGCCATCTTACTCCTAGGGTGTACCTTGGGTCATGAAAAACATGGTATTCAGAGTACAAGGTTTAGAAAGGTCCAAGTATGTCCCATAACTCACGTCAAGTAGTGTGCTGTTCATGAGTGTGAATTGCGCCACATTTATGAATACGAAGCTATAAGATGATCAAGAAACTCCACTTCTTTCGTTCTCTAAGTCATGCGATAGAGTGTAACTCTATAAGTCCTTTCTCCTAGAGCTTATAATAGGAGAAATGCGAACGAGAACATGGAACAAAAAGCTCCTTCTCAATCTCCTCAGGCTACGACTGGTCCTTTGGCCGAGCAAGTGACCAATGTAGAATTTAGAGATGCTTTCTAGGTATTGGCTCAAGCTATGATGGCTCAAGCCAATAGAGAGGTTGTGCTCCCCATGAACCCAAATATAGTTACTGCGGCATAGAGAGTGAGGGACTTCACTTGGAGGAATCCTCCAGAATTGCATGGTTCTAAGGTTGAGAAAGATCCTCAAGAGTTCATTGATAAGGTATATAAGGTGTTGATGATTATGAGAGTGACGCCGGTGAAAAAGGTGGAATTGGCCACTTACCAACTTAATGGTGTTGCTATTATTTGGTTCAACCAATGGAAAGAAAGGAGGGAAGTTTATAGGGTCCTCTCAATTGGGAAAAGTTTAAGGTTGCTTTCCTTGATAGGTTCTTTCTCCTTGAGATGAGGGAGGAAAAGGTTCTTGAATTTATCAACCTTCTTCAAGGAAACATGAGTGTGAAAGAATATTCTTTGAAGTTAAAAAAATTGTCTAGGTATGCTCCTACTATGATTGTCGATACTAGGGCAATGATGAGTAAGTTTGTTTCGGGTGTGTCCGAGATGGTGGTAAAGGAATGTCATACTTCCATGCTTATCTATGATATGGATATTTATCATCTTATGGTTTATGCTCAATAAATAGAAGAGGAGAAAATTAAGAAAAGGTCTAAGGAGGTGAAGAAGACAGGAATTGGTGTGGTGACTTTTCACATTTAAGGTTTGATGGACATGGTCGTTCTAAGTTCCGACAAAGGTTTTCTAGTAAAGGTTCCTCCAATGCTCCTTCTAGATTCAACAAGGATAGGTTGTCTAACCCTTAACCATAATGGGAGGAAATGGTTGTGGATCGTCATTGTCTACTTGTGCTAAGTGTGGAAGGAAGCATGAGGGCAAATGCTTAGCTGGTATTGATGATTTCTTTGGTTGTAGTAAGAGTGGCCATAAGAGCGTTCTTCCTATGTGATTAACAGTATGTTGAAAGTCTTTCATCTTGATGCTTACGCTTTGCTTGATCCCAGTGCTACCTTGTCTTTTGTGATGCCATATGTGGCTATGAGGTTTGATATTCTTCCGGATGTGTTGTTAGATCAGTTTTCTGTCTCTACTCCTATTGGTGAATCTATTGTGGCTAAGAGAGTTTATAGAAATCATCCCATTTCCTTACCCCATAGAGTCATTCATGTTGATTTTTTATAGCTTCATATGCTAGATTTTGATGTCATTCGTGATGTGGATTGGTTACATTCTTGTTATGTTTTTGTTGATTGTAGAACTAGTGGTCAAGTTTCAATTTCCAAATGAGCATATCCTAGAGTGGATCGGGAGAAATTCTATGTCGAAAGGTCGATTTGTTTCTTTTCTTAAATATAGAAAGATTATTTCTAAGGGTTCAATTTACAATCTAGTTAGGGTGAGGAATATAGATTTAGATACCCCTACTCTTGAGTCGTACCCTGTTGTAAATGAGTTTCCCAAAGTGTTTCCGGATGATCTACCCATTATTCCTCCCGAAAGGGAAATAAACTTTGGTAATGACCTTCTCCCAGATATGCAACCTATCTCTATTCTTCCTTAAGGAATGGCTCAAGCAGAACTTAAGGAATTGAAAGAGCAATTGAAGGATTTGTTGGATAAGGGTTTCATTCGATCGAGTATCTCTCCATGGGGTGCTCCAGTTTTGTTTGTTAGAAAGAAATATGGTTCCCCTCGTATGTGTATTGACTATCTCCATTTAACAAGGTGACCATTAAGAATAATGATCATCTCCCAAGGATAGATGATTTGTTTTACTAACTAGAAGGATCAAGTCACTTCTCTTAGATTGACCTCTGGTCAGGTTATCACCAATTGAGGGTAAAGGCAAATCATATACCAAAAATGACATTTCAAATCGATATGACCATTATGAGTTTTTGGAAATGTCTTTTGGCTTGACTAATGCTCCAGCCACTTTTATGGACTTGATGAATAAGGTGTACAAGCAATACCTCGACATGTTTGTGATTGTTTTCATTGATGATATATTGATTTATTCAAGGAGTGAAGATGAGCATACCATCATTTGAGGATTGTGTTTCAAGTCCTCAAGGACAAACAACTCTTTGCAAAGTTTAGTAAATGTGAATATTTGTTCAATTCCATGGCTTTCCTTGGTCACATTGTTTCCGAAAAAGGTATTGAGGTAGATCCTAAGAAGAAGGATGTGGTAAAGAGATGGCCTAGACCTCTGTTCCCTTCGGACATTAGAAATTTCTTGGGTTTATGTTGTTACTATAGAAGGTTTGTGGAAGAGGTTTCATCGATTGCCTCTCCATTGACAACATTGACCCGACAGAATGCCAAGTTCTTATGGTCAGAATCTTTTGAGAAGAGCTTTCAAGAATTTAAAGATAGACTTACTTCTGCTCCAGTGTTGACTTTACCGGAAGGGACCGATGGGTTTGTTGTTTATTATGATGCTTCAAGGATTGGGTTGGGATGTGTAATTATGCCAAATGAGAAAGTCATTTCCCATGCCTCAAGACAACTTAAGGTGCAAAAACAAAAAACTATCCCACCCATGATTTAGAACTAGCGGCAGTTGTGTTTGCTTTGAAAATTTGGAGGCATTACTTATATGGTGTTTATGTCAATATCTTTACTGTCCACAAGAGTTTGCAATATGTGTTTTAATCAAAATGATCTAAATCTTATCCAAATAAGGCGGCTTTAATTACTAAAGGACTATGATATGAGTGCTCTCTATTACCTCGGTAAAGCAAATGTGGTGGCGGATGCTCTTAATCGATTATTGATGGGTAGTGTTGCTCATATAGAGGATAATATGAGTTGGTTGGAGATGTTCATAAATTGGCCCAGATGGGTGTTCGATTGGTAGACTCCACCTAGGGTGATGTTATGGTTCAATATTGTTTAGAATCGTATTTTCTAGTAGATACGAAAGCCAAGCAAGGTCTTGATCCAACTTTCGTTGAATTAAAGGAAGTGGTGCTTAAAAAGTCAGTAAAGGCTTTCTCATAATGGGGAGACGGTGTGCTTTATTATCAAGGTCATTTGTTTATTTCTAATGTAGATGACTTGAGAGATCAAATTTTATCAGAAGTCCATATTTCTCGATATTCCATTCACACAGGAGCCACCAAGATGTACTGTGACTTGCGGGAGGTCAATTGGTGGAATGGGATGAAGAAGGATAATGCGGAATTTGTGGCTAACTGTCCTAATTATTGACAAGTAAAAGTTGAGCATCTGAAACGGGAGGTTTGTCCCAAGATATAAATATTCCTACTTGGAAGTGGGAAGACTTGAATATGGACTTGATTGTTGGGTTAGATCGCACCCGGCTACAACATGATTCGATTTGGGTAATAGTAGATCAAATGACAAAATCATCTTATTTCATTCCCGTCAAAGTTTCTTATTCGATGGAGGACTATAGTAAGTTGTATTTGAGAGAAATGGTTAGGTTATATGGATTTCCCTTGTCCAGTATCTCCGATCGTGGTACAAAATTCACTTCTCAATTTTGGAAATCTTTCCAAAATAGACTTGGTACTTGTGTTAAGCTTAGTACAACCTTTCATCCGCAAATCATGGGCGAGCAAAGTGTACTATTCAAACATTGGAAGATATGATGAGAGCACATGTAATTGAATTCATGGGTAATTGGGATGATAATTTGCCTTTGATTGAATTTGCGCATAACAATAGCTATCATTCTAGTATTTGTAACACCCCTCAAAATGAAGTAGGATAAATTAGAGCCTCACATGGGTTTTATGCATTAATAACTTGTTAAAATAATGAAGAATAGCCTTTTTAGTCAGTTTTAGAGAGTTTGGAAGTCAAACGTCAAGGGACGACCAAGACGTTCGTATGTTGGTGTGTTCTAGTATGTTGTCCATGTTTTTATGTGTTGTTTGGAGTCTAAAATCAGTGGAGGTGACCGTAGTGTCTTAATAAATGTATTTAGGGTCAAAATGTTCGGGTACAACTCCCCGGGACCACCCTAAGGGTCCCGAGGATGACCTCAACCCTTGGCCAAACAGGGTGCCAATGCAGCTTGAAGTTACTCATGGAGGGAGCATGTCCGCGTCGCGGACTAGCTCCACCAAGGGCAAAAGTTTTGGTCCGACGTGTCGCGGACTCTATTGTCTCAAAATTTAATTTCCAGAAACTTGTGGGAACACCTCCGCGTCGTTGACTTGTTTCCCGACGAAATTTGCGAAAATAAAACTCAAGTTTGACTTGTTTAAAAAGGTCCAACTAAGTGAGGGGTAGTTTGGGTACTTTGGGGAATTATTATAAATGGTTATTCTACCTATTTTAGGGTATTTTAAGTGGATAAAACCCCAAAACCTAGAGTTGGACCTCATTATTCCAATGGAACCTTCCCTCTCAAATAAACTCTCTCTAGAACTCCATGGAAGACATCTTTGAAGCTTCAAGCTAGGGGATGGGTTCCTACTGATTTCTCTTCAAATTCCTAGGAAATTAATCATAAAGATATGGGGATTTTATCTTTGATTCTCCTTTCAATCAAAGAGACAAATCAAAGTGATTTCAATGTTTTTCTAAAACAGTAAAAACCCCCAATTTCAATTTTGGACAATTTCAAGAATTTTTTTATTCATTCACATAATTAATTTATGCAATTGATGTGGTCATTATTTCCAAAAATCAGATGTATACAAACCTAATAGATTTATCAAATCAAATAATGGTAAATTTAATTAGGGATCCTACACGACTAACAAAGTTCATCATTGTTGTGTTCTTTGTTAGCTCAAAAGAGAGAACACCATAAAATCTAACACTATTTTCTCAGCTTTCTCCAACAAAATTTACTATGTTCACTTTTCTAAAATATTATTCCACTGGCCTTATAAGTAATTCCCATTGTTTTAAGTAATAGAAAATAATAAATTTTGTTAGAGAAAGTAGAGACTTTAATGTTATATTTCATGAAGTTCTTTCTTTGAAAATAATAAAGAAGATAATAATAGTGGATTTTGTTAGCCACATGGGGTCCACAGTTAAATTTAACACATTTTTATTGTGTAATTTACAAAAATTATATTAGTTTAGAAACTAATTACTTAGATGCATGTTAGTTTGCAATATTATGAATCCTACTAGATTTTGGTGTGACAAGATACGTCTAGAAACATGTGTATCATGATATATGAACTCAAATTTAGGTGTAATTTATTCTAGATATAATGTATCCAAGCGGATTAACATTATCTAGTATACATAGACAAATCTGGCTCGCCTCTCTCACATCTCACTCGTCATTCTCTATCTCGTTCATGTATCGGTATCCTAATTATATGTGAAACGCACCAAATTCATGTATCTAGTGTGATTCACATGTATTTGAGATATATAGACAAATCTCGCTCGCCTCCTTCATGTTCTTGCTCGCCTCTCTCGTTATTTCAGCATATCTGGTAGCAAAAAATATGTATCTAGGTGTATCTACTTGAAATGTGATATGAAATTATTAATTAGTAAGATAAAATATAATTATTACAAATATAGAGACAATTAATAATGGGTAAACCAAGCAAATACCCCATAAAAATAAAATAATTACAAACATATACCCCACTAAATAATTACACTANCCCCCCCCCCCCCCAAAAAAAAAAAAAAAACAACTAATTTCTCTTAGCTGATACTAAGAGTGTGTTTGGTATGGAAGAAAACATTTTCTGGAAAATGTTTCCAATTTTCCCATATTTGGTTAGCTTAAATTTTTGCAAAATATTTTCCAAATCAACTCATTATTCTCAAATTTAAGGAAAATGACTTCCCTTCCAAAATTGAGGATAATATTTTCCAAAACTCTACTTCATCCTTTAATTTTTTTTCTTACCCTACGCATATCCCGTACCTGACCCTCCCCATTCAAAAATAAATTTTAAAATTTAAAATTTTCTTATTTTTAAAATTTAGAATATATTTTTATCCCTACCACCAACCTACCCCC
>NC_064285.1:29696131-29879902 GCF_019186545.1 Solanum stenotomum | reverse complement strand
TGCTTCCGAAAAATATTTCAATTTGTTTTTTACACCAACCCCCAATAAGGCCACCCCTATAAATTATTTTTAAAAAAAAAAAAATTAATTTTGGGAAATATTTCAAACTTAAATTTTTTTCATTTTTACGCCACCCTACCCCTACCCCCCGCCCCCTTACCCCCATCAATTTTTATGCCATCGCTAAACCCCCAACCGCCACCATCCCTGGGCCATCCCCATCAATGTTTTTTTAAAACAAAACATTATTTTTGGAAAATATTTTAAATTTAATTTTTTTTTCATTTTAACGCCACCCCACCCATGCCATTAAGTCAAAAAAAAAATTAAAGAAAAAAATATTTTTGGGAAGTATTTCAACCCCTCACCCCACGCCACCCCCACATACGCCAGCCCCTCAAATTATTATTATTTTTTTAAATTGCTTTTGAAAAATATTTCAAAATTTTTAAAGAATTCATTTTTAATGCTAACCTGNCCCCCCCCCCCCCCCGCCCCCGCGACCCCATCAAAAAAAAATTAAAATGATTTCTGAAAAAAATTCCTGGGTCGAAAGTTTGGTCTGTGTCAAATCTCAGGGTCGGATTTTTGAATGGTTATCAGTGGCTTGTCCTAGTTTGGATGTCGGGGTTAGGTCCTAGATCAATTATCGGGGTTGATTTTCGAATAAAAAATTATTTTCCTAAATAGTTATCTTTTAGTTTCAAGCAAAAAATAAAAGATATTTTCTGAAAAATATTTTTCATTCACCAACCAAACATTAAAAAGTATTTTCCAGAAAATATTTTCTATTCACCAACCAAACATGAGAAAATAAGTTAAAATCCACTTATTTCCAAGAAAACATTTTTCATGGAAAACAATATCCTTCATACCAAACACACCCAAAATCAGTGTCATATATTGTAGTGGTATCATTAACGCTGATAATTTCGCCTAATTGGTACCAAATCAGTATATATATATATTATATTGGTATCATTAAGGTTTCTTGTTCAGAAATTACTCATTAGTCAATGATACTATTATAGTATCATTGACTCTTAATGATAGCACAACAATATACATATACTCTTATAATATCATTAACTAATGAATAATTTATGAACAGGAAACTTTAATGATATCACAACAATATACATATACTCTTATAATATTATTGATTAATGAGTAATTTCTGAACAAGAAGCCTTGATGATACCACAACAATATACATATACTCTTATAGTACCATTGACTAATGAGTAATTTCTGAATAAGAAACCTTAATGATACCACAACAATATGCATATACTATTATAGTTTCATTGACTAATGAGTAATTTCTGAACAAGAAACCTTAATGGTACGACTACAATATATATATATATATATATATATATATACACTGATTTAGTATCACTTAAGCAAAATTATCCATCTTAGTAATATCAATACAATATATGATACTGATTTAGTATCATATAAGCGAAAATTATTAGCCTTAATGAGTTGGGGTATGGACTGTAATTTATTTTTTGAGAGAATGTGTATTTCTTGAATTACTTTGAATTGGGGGTATGAACATGTAATTATTTTGAGTTTTATGACCCTTTATGTAGTTTTTCCAATAATAAATTATTATCACTCCTTAGTCATCCAATAGTTACAGCATTAGTTATTTCTTTTTAACAGTAGTTATTTCCATTTAGTAGTAGTTACTATCCTATAATAGTGCAGTATTTCATTCCAGTAATGTTAGGAAGTCATGTCCTAGTTTCTAGGGGTAGTTATCTTTTAAGTGTTGTATTTAAATTGTCTATTTGTCTCACGAAATGTAAGCAGAAAAGTAATTTCAGTTTTTGAGTACTTTAACTCAAGAGATTGCGGTTTCTCTCTTAACGAACCAACACTATAGGTTGTAAGAAGAAAACTTCAGATTTCATATTGCATCGCCCCATAACAAGATCCATAACCGGGGACCACAACAACTTGGTATTAGTACCAGGAGTTATGGGAGACCAAATTCAACATCAACTAGCACAATTGGCGAACTTGTACCACGAAGAACGTGCAAACAATTTCTCCAGGAAGCAATAAGTGCTTGTTTGGATGCACTCGCAAAGGATTTAGAGAATTCTAAGGTCGATTCTAATTCAAATGAAAAGACAAGTCAGAATCGCGGTTGGAAGGTAAAAAATAAAGTGGTTAGAGGGTCAGGTTCATAAGTAGGAGGACGTTTCATCATTCCTTGACATATAAAATTGGATTTGCAATGATTTAATGGCCAAGAGGACCCTTTGGGATGGTTGAACAGCTGTGAACACTTCTTTCGACACCAACAAACTCCAGAAGAAGAAAAGGTTGGACTTGCTTCTTTTTATTTAGAAGGCAATGCACAACTTTGGTTTCTTCAACAAGAGATAGATATGGCTCAACCATCTTGGGATGAATTCAAACGTCAACGTAACCTTCACTTTGGGCCACCAATTATAAGTCAGAAATTGGGAGAATTGACTAAGTTATGCCAGATCGGGTCTGTGACAAATTATCAAGAAAATTTTGAGCAGTTAATTTCCCGGTCTAATACATTCACTCAGTCGCAAAAAATTGAACTTTATATCAGTGGTCTAACTGATTATATAGCAATTGAGGTTGAGTTGCATAATCCTCGAGATTTGGGTACAACGATGAGTTTATCTCGACTTTATGAATGCAAGGAACAACCTATTTGTTCGCAATTGTTAGATGCTTGCAAATCCAAGACATCAGATTTCTCACCTCAACAACATGCCAGATTTGTGAAGAAACTGACACGATTTAAAATGGAGGAAAGGAAACATAAGGGACTTTGTTTCAGTTATGATGAACCATTCACCCAAGCTCATCAATGCAATAAATTATTTTGGATTGAATTTATACACGATGAGGAAGAGTTTGTTGGAAAACATGGAAATACTAATTTCCGCACTTAGTGCTTGAGGACAAGCATGATTTGACGGAGGAGAGTAATATTATCACTGCTTAGTCATCCAATAGTTACAACATTAGTTATTTATTTTTAGCAGTAGTTATTTCCTTTTAGTAGTAGTTATATTCCTGTAATAGTGCAGTTTTTCATTCTAGTAATGTTAGGAAGTCATGTCCTAGTTTCTAGGGGTAGTTATCTTTTAAATGTTGTATTTGAATTGCCTCTTTGTCTCAGGAAATGTAAGCAGAAAATTCAGTTTTTGAGTACTTTAACTCAAGAGATTCCAGGTTTTTTCTCTTAACGAACCAACACCATTGGTCGTAAGAAGAAAACTTCAGATTTCATATTGCATCGCCCCATAACAAGATCCATAATCGGGGACCATAACAACTTGGTATCAGAGCCAGGAGTTACGGGAGACCAAATTCAACATCAACTAGCACAATTGGTGAACTTGTTCCGTGAAGAACGTGCAGACAATTTGGCCAGGAATCAATAAGTGCTCGTTTGGATGCACTCGCAAAGTATTTAGAGAATTCTAAAGTCGATTCTAATTCAAATGAATATTCAAGTCAGAATAGCGGTTGGAAGGGATAAAATAAAGTGGTTAGAGGGTCAGGTTCAGATGTAGGAGGAAGTTTCATCATTCCTCGACATACAAAATTGGATTTCCAACAATTAAATGGCCAAGAGGACCCTTTGGGCTGGTTGAACAGATGTGAACACTTCTTTCGACACCAACATGTGAACACTTCTTTCGACACCAACAAACTCTAGAAGAAGAAAAGGTTGGACTTGCTTCTTTTTATTTAGAAGGCAATGTACAACTTTGGTTTCTTCAACTATAGATAGATATGGCTTAACCATCTTGGGATGAATTCAAACGTCAATGTGACCTTTGCTTTGGGCCACCAATTATAAGTTAGAAATTCGGATATTTGGCTAAGTTATGCCAGATCGATTCTGTGACAAATTGTCAAGAAAATTTTGAGCAGTTAATTTCCCGAGCTGATACACTCACTCAATTGCAAAAAATTGAACTTTATATCAGTGGTCTTACTGATTATATAGCAATTGAGGTTGAGTTGCATAATCCTCGAGATTTGGGTACAACGATGAGTTTATCTCGACTTTATGAACGCAAGGAACAACCCGTTTGTTCGCAATTGTTAGATGCTTGCAAATCCAAGACATCAGATTTCTCACCTCAACAACATGCCAGATTTGTGAAAAATCTGACCAGATCTGAAATGGAGGAAAGGCAACTTAAGGGACTTTGTTTCAATTATGATTAACCATTCACCAGAGGTCATCAATGCAATAAATTATTCTGGATTGACTTTATACACGATGAGGAAGAGTTTGTTGGAAAGGAGGGAAATACTAATTTCCCCACTTAGCGCTTGAGGACAAGCACGATTTGACGGAGGAGAGTAATGGTATCACTCCTTAGTCATCCAATAGTTACAACATTAGTTATTTCTTTTTAGCAGTAGTTATTTCCTTTTAGTAGTAGTTATATTCCTGTAATAGTGCAGTTTTTCATTCTAGTAATGTTAGGAAGTCATGTCCTAGTTTCTAGGAAGTCATGTCCTAGTTTCTAGGGGTAGTTATCTTTTAAGTGTTGTATTTGAATTGTATGTTTATCTCAGGAAATGTAAGAAAAAAATTCAGTTTTTGAGTACTTTAACTCAAGAGATTGCAGGTTCTCTCTTAACGAACCAGCACCATAGGTCGTAAAATGAAAACTTCAGAATTCATATTGCATCTCCCCATAACAAGATCCATTACCGGGGACCATAACATAAATATTGTAGGAATGTTGTGTAATTAGATAGTCTCTCCTTTTTTATTTGATAAATTTGTTAGGTTAAGGATAAACAACTGAAATGAACACCTTTTGTTATTAAGAACGATTTCGATCAAGTAAAATATATGAAAAATTATAATAAATGACCATTTAACTATTTCCATTACCAAAATTTTAGTCAAATTTTCAAAATTACTAAAATTATCCAAAACTTCTTCTGCCTTTCTAGTTTGCCAATAATGGCTTCTAATCTTCCTTTTCTTTCTTTCCATTTCGCCATTAATGACTTCTTTTCCTTATTTCTTTCTCTTCCCTAGGGATGGAAATGAGGCGGGGCGGATGCAAGAGGGATGGGTTTAAGCCTATGCGAGTGAGGCAGGTGGGATGTGGGGCAGGTTGAAGTGGATTTTTTAAGAATTAATGCGGTGCGGAGCGGGTTGCCGGTATACGTGATTTTATGTGGGTTTAAATTTAATTTTAACTTTTTACATGTTATAAGAGTGATCGAGCATTATTTATTAAAATAATTTCATTAAAGCTACTAAAATATTCAAGATAGTAAAAGAAAATGGTTAAAAAATAATACAATTTCTTATATGTTTCCCAGTTGACCTCTAAAAAATATAATTTTAAGTCACTATCCTATTAAATTAATACTACTTACTGAAAAAATGAAATTATTTTTATGAATTTAATTTTTAGTATCAAATTTAATTAGAAAAAGAAAGATACTAGAAAAATTATGCGGAACGGGTTGAAAATGAAAAAAAGTTGTTATACGGGACGGGGTGGGGCGGGTTGAAAATGAAAAAAGTTGTTATGCTGGCCGGATTAAAAAATTTGTGGGTTTAGCTCAACCCACCCCGCCCATTGCCATCCCTACTCCTCCTCTTTCTTTTTCTTCCGCATCGTCATTCATTCTTCATTCTTAATTCTTCTTCTTCCAAATCTTCTTCTTCCGCTTCTTCTTCCTCCTCCTTTTCCTCCTCGTCCTCGTCCTCTCCCTCTCCCTCTCCCTCTGTTGAACTTTATTCACTTCTCCTTCATCAATATACTTTACTTCATCATCAGTCAAATTCAGATAGCTACTTACCATATCATCCGTTCCAACATCAATAGTAGGTGTTTCGTTCTCCAGCACCACATTGTCGTGTGCCTCTGGCTGACTCTTAGAGTTAAGCTGGTCCTCTGTCTCACTTCTAGCATTCTTCAAGTCCTCTCCCTTTGAATCACACTGTACGTCTTGTCCTCAACATTACTTTTTCCAGTCTTAATGTTGTTTTCGTACTCGATCGGTGACTCATTGGACACAAGGACATCACTAGCAGGGACATTCTTTTTAGCGTCCGGCATCTCTACATCACCCTTATCCATTCTGACAACTAGTCACAGGCAACATACCATATGTATCAAATTTTGGCATTCTAATACTCATCTCCTCAAGAAAAAGCACCCAAAAGTAAAAGGAACGGGAAGAAATAACTTTCAAATAAACTGCTATGCATCACTCATTCCACTAGTTATATGGTTCTCTACAAATTTCTTAAATTTATTTCAAATTCAATTTTTTACAAGAAAAGAAACTTTATATCTAATTTCATTCTATAACTTCATTTCAAAATTCATGAATAACTTGACTTGAATTTTATGGCCAATCCTGTTTGTTTTTTGGAGTCTTTTCTTCCTCTACCACTGATATAACTTGAATCCTTGTTTGTCTAGACTCCAAAAATCAAACACGATTGGCCATAAAATTCAATTTGTTTTTAACTTTTTTCATTCCAAATCACTCACAAAAACTCAAAAACAACTCCAATTTGGAGTGAAAATTTTTTTTTAAAAAAATTCTCTCAATTTTCTTGGCCAAACTCCCTTATATATAAAATCTACTAGCAAAATCATGAATTCCTCCACACAAACACACACACAAAAAACCTTTGTTTCATCATAATAGAATTGAGGCTACAAAAACTAACCGAAAAAAAATAAAAATCGTGTTTTTCATTCCCGTTTGTTAACTCTAAACAAAATGAAAACTAAAAAAAGGTCCTCCCGCCAACCAATTCACCAGAAAAAAATATCAAAACTTCATCCACATTTTAAATTTGTTTAGTTTTTTCATTTTTTTCAAAAACAGAGCAACGTTCACCAGATAAACAAGTAATGCCGGTGAGTAAAAAAACTTACAGGAATCCATCAAATTGAGCAATAGGTAAGAATCTGCAATTGAAATCGGAGGTAGATGAAGCAAATTAACAAAGAAGGAAATGATTGTCAGCTTAACCCTCTAATGGCGGCTTTTGTTTCTTCAAATATTTTTGGCACTAAGTAATTGAAGAGTGTGAGTAGGATATGAGTTAATTCTTTTGACTTTATGTGAGACTTTTTGAGAAAATGTCTAAAATGGTACTTAATTTACTACTAATATTTTATTTTGTTCTTTTAAATATAATTTAGGAATAATTTCAATTATATATAATAAAGTAGTAATTAGTTTACAATAAATATAGACATATAATTAAAAAATCATTGAAAGTATACATTGACTATATATATATAATATAGTTTGTGAAAAGTCATATAAAGTATATAATGAGTACTGGCTATTTAATGTAGCGTATCTATACATGACGATATACTCAAAAAAACTAAATATAGCTTAACTATATATGAAGTATGCATTGACTATACATGAAGTATAGCTTGATTATTCAATCTCGATTAGCTCAAAATCACCTTTAAATAGTATCAAAATTTAGATATGAAATTCTCCCGATATTTTGAGTCTTTGATATATAATTCACTCGAAATGATTCACATTTGTGGTACATCAGATTTTAAAGAAAAAAAGAAAACAACGAAGAAGAAGAAGAAGAAGAACATGACACAAAAAGAAAAAGGAAAAATGATGCGGAAGAAAAAGAAGGAGGAGTAGGATGGTAATGGGCGATGCGGGGAGGGCGGCGGCGTGGGTTGAGCTTAACCCGAAAAAATTTTAATTCGCTCCGCCCGCATAATAACTTTTTTTTTATTTTCAACCCACCCTACCCTGTTCCGCATAGACCCGCCCCGCATAATTTTTTTAATATTTTCTTTTTCTAGTTAAGTTTGATACTAAAAATAAATTCATAAAAATAAATTCAGTTTTTCATTAAGTTGTATTAATTTAATAGGATAGTGGCTTAAAATTTTATTTTTTAGAGGTCAATTGGGAAACAGGTAAGAAATTATATTATTTTTATTGAACCATTTTCTTTTACTATCTTGAATATTTTAGTAGCTCTAATGTAATTATCTTAATAAATAATGCTCTATCACTCTTATAATATGTAAAAAGTCAAAATTAAGTTTGAACCCACAAGAAAATTACATATACCCGCAACCCGCTCCGCACTGCATTAATTTTTAAAAAACTCACTTCACCCGCCCCACATCCAACCCTCCTCGCATAATCTTAAACCTTCCCCGCCCCGCATAACTTTAAACTCACCCCACCTTGCATCCGCCCCACCTTATTGCCATCCCTAAAGAGGAGGTAGAAAGAAGGAAAACAATTCATTAATGGAGAAATGGGAAGGAAGAAAAAATAAGATTAGAAGCCATTATTGGCGAACTAGAAAGGCAGAACAAGAAGTTTTGGATAATTTTAGTAATTTTGATAATTTTGGTAATGGAAATAGTTGAATGGTCATTTCTTATATTTTTTTAATAGATTTTACTTGATCAAAATCATTCTTAATAGCAAAAGGTGTTCATTTCGGTTGTTTACTCTGAACTTAACAAATTTATCAAATAAAAAGGGAGAGACTATCTAATTACACAACATTCCTACCATGTTTATTAATGGAAAAACAACATAAATGGGTCATAAAACTCAAAAAAATTACATGTGCATACCCCAATTCAAAGTAATTCAGGAAATACACATTCTCTCAAAGTAATTCAGGAAATACACTCCCTCTCTTTTTGATTTTTTGTTCTTTTTTTACTTATACAAAGTTTAAGAAAGTAAATAATATTTTTTAAATTTAAACATGACATGTAGAAAGTTCAAATTAAAGAGTTGTCAAAAATAATAATAATAAAAAGACTCTTTTTGAAACGGTCTAAAAATAAAAGTAATACAAAAACAATTATTTTGGTTAATTCACTGATTTTGCTTCATTCCTCAGACTAATCAACTGGCATGACTTATGCAGTCATTTGATATCATGTTTAATTTGTTACTTTGGTGACGATTAAAAGCTAGAAATGACCCTTTTTTGTCAAAAGTTTAGGGATTAGTCTTTTATGGTGTTAATATATAGTTGGTAGGAAAAATGTTCAAATATGTAATCGAATTTTGAGAAAATATTTATCTATGTCATCTATTAAAAATTTGGCTCATTTATGTCATTTCTGTTTGAGAAAAGACTCATCTATTCCATTATTTGTTAGCTGAAATGACATAGATGAGTCAAACTCTTAATGGATAACATAAAATGAGTCTTTTTTCAAAGTTTGATGGCATATTTGATTCCTTTTCCTTTTAAAATGTTTTGATTTAATGACGTGACCGGATGATTATTGACCACGTGTAGAAATGATTTTGCAAAGTTGGAATCGTTTTTTGTTAACAAATAATGACATGTATGATGCTTTTCTCAAACAGAAATGACATAGATGAGCCAAATTTTTAACAAATGGTATAGACAACCCTTTTATCAAAGTTTGATGAAATATTTGAGTTTTTTTCTTATTTGATACTCCCGTTGTCCCTATTTACTTGCCCATTTTTAACTTGACACACCTATTAAGAAAATAATATTGACATAGTGAGTTTACCATTTTTACCCCTATTAATTGATAGAATTTCAAATTAATTTACTCATTAAAAGAGGTTCTACTTTTTAAAAAAACAATAACACTCTAAATAAATTGAGGAAATAATAGGTAATTTTTTTTACTATTTTCTCTTTCTTAAAAAAAAATGGGTATTACTTATTAGGCAAGTGGAATAATAAAGTTCACCATTGTTGGAGAAATCAAAGAACATGGTGGTAGATTTTATGGTATTTTTTCTTTTGAGCTAACAAAGAAGACAACGATGGTGAACTTTGTTAGCCACGTAGGGTCCATATTTAAATTTAAAATTATTTTATTTGATAAATCTATTGGGTTAGTATACATCTGATTTTTGGAAATAATGATCAAATTAGTTGCATAAATTAATTATGTGAATGAAGAACAAAATTCATGAAATTGTCCATCATTCATTCAATAATAGAAGATTATACCTTTATTTTACTTTATTATTTATCATCCTAGAGTTAGGTTGGTATATATTATGTTCTAGTTCTAATGTTTTTTTTCCTTTTTGTGGATAGCTAGATGAAGTATGCATTGTCAGTTATCAGCTTCAATTGTTGAAAAATCAATTTGTGTCCAATTGTGGCACAATTGTTTTGTATTAATTGGACCACCAACATGAACTATTTGACTAGTTTTGAGTTTTGTCTCTCTCATTAGAAAGCCTAATAATGAAATTTTACACTTTTATTGTAATGACCTATTCCCGTCTTTGTGAAAAAGCCAATGGGGAAAGAATTTGGGCCAAAAAACTTTTGAGTAGTGACCTGGAAATTTCTAGCCTAGGCTAGACTTGGATAAAATCTGAGTTAGGGAAGGTCTAGGGAAATCTGGTAATAAACACGGCGTTTAATTATGAATTTGATCACATTAGTGGATAGCCAAGACGTTAAGGAGCCCGTATAGTTTTACGGAATCAAATTTAGGCAGGTAAAACTCCCGAAACTAATCTTAGCGTGAAGGGGTAGTTTTAGAACATCAAGGTTTAAAGGTGTGCTGCGAAATGGGTGCTTGAAACTCAAATTCTGACTTTCTGTCTCCGTACAAGCCGTCGGGGCAGGGTTAGCTCCGCCAGGGCGGGGCCGCTATGGTAGGTTGGTGTCACTACCCAAACTCGAGGGGCTCAACTGGCTCCTAATGCCAAAACTCAGGCCCGAGCCGACCCTACTGAACCATTTGCTACTAGCGCATGACAGCTACACGCAATCAAGAAATCAAACAAGTATATCTCGGCTTAAAACTAAGCCATCGGTCGGCAAGGCCCCTGTCAACTGAGCTATAAAAGAAACAACTACTCCCAGGAGATCATATAAATAAATAGTCAACTAACACAAAAGTCCTAATTGGGCCGTCGAGGCCACCATGATTTCTATACAAAAAATAAAAACAGGTATATATCAATACAATACATCAAACAGCTCACAAGCTTCCGCAAACCAACAACATAGGCCAGCATGGCCATAACGTAGCGATAAACCCCACACACTAGTCTGCAAGCCTCTAAGAGTAGTAAAGATTGGTGGGACAGGGCCCCAGCCTACCCATTAAGATATCTACAACAAAAGGTAACAAACCTCCCAACTCTGGCAGCTCCGGAGGAAAGGGGCTAGCCAACCGGATAAAAGTCAATCCTGCTGCTGAGGAGGTCTACTCAGTCGTCTGTCAGGACCTGCATGCATGAATGCAGTGCCCCCAAGGCCATGGGGCGTCAGTACAAAATAATGTATAGAGTATAAAAGGCAATAGACTATGATGAGGTATCTTGATATACTAGAATAATTCAATAAATAAATCAAGGCTAAGATAAGTGTATTGACCTACTCCTAAATCTAAACTTATAAAAAATAATAAAAACAACAACCTAACCAAGCCCCCATAAGCTCGGCAGGTACAAACAACACACAAGACCACTTACTCAGGCCCCCATAAGCCCGGAAGGTGCCAATCAGCCTATATACCCCTATCAGTAGTCCCCTAGCCCCGTAGGCATTCACATAGTCCTCTTAGGAATTAATATAGCCCCTTAGGTAGCATATAGCTCCCTTAGGCATCAACGTAGCTTATAGACAACTCATAGCACTCTTAGGCAACAACATGGCCCTGTAGGAAGCACATAGCCTTCTTAGGCATCAATATAGCCCTGTAGGCAACTTATAGCCCTGTTAGGCATCCATATAGCCCTGTAGGCAGAACATAGCCCTTCTAGGCATAGATCACATTCCTGCAGCTAACCACAATAGCCCCAATGGCAATAATAACAATCCAACCGCTAAAGGCGAACAATTTAGTTATAAGCAACCTATACAAATAGCCTCTAAGTCATGTCCAACAAAGGGACACTACTAACTAAATAAGAATCCCAACAAGGGAGGATTATATCAACTCGAGCAGCCAACAATCAACAATCACGGCTACAAGTATATCAAGGATAACAACCCAAATACATTGCTTCTAAACTTTAAGGAAACATGTCGTAAGTAGGGAATAGCCTTAACATACCTTTTTCGCTAAATTCACGTGGTCTAATGACTTTTAAGCAATACTCCCTCGATACTCGATCTTAAGGTCGTAATACGCTTCAAAACCTTCAAATATTTCCAAACCCTTGCTGTCCCAACACTAAAATGTGATATGCTACGCAATCGATAAAACAAATTATACCACGATGATGAGCCCAACACGTAGAACAACTTTTGTACAGGACTTAAGTCGGGAAAATCTATATTTCACTTGATCCTAGAAATGGGTTTCTCTAATTTCTCTGATTTTCAACTTAAAAAATGGTGAAAAAAGTCGAAGGAGAAGATATATGTAACATTCCACCGACTTAGGGCCCCACCTCACGTGCCTACTTGCGCAGTCCCACGAAAATGTGAATATCTCTCTATTCTGAAGTCGTATGTACGAACGGTTTGATGCGTTGGAAACTAGACTCGTAGAATTTCGATTTCATAGTTTGTGGGGACCATAACTCTTAATAGATTGGGAGAAAACGTTCAAGACATTTGACTTAAATTTCAGACAAATCTTTAAAAAGGAATTTATGGTAACTTTTGCCAACTTTTATTTTATCACTTACCTAACTTTAAAACTTGAGATACCACACTTGAACACTTTAAATATCACATAACACATCATTTTTAATTTATTACTCACCCTCATTGTCTTTTCACGAAGATACGAGTTAATTTAGACGTTTTTAAAAGTCGAGGTATTACATCCTACCCCCCTAGAAATATCCGTCCTCAAATGAAAATTCTGAGTCACGCTATTCAGTCCTTAGGAGTTGCCAAAATTTAGGCAGTGTATCCTTTTTAAATGTCACTATCCAGAAACCTGAAATGTAAAATTCCTAACCTAGGCGTCTCACATGACAACATAAATAGCTAAGCATTATAGCTCCACCACAACAGTGCGAGCAGATATGCAATGACAACCACAATAATAATAATAATAAGCAATAGTGTATATATATATATATATATATATAGGTATCTTATCTTACTTCCTTAATATAAACTAATATGACATCACCCTGGGGTATAAAACAAGTGAGGATATTTGGACCTCATGCCATCCTCAGCTTCCCAGATCACCTCTTCTCTATTTTTGTTACTCCACAATACTTTAATCGAAGCCACCTCTTTGGTCCTCAATTTACGGACCTGCCGCTCTAATATAGCAACTGGAGTTTCCTCGTAGGACAACTCCTCTGTGATTTGAACATCCTCAACTGGGACAACCCGAGAAGGGTCTCATACACACTTCCGTAGCATCGATATATGGAAAATTGGATGAACAAATTTTAGCCCCAAAGGCAATTCTAAATCATAAGCCACTAGTGCTACCCTTCGAAGGATCCGGTATGGCCCAATGAATCTTGGACTAAGCTTTCCCATTTTGCCAAATCGCATAACACCTTTCATAGGTGAGACTTTTAAGAATACCCAGTCATTGACGCAAAACTCTAAGTCCCTTCGTCGCACATCTGAGTATGACTTTTGTCGGCTTTGAGCGGTTAGCAGCCTCTCCCGAATGAGCTTAACTTTATCCACTGTCTGCTGGACTAAGTCGGGTCCAATCAACCCTGACTCACCTACCTCGAACCATCCAATGGGGGATCTACATTTTCGCCCATACAAAGCCTCATAAGGTGCCATCCCGATGCTGGAATGCGAACTCTATAAGAGGTAAGTGGTCATCCCAACTCCCCTTGAAGTCTAGCGCACACGCCCGTAACATATCTTCGAGTGTCAAAATTGTGCGCTCAGCCTGGCCATTTGTCTGAGGGTGAAAGGCAGTACTAAGATTAACATGTATCCCCAGTCCTTTCTGGAAGGACTTCCAGAAGTTGGCGGTAAATTGTGCACCTCTATCAGAGATAATAGATACTAGGACACCGTGTAGACTAAAAATCTCTCTAATATAGAGCCCTGCATAGTCTTCGGCTGAAAAAGTAGCCCTGACTGGTAAAAAGTGGGCTGATTTTGTTAGTCTATCAACAATTACCCAAATAGAGTCAAACTTGCGACGCGATTGAGGTAACCCTGTAATAAAATCCATATTAAGTACTTCCCACTTCCACAAAGGAATGGCTATTTACTGAACTAGCCCAGCGGGCTTTTGGTGCTCAACCTTCACCTGTTGGCAGTTAGGACACTGTGCCACAAATTCAGCAACGTCCTTCTTCATCCCCTGCCACCAATAGATCTCCTTAATATCATGGTACATCTTCGTCGAACCAGGGTGAATAGAATAACAGGAATGATGTGCCTCTTCCAAAATTCGATGTCGAAGCCCTGCAACATTTGGAACACACAATCTACCGCTGTATCTGAGAACTCCATCTTCTGCTATATCAAATGCTAAAGACTGTGGATCCTGAGCCTTGGCTCTAAGCTTATCTAAGCTAGGATCCTCTTGTTGCCGTGATTTTACTTCTACAACTAAAGATGATACGGTTGTATCCTGAATTGTGACCCCACTATAGTCTGCCTCTAACAATCTGACTCCTAAGCTAGCTAACAGATGAAGCTCTCGCGCTAGCTCCCACTTCTCAACACTTATGTGGGATAAACTACCCATAGATTTTCGACTGAGAGCATCGGCTACCACATTCGCCTTTCCTGGATGATATAAAATATCCACGTCGTAGTCTTTCATAACTCAAGCCATCGACGCTGTCGCAAATTTAACTCCTTCTGTCTAAATATATATTGAAGGCTCTTATGATCTGTGAAGATGTCAACATGAACGCGATACAAATAGTGTCTCCAGATCTTTAACGCATGCACAACTGCAGCCAACTCTAAATCGTGGGTCGGATAGTTCTTCTCATGCTTCCTCAAGTGCCTTGAAGCATATGCGATAACCTTACCATGCTGCATTAGAACACATTCCAACCCAACACCAGAAGCATCACGATACACCACATAGCCTTTTGAACCGTCTGGTAATGCAAGAACTGGTGCAGATGTCAACCTGTCCTTCAGCTCCTGGAAATTGTGCTCGCAAGCCTCAGTCCACTAGAACTTAGCTGCTTTTTGAGTCAACTTCGTTAATGGGCTTGAAATTGAAGAAAATCCCTCTACAAACCTTCTGTAGTACCCAGCTAAGCCTAAGAAACTACGAACCTCAGTCGGAGTCATCGGTCTGGGCCAAGTCTTTACGGCTGCAATCTTTTGTGTATCAACCGCAATGCCTGCATCTGATACAATATGGCCTAAGAAAGCTACAGAGACTAACCAGAACTCACACTTAGAAAACTTTGCATAAAGTTCTCGGTCTCGAAGAACCTGAAGGACTGCTCGCAGATGATTTGCATGCTTATCTTTTGAACGTGAATACACCAAAATATCATCAATAAATACAATCACAAACAAGTCTAGATACGGCCTGAATATACTATTCATCAGGTCCATGAACACTGTTGGGGCATTAGTTAATCCAAAAGACATTACTAAGAACTCAAAGTGTCCATATCTAGTTCTAAAAGCTGTCTTTGGAACGTCTTTCTCCCGAACTCGTATCTGGTGGTACCTTGATCTTAAATCAATCTTTGAGAAACACTTAGCACCTTGTAACTGATCAAACAAGTCATCTATCCTCGGAAGGGGATACTTATTCTTTATAGTTGCCTTATTTAGTTGTCGGTAATTGATACACATTCTTAGTGAGCCATCTTTCTTCCTTACGAACAACACTGGTGCACCCCATGGTGAAGCACTAGGCCTAATAAAGCCTTTATCCAGCAAGTCTTTCAGCTGATCCTTCAACTCCTTTAGCTCAGCAGGAGCCATTCTATAAGGAAGGATAGATATGGGTTGTAAACTTGGTAGCATATCGATAGCAAAATCAATTTCCCGTTCTGGAGGGATACCAGGGAGTTCATCTGGAAATACATCTAGAAACTCATTAACTACCGGAATAGACTGAAGAGTCGGTGGTTCTGCATCTATATCATGAACGTGAACAAGATGATAAATACAACCCTTGGTAATCATCCTTCTTTCCTTAAGATAGGAAATAAACCTACCTTTCGGCGTTGTTATATCGCCTTTCCATTCCCGAACTGCCTCTTCTGGAAAGTGGAATCTAACAATCTTTGTCCGGCACTCAATATTAGCATAACAAGATGCTAACCAGTCCATACCTATAATGACGTCAAAATCAACCATCTCTAATTCTACCAGGTCTATAGAGGTCTGACGGTCGATAATTTCTACCGTGCAACCTCGATAGACTCTCCTGGCAATAGTAGACTTACCAACTGGTGTAGATACAATAAATGGTCGATCTAATGACTCTGCTACTATACATAACCTCCCCGCAATAAATGGAGTAACATAAGACAAAGTAGATCCAGGATCTATCAAAGCATAAACACAATGGGATCAAACAATCAATGTACCTGTCACAACATCTGGTGATGACTCTGAGTCTTGTCGGCCGGTTAATGAATATGTACGGTTCTGTCCACTACCAGAACTAGATGCTCCCTCTCTGCCTCCGCCTCCGCCTCTACCCCTACGTGCTGAAGTATGGGGTCCACGCCTTGTAGACTGTGCTGATGAGGAGGAACCTACTGCTGACCTGGTCGACTGACTTGTACCACCCTGACCTATGGTAGGGCAGTTTCTCTACCTATGCCCCTCCTGTCCACAAGAATAACAACTTGTAGAACCCTGTCTGCACCTCCCGAAATGCTTCTTACCGCAAGTAATGCAACGCGGCGGGGATGTCCTAGCCTGGCCTGAACCCCTCTGCTGCTGCAAGCCTGATGCTCGTGAACCCTCACCTGAGCCTGACTATTCCTGATGATCAAATCTACTACCCTGGAATTGCTGTGGTGGAGGTCTAGGTGGCCTAGTAAAATATCAGGGTCTGGGACCACGTTGAAAATCTCCTTGCGAACCAGCGGGCCTAGCCCTCTTCTGTCTCTCTCTCGACCCTCTCACTCGTATACTGTAGATGTCGGCGATCCTCTATGCCTTGTGCAAAGGCCTGAATCCGTGAGATATCCATATTATCATTTAGCGCAGCGGTAGAACAAGCCTCGATATAGTCTGAGTTAAGCCCTCCCACAAATCTACGTACCCTGTCATGCATCGTATCAACAAATGCTGGTGCATATCTAGCCAATGAATCAAATCTCAGCCCGTACTCTCGGACACTCATGCCACCTTATCGGAGGTTCAGAAACTGGTCCACCCAGCCATCCCTAATCTCTCGAGGCAAATAGTGATCTATGAAAGATTCTGTAAAGCTATCCCAAGTGGGTAGAGATGTATCTTCTCCCCTAGATCTCTCCTAACTTTCATACCACAATACTGCAACATCACGCAATCGAAATGCTTCTAACTCAGCTGACTCAGTCGCTAAGGCATGCATGACTCTGAAGATCCTATGAAGCTGATCAACAAAGTGCTGACGGTCTTCTCTGTGATCTGTCCCTGTAAACTGTGGAGGATTCAAGCCAAGAAATTCACGAACTCTTGAACTTCCGGGCCCTTCAGAAGGTTCGGCAATATCTGG
This sequence comes from Solanum stenotomum, assembly GCF_019186545.1. Lineage (NCBI taxonomy): Eukaryota > Viridiplantae > Streptophyta > Magnoliopsida > Solanales > Solanaceae > Solanum > Solanum stenotomum. Next base: position 29,862,260 of record NC_064285.1, on the reverse strand, counting down.
CGCAACTAGTTGGCACTGTGCAGCTACTAACTGTGCTAACATATATATTGCACTCTTGAAATCCTGATCAGATTGAATAGGAGGAACTAGAGGTGGTACTGCTGGTGGAGCCGGAAGTCTTGCAGCCCTCGGAGGCTCCAGAAGCTGTGGAGAAGCTATAGGGGGCGGAGAAGATGTCTCCCCCTGGGTCTCACAATGGGCCACCTCCACCTGTGGAACTTTGTCGGTACCCTCGCTTGCAGTTGTATGTAGCCCCTGGCTAGTGGTGGTCTGTCTAGTGTCAGTCATTTCTATCTGCATACAAGTATCAATTATAAGCCAAAAACCTCAACCCTTAAGACACTACTCTATAGCACGAGGTGAGCAAAAGAAGGATAGTAATTCTAACATGCCCGGCAGCTTCTTGCTTATCGAATGTGGTGCACAACACATTTATAAACAAGACTCTACTAGACATGGCTTGCAGACTCCCTAGGATACGACGTTGCTCTGATACCAAGTTTTTGTCACGCCCCAAACTCGAGGAGCGCAACTGGCTCCTAATGCCAAAACTCAGGCCCGAGCCGACCCTGCTGAACCATTTGCAACTAGCGCATGACACCTACACGCAATCAAGAAATCAAACAAGTATATCTCAGCTTAAAACTAAGCCATCGGCCGGCAAGGCCCCTGTCAACTGATCTATAAAAGAAACAGCTACTCCCAGGAGATCATATAAATAAATAGTCAACTAGCACTGAAGTCCTAATTGGGCCGTCGAGGCCACCATGATATCTATACCAAAACTAAAAGCAGGTATATATCAATACGATACATCAAATAGCTCACAAGCTTCCGCAAACCAACAAAATAAGCCAGCATGGCCATAACATAGCTATAAACACCACACACTACTCTGCAAGCCTCTAAGAGTAGTAAAGATTGGTGGGACAGGGCCCAGCCTACCCATAAAGATATATACAACAAAAGGTAACAAACCTCCCAACTCTGGCAACTCCGGAGGAGAGGGGTTAGCCAACCAGATAAAAGTCAATCCTGCTGCTGAGGAGGTCTACTCAGTCGTCTGTCAGGACCTGCATGCATGAATGCAGTGCNACCACACACTACTCTACAAGCCTCTAAGAGTAGTAAAGATTGGTGGGACAGGGCCCAGCCTACCCATAAAGATATATACAACAAAAGGTAACAAACCTCCCAACTGTGGCAACTCCGGAGGAGAGGGGTTAGCCAACCAGATAAAAGTCAATCCTGCTGCTGAGGAGGTCTACTTAGTCGTCTGTCAGGACCTGCATGCATGAATGCAGTGTCCCTAAGGCCATGGGGCGTTAGTACAAAATAATGTACAGAGTATGAAAGGAAATAGACTATGATGAGGTATCCTGATATACTAGAATAATCCAATAACTAAATCAAGGCTAAGATAAGTGTACTGACCTACTCCTAAATCTAAACTTATCAAAAATAATAAAAACAACAACCTAACCAAGCCCCCGTAAGCTCGACAGGTACAAACAGCACACAAGACCACCTACTTAGGCCCCTAAAAGCCCGGAAGGTGCCAATCAGCCTATATACCCCTATCAGTAGTCCCCTAGCCCCGTAGGCAGTCACATAGCCCTCTTAGGCATTAATATAGCCCTTTAGGTAACATATAGCTCCCTTAGGCATCAACGTAGCTTATAGACAACTCAAAGCCCTCTTAGGCAACAACATGGCCCTGTAAGAAGCGCATAGCCTTCTTAGGCGTCAATATAGTCCTGTAGGAAACTCATAGCCCTGTTAGGCATCCATATAGCCCTTCTAGGCATAGATCACATTCCTACAGCTAACCACAATAGCCCCAATGGCAATAATAACAATCCAACCGCTAAAAGTGAACAATTTAGTTATAAGAAACCTATACAAATAGCCTCTTAGTTGTGTCCAACAAAGGGACACTACTAACTGAATAAGAATACAGACAAGGGAGGATTATACCAACTCGAGCAGCCAACAATCAACAATAACGGCTACAAGTATATCAAGGATAACAACCCAAATACATTGCTTCTAAACTTTAAGGAAACATGTCGTAAGTAGGGAATAGCCTTAACATACCTTTTTTGCTAAATTCACGTGGCCTAATAACTTTTACTCAATACTCTCTCGATACTCGATCTTAAGGTCGTAATACGCTTCGAAACCTTCAAATATATCCAAACGCTTGCTTTCCCAACACTAAAATGTGATATGCTACGCAATCGATAAAACAAATTATACCACGATGATGAGTCCAACGCGTAGAACAACTTTCGTAAAGGACTTAGGTCGAGAAAATCTATATTTCACTTGATCCTAGAAATGGGTTTCTCTGATTTTCAGCTTAAAAAATGGTGAAAAAAGTCGATGGAGAAGATATATGTAACATTCCACCAACTTAGGGCCCCACCTCACGTGCCTGGTTGCGCAGTCCCACGAAAATGCGAATATCTCTCTATTCTGAAGTCGTATGAATGAACGGTTTGATGCGTTGGAAACTAGACTCGTAGACCTTCGATTTCATAGTTTGCGGGGACCATAACTCTTAATAGATGGGGAGAAAACGTTCGATACATTTGACTTAAATTTCAGACAAATCTTTAAAAAGGAATTTACGGTAACTTTCGCCAACTTTTATTTTATCACTTACCTAACTTCAAAACTTGAGAAACCACACTTGAAAACTTAAAATATCACATAACACATCATTTTTAATTTATTACTCACCCTCTTTGTCTTTCTACGAAGATACGAGTTAATTTAGACGTTTTTAAAAGGTGAGGTGTTACAGTTGGGTCCCGCTGTGGCGATACAGTCGCAACTTCAATCGAGGAAAAGCCCCAAAAACATTATTTTCTTCAAAACTTCATTCTTGAGAGCTAAGGGACGACCCAGAGTAGTTTCTTGATAGTTTTCCATGACTTCTAGCGCTAAAGGTAAGATTATTACTCCCCTAATCCAATTTTTGATCCATTGAACTTAGAAACTTGGGTGATTATCATTGGGGGAGGGTTTTGGCCTAAAGTTAATTGTGGGAAAAGCCCTAATTAAGATTAGGATCTTGATTTTGGCCATGGATTGATAGTTTGATTATTTTTCGAGTAAATTAGGCCTTGTTTATTGATCCTTGCGTTAAATACTTATTTTTAAACCAAGAAGAAGCTGAAAGAATTCGGAAAGGGAAGGCTCAAGTGTCTTAAGAGCAAGCTTAGTTTCGAGGAAGGTGATGGTTTGATTTCCTGTTTGTGTGATATAGGCCGATTAATTGCTTCATTGTATGTATACATGTACGTGAATAGGGAAATGTGAATTAAATCCAATGAAAATGAGTATGTGTGAACGATTTTATGAAATGAACCTATTACTTGATTGTATGACTATGAGTACTATTTATTATGGGTGTGATTCTGACTGTGGTTGTGCTGATTGGATCGGGTGTCATGTTACGACACATACATTGGATTGGGTGTCACGTTCTGACATATATATTAGATTGAGTGTCATGTTCTGACACATACATTGAATCGGGTGTCACATTCCGACACATTAACAGTTTGGGTGTGGGTTCCATAAGAGAATCACTTGTGATGATTATGTTCCTGTTTTCAGTCATTGATATAGGGAAATTGTATGTTGCTACTAAAATCATAATTGAACTATGCATTCTCTATATTTGTGTTTATTGTGTTGTAATTTTTTGCATGTATTTCGCTTACTGGAATAGCCACGTGATCCTACCGATACACTATGGTTGTGTACAGATACTACACTTGCTCATTCTTTATTGAGTACATGGCATCTTCAGGCGGCTACTGATAGACCTCAGCTAGGGGATCTTTGATCGAGATCGGATTTGAGGGTGATCTTGTTCTTTGAGGCTACCATGGATTCACTATTTGTTTAGTCCACTATTTTCAGACTCAGACTCTATAATTAGATTTATTCGTATGTTTGGTTTTGGAGTTGCACCCCTTTTCTCTTAGACTTGTTGATTAGTAGAGTTTTGGTATAACGACTTTTAGGTTATATGTGCTGAATTTCCGCAATAGTTATGTTAGTTGTTTTTGTTAAACTTTCGGACTTTATAGGAACTCTATATATCATTAGTCATTTAAACCTGCTTCTGTATCTTTAAATTAATGCTTAGTTTTCATTAAGTTGCTTAGTCTCCCACCGGAGGGTTAGTGTGGGTGTCAATCACGGTGATTTGGGTCGTGACAAAGTTGGTATTAGAGCCCTAGGTCCATTGATCACATTGTACCAACATGAGTCTAGTAGAGTCTTGCGAAACGGTACAAAGACATTTGTACTTTTCTTTGAGAGGCTATAGAACTTTAGGAAATCTCTATGTCTTCTTCTCCTTTCGTGCTATGACTTAATTCCAATTAGTATCTAGCGATCCAAATTGGTATATGATCTCTTTCACTCTTCTGTCCATATATGGTTAACACGCCATACAATGACGTTAGGCCCGTAGCCCTCATATATGAACCAGTAGAGGAGTCCGCAACAGGAGGCCACGGTCGAGGTAAGGGTAAGGGAAGAGGAAGAGGCAGAGGTCGAGGAAGGGTAGCCCCCGCTAGGGGTGGAGCTCTAGTTGAGAGTGCTCCCAGAGAAGAGGCCCCTCATGCACCCCACGAAGAGGTGAAATAGAATGTGGAGATAGAAGACGAGGAGGATGTTGGACTAGAGGAGGATGCACTGGCTGAGACTATAGGTATTCCTCCCTTAGACCCAATGTTAGCTCAAAAGATCATGAATTTTCTGAAGGGATTGGTCGACCTTGGAGTCCTTCCTAGAGTGCAAGCGGCTCAACCTACCGTCAATCCCCCCACTGTCGTTACTCTTCCCATGGTGGATGGAGAATTAGGCACTGATGTTTTTTTCCATCCCCTATTGGGTCCTGTGATGACTTGAGTTGTTAGAGAGGGTATTCTTAATTTATTTTTAAGAAATAAGCAATGAAGCTTTGTACTCTATAGTATAATTTAAAAAATCCAAGCAGTGGTTGTGTATTTTCTTCTACTACTAGGTTGATTAATTAATGATGCAATATGCTATGAGTCTTTGAGATGAATTTTATGTTATTCCCACGTACTTTTGATGGTGTACTATTAACCTACTTTATCTCTGTAGGTAACTAGATACAAGTTGTGGTGGCAACTGGGAGACTCCTTTAATCCCCCCAAGTGAGGACCTAGTTGGGCCTGGTTATTTCTATTTTTCTAGGCAACTTGATATGAATATTTCTCCTTTACTCTCCAAACATCAACTTCCCCAATATATACTATGTAAGGGAGATGTTGTCTGTCATTGTTTTACTGATGATGTGCCAAGATTTTGAAGTTTATTTCTGTTGTTTTGGATGTGAAATGTTATGATATATTTTGGGTACAAGTGAGAGATATAAGTTGCTTGGTTGCTAGAACAGTATATCATAAGGTGGTAGAAGAACAGTTGTTCATGACTGTATAAAACCTTAATAACTACTCCCGTTGTTTCAAATATTTGTCTGGTTTTGACTGACATAGACTTTAAGAAAGTAAATAATTATTTTGAATCTTGTAGCCTTGGATCAAAATAGCACTTGGTCCATTATTTTCTTATTATAAAAAAAATCGATATACAAAATTATATGAATTAGGGAGTAACTCCATGAAAGGAAAATTAATGCATTAGCATCGCTTCCTAAGAGCAGCGTGTATACCAATTTAATCATAGCGACCTGTCTGAAACACATAATAGCATATGAATAAGCAATTGTCGAGATTGAGTAAGCTATTTTAGTTTAGTAATGACTTAAATAGATAAATAACAATAAAAAGTTGTTCAAATAAAAATTTTAGGTTGAAGGTTCATTTTAGATTTGAGTTTAGATTAACAAAAGATGTGTAGAATGTACCAAAATGTCCTTTAATCTTGTGTGTCTTGAACATGTCATGTGAGTTGTGACACGTTGAAATTAAGAATTGGCAAAAAAAGGAAGAGGCATTCTTTTCTTTGAACTTGGTAACTTTGGAAGGAGGCATTCTTTTTATAGCGGAGAGAGTATTAAAACTACTAAAATTGAAAATATGAAGAAAACATGAAGTGCTTTTGCAAAAATAACAACATAGATTCCAACATCAAGCTAAAAGTTAAGTTAGACTGTTCACTTTTAGTACCACACCTGTGTCAACACGACATGGGTGTGGGATCCGTGTCCAATTTGGTCAACCAATTTTGGGTGCTTTGACCAAAATCGATGGGGTAAGTGTGGACAGTTTTAGTGATTGTTTGTAATCAATACAAAAGCTAAGGTGAAATTGAAGAAAATAAAATACCTTTTATATATAAATTTCTACATCCCTCATTTTCCATTTATCTCCTTCCAGATTCTCCTCAAGTTCTCCCGTAATATCTCATAATTTTGGTTTTCTAACTCTTCTTTTAGATACTTTAATTATTTTAGGTGAATCCCTACACCCATATCCCTTCATGGATCCATATCCCTGAATCTTACAATTAGATCATGAAGGATCCAACATCTACTTCAGCACCTGTATTGGACACCCGCACCGAGTCCGAGCAACTTAGGGTATAAGTGCTAAGAAACATACATCGCATTAACAACAAACAACAACATACCCAAGGTATGTTGCATCTTTCTATCTATTAGGTCTTGGTCAAATATAGAGGACCAAGGATCTTATACATGTATCTGAGTGGTGTCAATTGTTTCTAGAGTTAAGCACGTAGGGACTTGAAGCCTAAAATATTTACAGATGCTTCTGAATAGGGAGTCTAAACTTTATGAGATATTAACAGGATGCTTTCTTATGCTAGATTTGCTCAATGTGAAATGAGTGTTGATGTCAGATGTCTCCAATTAGATGAGTAACTTTGAACAAAAAATTGGGTTGTAATGAGCAAGATATCTTTGGATGCTCAAATAAGATAAGAATTTACTAGAATGATAATCACTCTGAATATATAAGACAATACCAATGCCTTCTATCTACTATTATAGGACTTCCTCTAAATGCTTTTTTTGGGGCTCTGATAATCTTCTTTCTCAGGACTTGCAATACTGTTTCTTGGACATTCCGCAGCTTCTATGAGAAGGTAATAACCTGAAGTTCTCTTCCCTTGATAGTTATTAGCATATTTTGACTACTGTCCACCATGCTGCTAATATTTGGTATAAGGTGAGTTTTTGGAACCTGAATTATGTCGCCTTGTTAGTGGGTAGGTGGTTTGCGATGTTATCTTTCATGTGGGCTTTATGGAAGGAGAGGGAGAGATTGTTTGAAGGGATAGAAATTGATTTTGTAAATGTAAGGATTAGCCTTTTTATCTCTAGTTTCTTTTGTGGTGCACCTATGAGGTCCCTGCTTGTATAGATGATTGAATGTCTTTTTTAGAGGACCATGTTTTTGTATAGGGTCACTATTTCTTGGTATACGGCTTATATATGGGATTTTCCTCAATCATTAACAAATTATTTAACCTTATCAAAAAAATTGGTGGGTGCTTTGTGAAGTATCCACTTAGAGAATTTTTACTAATAGCCCATGTTTTGTGGCCTGCCAATGGAGTCATGACATCCATACACTGAGTCATCAAATGACGCACGTTAAAAAGACCCAAGCCTACATGCACGGTCCCATCCCACAAAGTCCTACAAATGAAGACTCGGGCTGGACATTCTGGTTAATTTTATCTTATTGGAGAGAATATATTCTCCACTTCTCCTTAGCTTTGCACATTTTGAAATGCCAAACTTAGATGTTTAAGTCGAATAAAGAACATCATCTCCATGCATCTATGTTTATATGGTGATTTGGAATAGAATTTGTTCTAAAAGTTATGTCTCTTACTTTTTGTTTCTGTACATTCTATTGTCTAATGATTTCTCTGTATGTTAGATACTTCATCAATACAAAAGGCATAGGACACAAAACAGAGACCTTCAACTTCCTATTACTTCTCCTCCTAGTTTTTCGGGTGTTGACAATCAGGTAATGTTGTGTTTACATTGTTGTTATGTGATATATGGGGAAGCTTATTACCCTATGTAGTTAGAATCCTCTACATATTTTGACTTTGCTCAAGTTCTCAAAGTTGATCATGGAGATCCTTCTTTAGTTGACTTCGGCGGATATCAATATGGCCTTACTTTGGGATAAGGGCCACTAGGAAAATACTTTTTTTAAGTAAGGAGTAACTGGATTTAAGATTGGCCATATATGGTTGTGCCCATTTGTAGCTTAAGTTTCTATTTGTTATTGTACACAATGTATAACTATTTTTTTTAAAAAAAAAAAACTAACTCCAACATGCATATGGTCGACTATTTTTAAGGAAGGAACAACAGTTGCTTTGAAGACATAACTAACTCAATTCAGATTGCATACAAAGCTTTCTTTTGGTGTAAACTTTAAAGAGGAATTTGTAAATGAAGCATAATCAATACTTAGTTTCTTACAATGCCTGTAAGTCTTGGATAGGGATTTTTTTTCTCACTTGTAATTACTACAACACTTACTTAGTACTAGCTTTGTAAGATATTACCTTTCTATAAAAAGGACGTGTAGCTATTAACAAAAAGTGAATTCATTGTTCAACCGGAGTTCATAGGCAGATCTAGGTTTTGTAATTTATGGATTCCTACAATGATCAAGTTAATGTAAAAATAATTGGGTTCACAATCAACTTTTTATAAATACTTTGTGCATTTCTTAACCAACACAGGCTATGAAAAAAAATACGGGGTCCCGTGAACCCATATCTAGATTCCCCCTGCCAGAGTCATCCATCAAGATAGTCCACCTATCTATGTAAAATATTATCAACTACATGAATGATAAAAATCCAGCCTAGCTTGGTAGCACCAACTTGCCATATGGTGATGGGACAGTCATATATTAAAGTCCTTGACAGAAGTAGGGTTAGTTGGACTAGAAATGATACTGGTATGTTGTATCAGTATAATACTTGTAGATGGAGTTGGTGGGTGCACACCTCATGACTGTCTCTTTGCACTTCAGTGCTCCCGCTGGTCGCATTGCTGTCAAAGACCTCAATCTCCAAGTCTGAGCCTCTAGTGAAGTGTCTGAAGGGTTGTCAGATTGGACCATCATATTTAAATGTATAACAAAAAGTTGAATGAAACAAAACCAAATTTTATCTAGAACAAAGCTTTTGATGAACTTTACTGTTTTGATTTGATTATTTACTGAAGTTGGGCATTTTGTTTTTGTGTTTTTTGGGTAAATTGACCATTTATTGATACCAAAAAGTGAACATTACAGTACCAACTGCTTCTCAGAATTGAACCAACCAAAAAAGACAACTTACAAAAGGATCTACAAAGTAGAAACTATATTTAATCTAGTGATGCATACACAAAATAAAAGTATCGTTCCATCTTAAAGGTAGTCTATCCAGTGTTTGTAGTGTATTCTTCCACTTGGCTAGGTTCCTTCCTCTCACATGTATATACAACACAATTTCTTTACAGAGTCTGTCACTTTGATAAAGGTTGGACTGAAACCGAATACCATTTTGTTCTTTCCATACCAGATACCCAAGCATAGCAAATACACAACTAATTATTGCACCCTTCCCTATTTTCTTCCTTGCCCAAATAGTAACCCAGTCTAGTTCATCTTGCCAGCTTCCAATGGTTCTGTTGATCCCTAGCCACACCAATAAACTGTGCCATAAAGCTTTAGTGACTCTAATATTCGAAGTAAAGATATTCAAAGGATTCAAAAGTTGTACCACAAAAAGCACAAATTTCTGAAGTACAGTTGCTAATCTTCTCCAGGCTACTAGCCACAATATGAACTTATGTCTAGGATGGATGTTTTGTTGTAGTGCAATACTCTTCCAGGGAAATTTTGGGTGGGTAGGCATGAACTTAAGATACATCGTTTTTGTAGAAAATTTGTCCTTTTCAACCACTTCATTCAGCTTAACATCAATATGTCCTTGGGAAGAACAAGTTCCTAAGTACTTCCTTGACTCCAAAATTTTCCTTACAACCCAATTAAGTAGCACTAGCTGGAATAGTGCAGTTCTCTACAGATTCATCTTTCATATAGTATATATGTACCCATCTTATCCACACACAATCTTTTTTTTCATGAATAGCCCACAACATTTTTTCAATATGGCAGTAGTGTTCCACAAACTCAAATTTATAATATTCAGACCTCCTGCAACTTTTGGAAGGCACAATTTTTCACACGAAACAAGAGTCTTCCTTGACTGTCCACAAATAAGTTATGTACACTCCCTCTATCATCTTCAAGATTCTTTTGGGTAATACAAATATTAGTGCCCAGTAAGTCTGCGTACTAAAGATGACTGATTTAATTAGTTCAATTCGCCCAGCATATGAAAGACATTTGGCAGACCAACACCTAATTCTTTCTATAATCTTCTCCACTAAGGGCAAACACTGACCAATGGTCAGTTTCTTGGATGATACATTCACCCCTAAATATTTAAAAGGTACTTCCCCTTCTACATGTCCCAAAGTTTCAAGGATAGTGTGCTTCAATTCTGGCGTCACTCCACTCATGAATATATAACTTTTTTCATTGTTGGCTTGTAAACCAGAAGCTTTAGAAAATCTCTGAAAAGCTCTTTGGAGCAATTGGATAGACTTAAGGTCAGCTTTGCAGAACAACAACAAATCATCTGCAAAGCATATATGAACTACCCCAAGTTTCTTGCATCTTGGATGATACTTGAAGTCCTTGTTAAGTTTAATCTCTTCCAACTCTCTCTGAAGGTACTCCATGGCCAAAACAAAAATGTAAGGGGACATTGGATCTTCTTGTCTAGTTCCCCTTTTCCCTCGAAACAATTTTGTTAATCTCCCATTGATAATCAAAGAGTAAGATACATTGGACATACATTCCATTATCCAAGTTATGAATTTAAAAGGGAAACCCAACTCAGTAAGCACTTTCCTCAAGAATTCCCATTCAATGGAATCATAAGCTTTTCTTTAATCAACTTTAATATTGCATCGAGGGGACATGCCTTTCCTTGAGTACCACTTCAACACCTCATGGCTAAACAAAATATTATCTATAATGCTTCTCCCTTCAATGGAAGCAGATTGTGATGGACTAACAATCTTTCCTATGACAAGTTTAATTCTATTGGTCAAGACCTTGGTGATAATCTTATAGACAGTGGAACAATAAGCTATAGGTCGATAGTCTTTCACTTGGGTGGGGTAGCAATCTTAGGCACAAGTGTTATAGATGTACCACTGACCGGTTACATCATACTTTATTCAAATAGGAAGAAACGTCGCGGTGACTCAAAAAATAATAAACTAATTTAATTTTAAAAGAATTTTAAGAATAAACGAATTTTAAAAGAGTCGTCACCTAATTTTAGGAAAAACTAGGAAACCAATTAAAAATGTCTACGAAACCAATAGATTCTAGGTAAGGGGTTCAGTTATTCCGAAGGAAAGTTGTTAGGCATCCTTCGAAATACACAACTGTGGGTCCCGACTAAATTCATTTTTTTCAAATTGAGAAGGAGATAAAAAGCAAATATACAAGTGTAATAAACATGTGATATAAACAAATAATAAAATGGAACAATAATATAAGAAACGGCCTAAGTTTGCCTAACGTCAATATATAAAAAATAATGAATAAAGAGTATAATTCAAACTTCATTCGAATTGCTTCAATGGGAAGCAACTCCTGGTACTTGTAAAGACACTTAGTAAAAGTGTTAGTAATAAATAAATATGAATAAATCAAATAATATAAATAACAACTTAAAATAAAAATCCATCTTATTAACATAGGAGGTCTTGAAAATCGACGATAATTTCTTCATTAACCAATTTTAACATATAAAGAATATAAACATAAACTAAATTTTCATTTTTTAACATTGGGGAGGCCTCGAAAATCGATGGAAAGATTTTTTCATTGACCCATTTTAACATACAAAAGACGATATAGTAAGATGCAACACCCAAATAATAACAACACAATAGCACGATAATAATAACTACTCCCTCCGTTTCAAAAAGAGTGGTCTAGTTTGACTTGATACGGAGTTTAAGAAAGTAAAGAAGACTTTTGAATCTTGTGGTTCTAAATTAAAGTTATGTCAAATGTACAAAATTATCCTTTAATCTTGTGGCCTTAAACATGTCACGTGGAAAATTGAAATTAAAATGTTACCAAAAGAGGAAATAGGTCATTCTTTTTTAAACAGATTAAAAAAAATGAGGTCATTATTTTTTAAACGAAGAGAATAAATAATAACAACCTAGCCACTGACAATTAAAATACAATTAATGAAAACTATATAACCGGGCACTGGACAGTAAAAATATCAAACCAATAATAATAATAATAATAATAATAACTAACATAGCTGCTGGAAATTAGAAAAAAAAATGAATATAATTAACTCCAAGCAAAAAATCACAAATAGCTAAACATAAATGGCATTAGAATAATATTAAAGCAAACACATAAAATAATGTAATACTAGATAACTGGATCAAATGCACAATAAATAAATTTTAAAAAAATAAAAATTTATCTCAAATAACAAAAAAACAATGCAAAATTTTCTAAAGTAATGCAATAAATAATATAAAATAATAATTAAATACTTAATATTCAACAGATGAAAGAAAATAAATTAAACTAATAACCTAACACTAGTCACTCAATTTATCACAAAAAATAAACCAAGAACACAAAAAAGTAGCATAAATGTATTACTTAGATTAAAACAAGGGAAAAGGGTCAAAAATGCCCCTCAACTTTAGTTTATTAGTTGACTATACCCTTGCCGTTAAAACAAAGTTATTTATACCCTTGTCGTTACCAATTTCACTATTAATACCCCTCAATTGACGGAAATCCCCAAATTAACCAATTTTTACTTAAATTGCCCAATTTTAACCCGACCCGACCCGACCCACCCAATAATATAACCCATTTTTGTTCTATCTTCATTCTTGTTCATCTTCATTTTCATCTTTAAACTTGTGGATTCCGTAGCTTTAAGTACTTCCGAAAAATTCCAATAATGTTCTTAAGCTGACATAGGTTGATACATAGGCATTACTATTCATCAATTTATAATTTTTCCCATACCTGCTCGATATAAAGTTCAATGTTGGTGGCTGGTTCCTTGTGAACTATGCGAGGCATAAGAAGATTCCAAAGAGGTATGCGTTCCTTTTTTTTTAGTACTAATAATTTAGTATAGTTTTTGGTATATATTAATATCCCTGATACAACCATTCCCAACTGAAAATTTCATTTTAATTACTTGAAACATGAACTGTATCTCTAACTTCAGTCTGGTGGCCTTTTTATTTTATTTTATTTTGATCGATAGAGCTAGGTCTTCCTCTCTGATTCCAAGAACTGGTCAAACATGGAAAACTGACTCTGCTCTCTGCTCTCTCATACAGACCCACATCGCTAACAGTGTCCAGCCACCACCGTGAAATCCTAACTCCGGTAGACCGGAGGAAATCAGCAACGACGAATTAGAGATCCAAGCTCCAGTAATTCCGATAATTTTTTAGATCTGACTGAAAAATAATGCTCCGATTATCTGTATTTAATCATTGTTGTGTTCTTGTGTTTTTGGGTTCATAGCCATTATTACATTATTTTCGATATTGTTGGGCTGTGTTGGATGATTTAATTGTTTTTGAAAAGGAACACAAGTTTAAGGATGAAGATGAAGATGAACAAAAATGAAGATGGAACAAAAATGGGTTATATTATTAGGTGGGTCGGGTTGGGTTAAAATTGGGCAATTTAAGTAAAAATTGGTTAATTTGAGTTAGTTTGGGGATTTCCGTCAATTTGAGGGGTATAAATGGTGAAATTAGTAACGACAAGGGTATAAATAACTTTGTTTTAACGGTAGGGGTATAGTCAACTAATAAACTAAAGTTGATGGGTATTTTTGACCCTTTTAACAAACCACAGTAATTATAATAATGACAAAAAAATCTTCATCTTCAAAATCAACATGGAATAACGATTCAAAAAGGAAAAACAAATCTGAGTTACCGTTAAGGTCTCTCGGACGTGTATTAGCTCAGAGCTTGCCGGAGTTGTTCGGCTGTTGTTGTTGGTCGGTGTTCCGGCGTCAGTTTGGGGAAATCATTTGATCTTGCCGGTTGCAGCAATGGAGTCGCTGACCGCTGACTCCTAGTTCACCGGCTTTGGAGCTCATAGCTCACTGGAGCTAGTTCGTGGCTGCCAGAAAAGGGAACGGAGGCAGTATTTGGGGTCTGTTTTGGGTTGTTGTTCAATGTTGGCTAATGCTTGGTCCTGTTTCGATCGAGAAAAGAGAAGGTAGTGAGGTGGTTTGGTTGGCTGTTTCTGGTCGGTTTGGAGGTGTGTGAGGGTTGTTAATGGAAGAGAAGTGAAGGGAAGAGGAAGATGGGGTTGGGGTCTAGTGGTTTTGTGGTTGGTCGGTCTTGTGGTCGTTTTCGCTGACTTTTTCACCGAAAAATGGAGAAAAACGAAGGGGTTTGGTGGCTGCGTTGTGGGTCTGGTTTCTGACTGGTTTTTTCTCGTTTTAGGCGGTTGTTCACTGGTTGTGAATGGTGGTCTGGAAAGGTGTTATGTTGGTGAGGAAAATGGTTGGAGAAGAAGAGCAAAATGGGTCCGTTTTGGGTGCTCTTGCCGGAGGCAGTGTCAAATGGTGCTTGCTGGTAGAGTTCTGGTGATTGTTTCAGACGGCTTTGGGATCATTTGTTTTGCTGGAAAGAAGAAAAAGAGAGGCGGTGAGGATGGAAGCAGAGCTGATGTGGTTTCGCCGGAAAAAGGAGAAAAATGAATGGGGTTTTGGGTTGCCAGAGCTTTGCCAGAATCCGGGGTGGTGGTTACCGAAAAATTAATAAAAATGAAACCCCTTGGTGAATAAAAATCTGAAAATTCTCAATCATAATCTAAAAATATTTCACCACCACTAACTTAATCACTAAGAAATAACTAAAATAGAAAAATCGAAAATCACCTATAGTACAATATCACTATTTTAAAATTATGGGTCGAAACCGCTAGTTAAATAAAATATCTTTATATGAAATCTTATCTATATTTGAATTATTTTCTAAACTGTGCAAAATATCAAAATGAATAAATATTTTAATGTACTCAACCAACTGTGACAAAAAATAATGTAATTAAAATTAACTGATAAAAAATTCTAAAATTTGATGAATAAGGATAGTTATCGATATACTTATTTAAAGTTATAAAAAATGTATTTTGTA
The DNA here is from genome assembly GCF_019186545.1 of Solanum stenotomum. Taxonomy (NCBI): domain Eukaryota; kingdom Viridiplantae; phylum Streptophyta; class Magnoliopsida; order Solanales; family Solanaceae; genus Solanum; species Solanum stenotomum. Next base: position 29,846,950 of record NC_064285.1, on the reverse strand, counting down.
CTATTTAATAAATAAAACTTAAAAGTTATGAATTTTGAAAATATTAGGCTAAATTTGGATGTCAACACTGACAACTTTCAATAACTTCTAGTACTAAAGAACTCTTTAACAACATTTATAATGTCATCTTTAACAGTAGACCAAGGCTGCAGGAAGAACTCCACTGGGAAACCATTAATGTCTGGGGTTTTATCCTTAGTCATCACTTCCATTGCCTCAATTATCTCTGTCTCTGTTTGGAACTATGAGCAGACATCTTTGTTGATAGGATAGGCAAGGACCCTTCCTTATGACCTCTACATTTGGACTTGGAAAGTCTCCGTTGTTGTACCCATAAGGTTGGACAATAAGGAGATGAATTCCTCCTCCACAAGAGCAGGTTCCTGCAATTTAACCCAATTAGCATTGTAAATAGAATTAATAGGATTCCTACTAATCCTCATTGTCATTTGGGCATGGAAATATTTGGTGTTTGCCTCTCCACCAACTATCTAGTTTACTCTGGATTTCTGTTTGAGAACATGTTCCTCCACTCCACTCCACTTCCTAATTTCATTTAATACCATTTGTTCCTACTCAAGCAAGTCAGTGTTAAGAGGTTGTGCTGCAATTTGACTTTGGATCACCTCTAGACTCTGTATTTTTTGGGTATAGGATGCCATGTAGGCATTGAGATCCTCCAAGCCCATTTTTAGAGCTTTAAGCTTGCTCCACAACCGAAACATTCTTGTACCAGCAACCTTCCCACTCCAAACGACTGACAATATTCTGGAGAAATCAGGATGATCCAGAATAGTTTTAAACAATCTAAAAGGTTTTGGTCTGGATGGAGGTCTTGTATTCACCTGAATGAGAATTGGGAGTGATCTGGCACTCCTGGACTCAAGAACTCTGCTTCTACGAGTTCATAATCCTTTATCCACTGAAAGTTCCCCAGGACCCAATCGATTTTGGAATAAACTCGATTAACATCATGTTGTTTATTATAAAAAGTGAAGTGCCATCCTATTTGCTTTAGTGTTGTAAGTTGCAGAGTATCAACACAATCTTGGAAAGCTTATGTCTCTTCTAGCATAACAGGGGAGCCTAACCTGTCATCAGTAGTTAAAACATTGTTGAAATCACCACTTAGAAACAAAGCCTCTTAGATAGTACCCCCCAATCTATACTAATTCTCTCCATAGGTCCTCTCTTTGCTGACTTTCATTCTTGGCATAAACAACAGTAAAGTAAGCTGAGAAGGGACTAGTTGTGTTTGAAATTTTACAGTGGATGACTTGCTCACGAACAATCAATACTTGTACTTGTATATGATCTTTCCATAGTAACAAGACTCTACCATTATAAGCCATAGAATAGTTTAGACAATGCTTCCAATCAGGCACCATCTTCTCCAAAATATTCCCAGCTTTGCGAACTTTTACTCTAGTTTCAACAACTCTCATAACATCTACCTTATTCTTCTTCAGAAAAAGTCTCAGCTCTTTCTGCTTTAAGGGCTGGCTAACCCCTCTTATGTTCCATGTTGAGATGATCATTGAGGGTTGTGATTTCCCCCAGGATCTCCAGCTTCCCAGAGAATGTTATAACTATATGTGATTTGTACTCTAGCCTACACTTGTATCGAATTAGGAGTAATACCTTGTCCTGAGCTTGCAGGATTAGAATTAGCCCCTTTCCCTTCCTCCCCGTCTGGTTTGCCAGCAAATGGCCTCGTCTGTACAATTTCCCCCCTAGCCTTCCAGTAGTATCTTGGTTGTGGAGCTTTTTGTCTTTTGTTTCTGCGTTTCTTCTTCTTAACTTCCTGAAATTGAGGTTCTTCTTGCTTTTCCTCAACTTGCTTTCCCTCAACCTTAGTCCAACAAGCTTCAGCACAATGCCCAAATTTCATACATTCAGTGTAAAACTTTGGACGCCAATCATATTCCACTGCCTGCTGGAAGGATCCTATTGGCGTCACCATTTCTATGGAATCCAACAGAGGTTGTGATACATATATTTCAACAAGAACTCTGGCATACGAAATTCTAGCCATTGTAGCAGTAAAGCTATTAGTGTAGAGAGGTTTCCCTATTGCACTCGCAACCTTGCTCAAAACTTCACTAGACCAATACCTTACCGGCAACCCTGGAAAACTAATCCACAAGGTATAGTAGTGATACAATCAGGATTGAATTCAAAATCTATATCCCAGTTCTGCAGCACAAAGGGTTTGTTGAAATACGTATAAGGACCATCTTGCATTACTTTGTCTCGTTCTTCAACAGTGTCGAATTTGAAAAGAAAGTATCCCTCATCATGTAACAAGATCTGGGGGTTTTTTACGTACTTGTAATTGTGCACCACGAAATTTTCCATTGTTTTCATAAATGGGGTATCACCGATAACATACCCAATTAGGGTTGACTTCCAGTAATCAACTTGTTCTATTAAGTCTTCTAATTTAATACTCACATAAATTTTTCCTTCGTTAGAGCTAGGTGGTACATAAGATAACACTTTACCTTGCTTCACCACCCTGTTGCCCTCATAAGACGGCTTCTCCAGCGGTGTTGGCTGACTTGAAGAGCCCTCTTCCGAAAATTGTAGTCTTCAAGCTGCTTGGTATGAACCAGTTTCGTATGGCTCCAGTTGAACTGACCTAGAATCAGATTCTTCTCCTTCATCCTCTTTTGTAATAGTTTGAAATCGAGCTGCGAGAAAGCTTCCAAATTTTAGAGGTCTTAATCTACTCTCCGGCGTGACTAATTTTGTCTCCGACCTAAATTCCTTACCAAAACTTGCCTGACTTTTCATCGTGAAATTGCTGATGGGCATTTTGTTTTGATAAGAATTAGGTTATGGAGTTGGTCTTTACTTCATCTAAATGTCGAATCAACTAATGTATCCTTGTAGTATATGTATGTATATATATACAAAAATGAACTTTTTAAAGTAATTTTGTAGGGAAGTGGTTACCAAATTTCTTCATCAGGAAGGGCAGTAAGAGATTCAGCTGCTCGTTGTAGGCTAGGCTGGCAGGAGCAACACCTTCATGGTTATGGTGAGGTTGATAAGGCAATTGTAAAGGTATGTTGCTGAATCCTGGTATAGGTCTTTGGGCATTGATTTTCTTAATTTTGATCCTGTCTATTGCCATGTATAGGTAATTTTGGTGTTTTCATCTTTTATAGGACATGAATGCCACAATACGCCAAAGCGTGCAAAAAGCATCAAAAATACTGGTAAGATTGTTCGTTAATTCTTTGCCAACTTGACTTCTTCATATATCTCTATCATTGAGTTGTTTTCTCCTCATCATTTCCCAATATGAAGTCTAACACTCTCTAAAACTTTGGCACTGTTAGTTAACACTATAACTATATCAAGATCATCATCCGAGAACTTTAGTTTTTGTTTTAACTCATACTCTTAGCAAAAAGGAATAGTGACCGCAACAGAACTTCTTGTTGTATTCAAGTTCTCTTAAATCATCATATACTCTTATATATAATTATAACTAACAAAAGAAATGTACAGCTAATATATATATATATATATATATATATATATATTGAAGTGCCAAAGACTTTCATCTTTTCAATTATAGAGAAGAATAATTAGTTTTATACAAGACATATTAAAAGGAAGAAAAGTTACAATATTTTTAGTGATATCATGAATTTTGAGTGAATAAAAGTTGAGAGCTTAACCCATTTGGCTAATCCATATTTTACCCATATTTTATCCATATTCTTATGGGTTAAATATGGGTATCAACCCATATTTTACCCATATAAAATTTCACACACCCAACCCATTAAAATATGAGTGGGTTACCAAAATATGGGCTCAGTTTGCCGGCACTATTCATCACATATCCATCTTTCTTTGAAAAGCAATCTAAGTTTCTACTAGGGCAGCTGAAGCCGAAATACCTCCTTTGCTATCTAGGCCAATTCAAAGTTTTTGACCCACAATAGCTTCAACAACAACAACTAAACAACTATGTCCAAGCATTCACAATGTTGGCCAACTACCAATACTCTTGCATTGGCAACTCAGATTTTGCTGCGCAAAGGGCACCTGAACATGAAAACACCCATGAAAGTTGACAACAACGTTGGTCTAAAGTTGATCAATTCTAGCAAGTAAGGTGACCACCTGGAAATTTTTTTTTATGTCAGGCCAACTTACAAATGGAGAACCTTTTGATTGTCGTAGACTTCTTAGAGTGTTGTGATCAACAAATAGAAACGTAACAACAATATAGTTTTCAGATCCATTGAAGAAATATCAAGTTTTCTGCATGACAGTTTCTCTTTACCAGTCCCAAAATATGCAAGTAAGGCAAAGATTGAATTACTCTATCAAAGTCAAAATCAGTAAAATAAATAGCAAGGTGTGTACCTTCTTGAAGCCAGTAACACCCCAAAGATTGTCAAGTTGGTTTGGCAGACCGGTAATGACCAGGCGACTAGCTGGATCACATTGAACCCATACCAACATTTACCAAGAAATAAGGGAATTAGAGCTTGGAGATGGTTAAACAAGATGAAAACAAAAGTCAAAAGAAACACAAGTTGAAACAACTATTCATCAAATCTTTTGTGGTCTTATGATACTAAATCATTACCTTTGAGGAATTTTTTACAGAAAAACTGAAATGACTATTTAAAATAGTAAAATACAAGTTTGTAAAAGCTAGCAGATTATTCAAGTCGCCATCAGACGTTACAATAGTGCAAACATAAAAAATAAAATATAAACACCAGATATTTCGGAGATGCATATCTTTTTATAAAGGTTGAATAATGAACTTATAAAAAATAAAATATTAACACCATCTATTAGAAGGTTGTTTTGTCCTTTCAATGAGATGAACTAACACTGAAAACTTAACCTTAACCCAAACACCAATTGCAAAAAAGAGAAACTCAATGATTCCAAGCAATAATACAAACACATCAACAAGTCATGAGAGTACACACAAGAAAACAAATTGAATGCACTTGATGGAAAAAGGTATCACGATTGGTATTATACCTCATCTCGTAAAAGCCTAGGCACCAGTGCATAGACCTCAAAGGAATCATTCTATTTGCATAAAATCATTACAAATCACATCCTTCTTCTTCTTCCCACGAAACTGAAACTAAAGAATTCCTTGTAGGGTCAGCTTACCAATCGCTCTATTTTCTCTTTCCTGCCTACAGCTCACGACGTACTTTCCTTTCTTTGAGCGACTGACCTGGAACAGGCCTAAAGTGCGCAACTTATCTTTCTCTTCTCCGTTTCGTGAGAGAAATGGAATACATAATCTAGAGGTTCTTAATTCTTTTACTTCTAAGAGGAACTTACTGTTTCACGAACATTGATTTTCATCCAATCAGCAGGGGGTCCAACATCAACAACTTGGACATCCAACCTGGCAGATGGAAAGTAATTTATCTTTACATTCGAAACGGAGGAACCAAAAACAGAGAGAGATAGAGAAATACTACTGAAGTTCCTAGTACTTTTTTTTCTTTTTGGTGATAAAAATTGTTGGTGTACAAGATATCTATTCAAATTTCTAACAATAGTATGCATTTTCTGTCATGTAGTAAGCCGATTCACTACGAAGTTGGTCTTGAGAAGAATAATAATCTAGAGAGATCAAAAGTTAGAGAATGCATGTAAGCTATGTCCTCAGCCCGACGGTTCCTAATCCCAATGATTGTCGGATTCCATTTTAAGGAAGTTGATTTTGCATGTAGCATCCAACCCAAAAAAATAGATACACCGCTTGCTCGAAGAAAACAAACTATAAGTGGCATTGTATACAAAAGTGGATAACCTACACAATAATTTCTCTACAACACCCACAAGGGTGATCGAGTTAGTTGAGCAGGGGATCTCACAAATGGGGGTCTCTAGTTCGAAACTCCCAGCAAACTTTCTAAGTTGAACTCGTCATGGGGCTTGCTAGTGCGATTTACCTCTCATGATTGGTTTGTTGGATATTACACTGGAGCGAGATTTACCCTGGCCCTATGCAACGTCCAGAATCCAATATTATAAAGTTTTTAGTTTCTCTAGCACTAGAAATTCTCTATATTTTCTATCAACATGTAAGTCTAACAAGACTAACAGACTATTAGAGAGCATTAGAGCTAAAGTTAACATATTAACATGAGTTAAAATTGAATGCAATTCAAAGACCAATCCGACAGGCGACGAGAGAACTTATTAAGATTAAACAAACAAATGCAAATTCAAATGCAGTTCCATTACCACTAGAATTTGTAATGAAACATTCTAGATTTCATCAAAATAACTTAAGATTGACTTGATCAGAGATAAAAACATTAGAAGAATGGATCAAGATAAAGTACGACTTACTGCTTAGATGTTTCAGTTTCTGCAGCTTTCATTGGGTGCTCCACTTCATTTTGTCCCAGGTGCTTATTAGAACCTGAATACAACAAGAAGTTCTACTACGGTCACTATTCCTTTTTGATAGAGTTTGAGTTAAAACAAAAAATAAAGTTCTTGGATGATGATCCTGATATAGTTACAGTGTTAACTAACAGCCACAAAAGAAAAGTTTTGGAGAGTGCCAGACTTCATATTGGGAAATGGTGAGGAGAAAACAATTCAATGATAGAGATATATGAAGAAGTCAAGTTGGCAAGGAATTAACGAACAATCTTACCAGTATTTTTGAGGTTCTTTGCACGCTTTGGCGTATTATTGGCACTCCTGTCCTATAAAAGATGAAAAACACCAAAATTACTTGTATGTGGCAATAGACAGGATCAAACTTAAGAAAATCAACACCCAAAGACCTCAACAAGGATTTAGCAGCAAACCTTTACAATTGGATCAGCAACCTCACCATAACCAAGAAGGTGTTGCTCCTACCAGCCTAGCCTACAACAAGCAGTTGAATCTCTTACTGGCCTTCCTGATGCAGAAATTTGGTAACCATTTCCCTTCACAATTACTTTAAAAAGTTCATTTTTGTATATATATACATACATATACTTCAAGGCTACATTAGTTGATTCGACATTTAGATGAAGTAAAGACTAACTCCATAACCTAATTCTTATCAAAACAAAATGCCCATCAACAATTTCACGATGAAAAGTCAGGCAAGATCTGGTAAGGAATTTAGGTCGGAGACAAAATTAGTCACACCGGAATGTAGATTAAGACCTCTAAAATTTTGAAGCTTCCTCCAAGCTAGATTTCAAACTATTAAAGAAGAGGACGAAGGAGATGAATCCGATTCTTGTCAGTTCAAGTGGAGCCATATGAAACTGGTTCATACCAAGCAGCTCGAAGACTATAATTTTCGGAAGAGGACTCCTCAACTCAGCCGACACCGCTGGAGAAGCTGGCTTATATGGGAAATAGGGAGGTGAAGCAAGGTAAAGTGTTATCTTATGTACCACCCATCTCTAATGAAGCAAAAAATTATGTGAGTATTAAGCAAGAAGACTTAATAGAACAAGTAGATTACTGGAAGTAAACCCTAATTGGGTATGTTATGGCCGATACCCCATGTATGAAAACAATGGAAAATTTCATGGTGCACAGTTATAAGTACATGAAAAACCCCTAGATCTTGTTACATAATGAGGGATACTTTCTTTTCAGATTCGACACTGTTGAAGAACGAGAAAAAGTAATGCAAGATGGTCGTTATACATATTTCAACAAACCCTTTGTGCTGCAGAACTGGGATATAGATTTTGAATTCAATCCTGATTATATCACTACTATACCTTGTGGATTACTTTTCCAGGGCTTCCGGTAGGGTATTGGTCTAGTGAAGTTTTGAGCAAGGTTGCGAGTGCAATAGGGAAACCTCTCTACACTGATAGCTTTACTGCTACAATGGCTAGAATTTCGTATGCCACAGTTCTTGTTGAAATAGAGGTATCACAACCTCTGTTCGATTCCATAGAAATGGTGACGGCAATATGATCCTTCCAGCAGGTAGTGGAATATGATTGACGTCCGAAGTTTTGCAGTGAATGTATGAAATTTGGGCATTGTGCTAAAGCATGTTGGACTAGGGTTGAGGGAAAGCAAGCTGGTGAAAAGCAAAAAGAACCTCAATTTCAAGAAGTTAAGAAGAAGAAACGCAGAAACAAAAGACAAAAATCTCCACAACCAAGATACGATTGGAAGGCTAGGGCGAATATTGTACAGACGAGGCCAGTTGCTAGCAAACCAGATAGGGAGGAAGGGAAAGGGGATAACTCTGATCCTGCATGCTCAGGACAAGGTATTACTCCTAATTCGATGCAAGTGCAGGCAAGAGTACAAATCACAAATAGTTATAATGTTCTCCGGGAAGCTGGAGATCCTGGGGGAAATGACAACCCTCAATGATCATCTAAACATGGAACATAAGAGGGCTTGACCATCCCTTAAATCAGAAAGAGCTGAGACTTTTTCTGAAGAAGAATAAGGTAGATGTTATGAGAGTTGTTGAAACTAGAGTAAAAGTTCACAAAGCTGGGAATATTTTGGAGAAGATAGTACCTGATTGGAAGCATTGTCTAAACTATCCTATGACTTATAATAGTAGAGTCTTGTTACTATGGAAAGGTCATATACAAGTACATGTATTGATTATTCATGAGCAATTCGTCCACTGTAAAATTTCAGACACAACTAGTCCCTTCTCAGCCTACTTTACTGTTGTTTATGCCAAGAATGAAAGTCAGCAAAAAGAGGACTTATGGATAATTGCTTTAAATAGTTCATATATATATATATACTACAAGGCTAAATTAGTTGATTCAACATTTAGATGAAGTAAAGACTAACTCCAAAAACTAATTCTTATTAAAACTAAATGCCCAACTTCAGTAAATAATCAAATCAAAACAGTAAAGTTCATCAAAAGCTTTCTTCTAGATAAAATTTGGTTTTGTTTCATTCAATTTTTTTTTATTGTACATGTAAAATATGATGGTCCAATCAGACAACCCTTCAGACACTTCACTAGAGGCTGAGAGTGGGAGATTGAGGTCTTTGACAGCAATGTGACCAGCGGGAGCACTGAACTGCAAAGAGACAAAAATGAGGTGTGCACCCACCAACTCCCTCTACAAGTAACCTCATTCAAGAGGGACATACTAGTATTATACTGATATAGCATACCATTATCATTTCTAGTCCAACCCCACTTCCGTCAAGGTCTTTAATATATGACTGTCCCATCACCATAGGGCAAGCTGGTGCTACCAAGATAGGCTGGATTTTTATCATTCATGTTGTTGATAAAGTCTTTCCCTAGTGGCCCTTATCCCAAACTAAGGCCATACTAATTCCTGTCAAAGTCAACTAAAGAAGGATCCATGATCAACTTTGAGAACTTGATCGAAGTCGAAATACGTCAATGATTCTAACTACTTAGGGTATAGGCTTCCCCATACATCAATTAAAAGGTATACAATATCCAACAAATGTGAAGATACATCACATAACAACAATGTAAGAACCTCATTACCTCATTGTCAACACCCGAAAAACCAGGAGGAGGAGCAATAGGAAGTTCAAGCTCTCCGTTTTGTGTCATATGCCTTTCGTATTGGAGAAGTATCTAACATACAGAGAAATCATGAGATAATAGAATGTACAGAAACAAAAAGTAAGAGACAGATAACTTCTTAGAATAAATTCTATTCAAAATCACCATATAAGCATAGATGCATGGAGATGATGTTCTTTAAACATCTAAGTTTGGCATTTCAAAATGTGGAAAGCTAAGGAGAAGTGGAGAATATATTCTCTCCAATAAGATAAAATGAGCCAGAATGTCCAGCTGCCATCTCACAGTCATATAACCTACTTTAAAAAAAAAGAAAAGCAGAACCACGAAAATGAAAAGAAGAAAACACAAACTATTCAAGTGACTTTATAGTCCACAAAAGTCGGGTTGTTAGTAAAAGTTTTCTAAGTTAATACTTCACAAAGCACCCACCAATTTTTTTTTTGATAAGGTTAAATAATTAGAAATACCACAACATGCTTACAGGGCAGAGCATTCAGAGGCATGAGGCACTGACCCTTCTTGATAGATAGAGTTGATTTTCCTAATATTTTCAGCAGCTCATTACCCTGAATACTGAAATTGAAAGCAGAAACTCGAGAAACACTAGAATGCCATAACCTCAGTCCCTGAATAACTCGATGAAAAAAATTCAAAAAATGTCCTAGAGTACTAACTGTTGAAACTAATATTCTTTCACTTAGATCTTCTCAAGTGTTGTGATGTTGCATTCCCCTCAAAGAAAACTAAGACAACATTCTCTAGGTCCTCCACTGTTTACTTGATATAGTTTTCTGGATGCCTTCTACTTTCTATATGGCTCCTAAACCGTCCAAGAAAAGATCTATAAATAGGAATAAACTTTTCGGATATGGAAATGTTCAGCTCATCCCTGATCTGTGTATCTTGTATCAACCATGTGGACCGAGTCATGTGCACCTCTTTAAACAAGGTGTTGAACGTCTTGAAACAGACTTTTATCTAAATATGGTTTTTCAATTGAACCAATATGATAAGTAAGATGTCATTTCCTTGCTAGTATTTTGGATGAGAACTTTTCTAAGTCTTTCAAACATTTTGACATTACAACCACAAGAATTGAAAAGAACATATCAACATGAGCAAAGATGGTGTCCCAAATGGTAGGAGTCCTAAATATTGAAGTGTTATGTCTCTTTATAAATCTCAATCAAGTTCATGAAATAACACGACAGAAGAAAATCAGGCTAATAACAATGCAAAATTTTAATAAAAACTAGATAAAGACATAAAATTATGCTGAACCAAAGCTATTCACAACCTATTGCAGGGAAATGGTCATGAAATAGATAATGAACAGTTACAACACAAACTGAAACTGGACTTCGAAACCTTTCTAGTTAATCTCAGTACCACTATTTGTTTTCACACTCAGAAATTCACTTAAAAAAGGAACTTGCAATCTAAAATATTCATATCAATACTTAGTTATAGCAGCAACACAATACAGTTTTATGACAACAACTTCTTAATTAGATCCATCTAGAATTAATAAAGAAACAACATTCCTTTGCAAAATTCACGTTTGGATTCAGATTGCATAACAACAATGACAAGAAGTCAGCTCAAGAATTCAAAATTGTGAATTGTATCAGAACTTCAAGCAGCATGACAAATCATAGTTATAGTTCAGAAACAAACCTTGAATTCCTTCGAATCATCAGATAAATAACCTGTTATAATCAATCAACACCCCTTCAAACTATATACTCAATTGAAATCCTCGCATGGGTAGCAAACATGTTTATAGATATGATTGCACATGTGTAACAATAATTTAAATTCCTTACTGATATTTCCTCATATCAAACAAATCATACTAATTACTCCGAAAACACGAAAAAGAAGAAATTATCAAGCCATTGAAAGACAAAGTGACAAAGCTCCTACATGAAGGTTCATAAGAAGGAAAATACAAACTCTATTACACTACATAAAACGAGTAGACCTAAGATTAAAACTATTGCTTCTTAATTTAAGTTTCAAATCTACAAATATAGAAACAAGTCTAAACAGAAATTACTGAAAAAATCATATATAAATTTATCCAAATATATCAAAAAATTTGAAGAAATTTAACTCGATATTTGAATTCCCCAAAGAAATTCACACAAAGAACAACTCCTCTTTCGCACATATTATCACAAAAGGTTGTGAATGAGAAAAACTTTCAGAAATTGCCCAAATTTGTGAGAAATATCGAAACCCTACCTGAAACAGAGTCAATGAAGTCGATGTTCTTCCTCTGAAGCAAAGTAGTGATGGGTGACCCACTTCTTGGCGGACTCATCGCTCCTGACCTACCTGACGATAGCCCGCACCACCTCTTCCTCAAAGGCTGAGAAGAAACCTTGTTTTATCTCCATTTTCCAAAAACATCAAGAGTCCCAACACTTTTTTCCACCAAACAAGGAGACTTAAGGTTACCATGGATGAAACTTCCAAGTCATAAATCAGATAAACGCATAAGAATGGAGAACTGAGAATAAGCGACTTAGCTAAACTGATTGAGAAGAAACCTTTGAATGAAATTTAGGGCACTTGTTTTCTTAGAAATTGGGGGAAATAGAAAATATGGGGGGAGCTTATTATTTTAGCAAAAAAAATGGTAGTACTCTTATTTTCTGAAATTCGGTTAAAAAGTTATTGGAGGGAACTCGTTATTTTAGCTTATTTTTTAATGAGTATTTATAGGGCACACTTGTAAATATTTGGGGGAAAATTTGGCCATAGATTTCCCAAGTAATATTTAGGGAAGAATTTAGCAAATAGTGTTTGTTCATACAATTTGTCATTATTTGGTAAATATTTTTGGTAAATAGTGTTTGTTCATCTTATTTAGCTTAAAAATAAGATTTTCATCTTATTTATGCTTAAAAATNATTATTTGGGATGACACCAAACTTTTATCTTCTACAAAAATACTCTCTATAGTAGTTGTTTATGTTGTATTACATATTTTTTTACGTGAATACCAAACTAATATTCATTGTATAATTTTTGAGGATAAGCTGTTTGTTTACAAAATACCCTCACCCTATTTAAACTATTTTTTTTTTTACATTTTCTTTCCAAGCATTAGTTATTCATTCTTAAAAATAACATTTGCATCTTATTTAGCTTAAATATTTTTGTGTGTGCATTTTCATGATTGTGCTAGATGTTTTAAAAATTAAACTTTCATCTTATATAAGTTAAAAATTAAACTTTCATCTTATTTAGCTTAAAAATAAAATGTTCATCTTATTTAGCTTAAAAATAAGATTTTCATCTTATTTATGCTTAAAAATAAAACTTTCATCTTATTTAGTTTAAAAATAAAACTTTCATCTTATTTAGTTTATAAATAAAACTTTCATCTTATTTAGCTTAAAAATAAAACTTTCATTTTAAGTTTATTACAGTAAAAGAAAATTTATTATTAAAGTTATCCACATTTTAATTATAGATAAAATATAATTATTAAGTGAGTAATAAACAATTTAATGAAAAATATGTAATTTAGTAGTGAAGTGAACATTTTAAGAGAAATCAAAATATAAATAAACATAATAATTACGTCAACTTATTATATAATCATAAATAAAAAATTGTATTTATAAAATGTAAATTTTTAATAGAAAAATATATTTATCATAAAAACAACAAATAATTAAGGTTGTACAGGTGAGTCCCAATTATAGAACCCAATTTTTACTATGTTTTACTTATTTTATTGTTCTTTTTACAATATTTTAGTACCTAATAAAATTATTATTTTTCTTTATAATGGCAATATAAAACATATCAAATTTTTAAAAAAGTTCTTTAAGAATATTTTAACAAGATTTCGGTTGATTCAATATTTGTTACATATCACCTAAATTTTAATGGATTGAAATGAGTTAACCTAATAAATAAGCGGATCAATAACCTATCCAAACTTAAACGGATTGGGCGAATGAGTTTAATTTTGCCAATCCTAACTTTTGGCAACCTATTGTATAATTAGTGTTAGGGTTGATGTTCGAGATTTCCAAATTTCGGATATATTCAGTAACTCGAAATTGGTAGTTAAAAGTAGATACCAAATATAAAAATTTTAAATTTCGGTTAGGTATTTGGTAAATCAACCTTCGATTTGTTATAGTATTCGGTAATAAATAATTTGTTGCTAATTGTTAATATTATCACTCAAATTATTTCTATTTTTCTATGTGGATGCCCGATATAATCTATCTATATATAATAGGAGAGGAAAAAACACCTACGTGTCAGCACCACAAAAATCATATTTTTAAATAATTAATATAAAATTAGAATAATTAAATATATATTATTTTAAAACAATTTTAAAAATTAGTTTCAGGTAACTAAAAACTGTTTTTATTCTTTATTTAAAAATATATATTTAAAAGTTAAATAACCAAAAAGAGAAACGGTTGATTGTGTAAGGGAATTGGGGTAGTTTTTATTTTTTAAATTCACTAAATTCTATCCAGATAACATGCCCAATTTAATAAAATAAAGAAAATACTTTCAATCCAAAAGAAATAATAAATAAATAATCTAATAAAAATAAAAATTTTAAAACTGATTGTCAATAAAAAAAAAACTGTTGGTTTTCGTAGGGTGAATGGGTAATATTATTTTTATTAAATCTATCCGGATAACATGCCTATAGTAGAAAGAGGAAACTTTTGATTCAAAATAAAATAAAAAACAATTAAATTACTAATAAAAAATAAGAAATAAATAATGTAATAAAAATAAAAATTTAAAAACTGATTGTCAATAAAAAAATAAAATAAAAACTGTGGGTTTTCGTAGGGGAAATGGGTAGTATTATTTTTATTAAATCTATCCGGATAACATGCCTATAATCAAAAGAGGAAACTTTCAATTCAAAATAAAATAAAAAACAATTAAATTACTAATAAAAAATAATAATTAAAACTTATTGTCAAAAAAATAAAAAAAATTTAAAACTGTGGATTTTCATAGGGGAAATAGGGTAGTTTTTTCCCTTTTAAAAAAAGATTATTAAATTATATCAAGATAATATGGCTTATTTTTATTCAATAATAGAAAGAAAACAATTTAAATCTGGATTAAAAAAAAGACAAAGAAGCCACGTCCTTTAAGAAAAAAACTTAAATTATCCATGATAAGATTTTAAATAATTAATTTAAAATTTGAATTTCAAACAATAACTAACCTTATCCCTAAAAAACATCTAAACATCATAATCCACATCTTTGGAAAATAACTACATCATCCACATCTTCTTAAATCAACTCTTCTAAATATGACTCCAATTCCAAACATGTGTAAAACAAAAATCTGATTACACTTACAAAGATCATAAAAGCATATTTAGAGGAAGTATAGTGTAGTATGTTGTGTGTATATATGCCATCGCTCTCAATTGTGTGAAATTGCTTGATTATGATTGAAGGAAAAGAAAGAAGAAACTGACGATAAAGAAATGGAAAAATTTTGAAGAATTTTATGGCGGAGGATCATGTTTTCTTCCGTGTTTGATTTTTGTTTTATATATCATGTTTGTTTTTGTATTTTATTTATTTTGTTTCATGTTTGACTCCTCTTTAATCTATTTTTATTTTTCTTTGTTTGGACAGATTGTAGTCATAGAATTGGAGGTAGCAGCTTTGTTGGCTCTTCAATATGCAAGGATGTAGTGTCAAAGGGTATAGAGATCATAAGTCTAAGAAGGCATATGTAATATATGACTGAGTAGTTTAATATGGATTTCAATTATTAAAATAAGTCTGGTAATTTATGTGCTACCTTTACTATTGATTCATGATGATTCATATAATTGTTCTATCCTATAGTGCTATTATTTTTTTACGTAATATGAATTCTCAAATTTTAGTCTTTCTTGCGTCCCTCTTATTCAGACTCATGGATAAATTAAGTCACTTGTATAATAATCATGTTCATTTCTTTATTATACACTTGAGTAGATAGACAGTGAACTCAAATGAATAAGAGGACATGGATGAGAGCAATGTATAAATTGAATTTACTCAACAATATTGGTAGATATATAGATGAAGTTGAACTATGTAAAAATAATTTCAAGTTGGATATAAATTTTTTGTTAAGTTATTATAGACATTTCTTATTTAAATATAAAGCTTTGTGTATGAGATTTAAGCATTGTAGGTTATTGTTGTTGTGATGAGTGGTTTTCCATATTTAGCGTAACTATTTTTTAATATACTTGCTATTCATCCAAAGTAATGAAGACATCAAATTATGAGTAAAATATGCTAACATTTTAACTTAATTAGTATATTTGTCTTAAACCAAATTAGACTTTTGAATATTTCATAGTGTTATTGTTTAACTATTTATGTTATATTTAACTTTTTGTAGCAATATTACTTTAGAAGTACTCTTTAGTTTTATAAAGTCGTTCGTGCTTATTGTATAATGTATTTTTTTCCCTTTTGTTGTCATCCGCGCATCGCGCGGGCACGTATACTAATAAAAGATAAACAAGTAAGAAGACATCAAAAAAATTAAAATTGATACAACTAAAAGACATATATTTGAGGTGCTTATGTAGTATTTAACTTTCTTTTTTGTACTAATGAGTTATGAACCTGTTGATATATGACATTCATAAAGTAAATAATTTTGTATTCGAAAAATATTGAATACTAGTGTCTCATCCAAACCCAAATATCGTAATTCTAAAACTTTACTTCCGAATACCATCCCAAATATGAAAATACCAAAAAATTCTGTTCAGTTCAGTAATTCTATTTTCATTATTTTAATTGGTATATACTTTCTATAACCTTTAGCTATTTTTTTTATATAAATAAAAACATGATTATATCTATGGTATTTGTTAAGCTAAATAGCGCTTTATCTACAAAAACAAAAAACTATTTTTGAGGAAAATTCCCAAAATGAGGATTCATTTCACACACATATCTTCTTCTTTCACTTCCATCATCTCTCTATAGCCTTCAGATTTTTTGCGATCGTGAAGAACAACACCGTCGGGATGTCGAAACGAGGATGAGGAGGTTCCACCAGGAACAAGTTCAGAATGTCACTGGGTTTGCCGGTGGCGGCGATGGTGAACTGCGCCGATAACACTGGTGAACTGCCGATGGCGGCGACGGTCACTCTGTCATTCCTCCGCCATTTCTCAGTCATTTCTACAACTTTGCATGCATTAGCTAGCTCACTAGATTCGTAATCAGAATATCCATTTTAAGGTAAAAAAAAATTCACTTCTCTCACTTTTTTGGATTTCCTAATGTCAATCTTCATAGATCAAAAAGTTTTGTACAAATTTCTGATTGTGTTCACTAGGTAAGTTTATTTGTTTGTTATTTGTATAGATGAATGGAGGTAGAATTAGGTTAATTTGATTCTTCTTTTTGTGGATGAAAAATTTGAAATTATCAAATTTGCTAAATAATCAACTGCATTAGTCTACCCTTTTCGTGTATTTTGTGGTAGAATTAGGCAAACTTTATTGTACTTTTCATGGATTGGTTGTCTATGCTGGTATTTGCCAAAAAATGAACTAAATTAGCTTACTCCGAGTATTTCTGTCAAAAGCCTGAAGTATGGTCTGAAATTTGCAACATTTTTTGATGGAGTAAAATAAATTGTACTATAGTTTAACATCCAGATTCCAGAGAATTCAATTGGAGATTAGACAGTTGTGATTTAACTTTGTTCAAATTAGTGGCTTCAATAGAAATTATATCACTTGAATCATCAACGGATTGAGAATCATAGTTGTGTGTCATGAATCCTAACTCAACTAGGAAAGCATGTTACTATACCTTGCCCTTCATAATGTTAATAATAGAACATAAATGGAGAAGTTTGATGTAGCATGCTTTGTCGTGTTGGCATTTTTTTTCTTTGGGAAAGCATGTTGATGCCTCTTTTTTAATTCTATAGCTGCTTTTAGATGAATTATTATCTAAGGTCTGATCAACAAGTCAAACTTCCTGAAGCTCCAGGGATTTAGTCTAGTGAAAATTGTGAAAAGAGCGCAACACGTGATGTGTGGGTTAGACACACACAATAGATTCAGAGCTTGTTGTAGATATATGATGTTGACTTGCCCATGCTGATGGTTTCAAAGTAGGAACATTTACCAAGGAATAGGCTGTAGTTATTTTGTAATGTAGCTATATAGGAAATTTTGAAACTCCTAATCCTAACTAGTTATCTGAAACAAGTTGAAGGAGGACATTACAGGTGCATTTTAGAAACAAGTTCTTTTGGTCAGTAGAACATGTAATGATATGACTACGTCATCTATATTTTTCTGAAAATAGTTGGGTAGTGACAACATTCACAGACCTCAAGGTTTGGGGGGGGGGGTTATCTGAAACATTCGTATAGTTTTGCTGGTAAAACGGGATGAATGATTGTTATAGTGCATGCCTCCGCCTATATGCTATGCTGATACAGATTTTGAAGAGTAGGACGAGTCTTAAGCTTATTGATTTCATTTTTTGTTTAGTCAATTTATAATTTTCCCTAGTGTTTGTCATATATAATAGAGGAATATCAATCAAGTTTGTCAGTTACTGGTTTCTGGTTTTTTCTTTTCGTATGGTACCTATCCATTTTCCTGAACGATAATTAGTTTGAATTTTCACAGAAGATCCTTCTTGTTGGTATTCCGATTTTAATAGTAGAATGAATTGTTTTTGGTCCAGTCAGTGTCAATGATCTCCCACATTATTCTATCCATTAATTAATTCCATGGTGCTTGTCAAATGTACGAGCCTGACTTGTAAAATCTGCAAATAATGACATGTGTTTATATAGCTGCTGCAATCTGCTATAATCTAGTGATGTAAATGCTTGAAAGAGTTGATAACATAGCTTTGCCGGTCTTTGTCCCATCTTGTACTTTTGTTAGGAAACAATGTGTTTTGTTCGTTTTATTGCTCGTGATCCTTGTCCTCGTTCACATCATTATTCTCAATGTTTAAGTCCATCATCTCCTGTACAGCAAGGTGATTGAACATGTTGTTGTTCTCATGTTTGCTACTGTTAACGTCCAAATGTTTTTTTTTTCCTTCATCTTGTTTAGTTGTTGTTTCACCTGGTTAGTCTCCTCATTGTTTTCCTTTTTCTTTTCTTCTTTTTCACATGTTTCCAGCCCTCTTCTATTTTACTAGTTAAGGCCTCTAGATCTTTTTTGCAGTTCATATCCATATGCATCTCTTTTTGCTGAAGCAAACTCTGATTATCAGAAAAAGTTTCAACAGTCATACCTGAATCTTGCGTGGTCTCTTCGATTTTATGCTTGTCATTGTTCTCTTTTTTGGATTCAACTTTTTTAATATTTGCTCTGTTGAAGTTTTGTTTTGTAATAGAAGTACAAGATGTAACAATGACTGAATATTATCATGGTTAATAGCTCCAAAGATGTCATTTTAAAAAATAAAAGCTAAGTCATCTGAGATGTTGCTGAGGTCTGTCACTAACAACAACTTGTTTTCATTTGTCTTGGTGTCTTGGTGTTTGCAGTAGAGTGTCTTGGTGTTGTTGGAGTTGAGTTTCCTCTTTTTCCATCATCCCATATTGCGATTTACAGATGTCTTATGAACTGCAATGGTATCTACTGCTACGTCGATTTATTGGGGGATGTAGAATTTAACACTCCTTAGCTATAAAGTTTTAATAATTTGAAAGGTGAAATATCTAAGGAGCTTGCTAATCTTCCTAAACTTCCTTATCTCCATCTGTATGAAAATCATTTTATTGGACGAATATTAGCGGCATCTATACTATAGCCACTAAAAGATATCTTTTAGGAGTCGTTTGGTTTGAATACTAGTTATGCTGGATTAGTCATGCTGGGATAAGTTATACTGGATAAGTTACGTTGGGATAAGTTATGCTGGGATTAGTTTTTATTGCTTGTTTGGTTTGTCATATTCAAACTAATATTCATTGTATAATTTTTGTGGATAAGTTGTTTGTTTACAAAATACCCTCACCCTAATTAATTTTATTTTTTTTACAGTTTCTTTGCAAGCATTAGTTATTCATTCTTAAAAATAAAATTTCCATCTTATTTAGCTTAAATATTATTGTGTGTGCATTTTCATGATTGTGTCGTATGTTTTAAAAATTAAAATTTCATCTTATTTAGCTTAAAAATAAAATGTTCATCTTATTTATCTTAAAAATAAAACATTCATCTTATTTATGCTTAAAAATAAAACTTTCATCTTATTTAGTTTAAAAATAAAACTTTCATCTTATTTAGCTTAAAAATAAAACTTTCATTTTAAGTTTATTAAAGTAAAAGAAAATTTATTAACTTTTCCCTCTAGTTTTTCATGCGATTAACTTTTCCCTCTAAAAAAAACCCTACTCCTGCTTAAGTCTAGAGTTATTTGTATATCGCCTCATGCCCTCAACACATCGCTCAAGCAAATAAATTTATGGTAGCCATCTCCATCCACAGGTAATCCTAAGGTTTTTATTTCGTACAAACTCATGATCTTACTGAAACAAACCTTTGATCACATAGTCACTAGTAGGATTTTGGGGTTAAGTTCTGTTAACTAATTGACAAAAATATTGATTTTCAGAACCATGTGAAGTTTCAAGGTTTCACAATTTAGTTCTTAATTTATATTTTCTTGTAGGTTTTACTGGATTCATCTCATCCTACAAATATTTTGATTCCCAGGTATTCAAACAATTGTGACGATTTGTGATTTTATGAAAGTATTTTTTTCTGTATTTACTAAGTGTGTTTATGCCTGCTATTGATTTGAGGGAATTGATTAAATTGATTAGTCTATTTGCTAATGTTACTTTAATTGATGAATATCAATTTCTTTACTTGAATCGACTACATTAGGACCCCTGTTTGTATTGTTTTTGTTATTCTTCTTTTTTTGAGTTTGACACTGTTCTTCCTGCTGATTGGGCTCTTCTTCTTGGAAATGATGCTACCTTGAATCTATATGTGATGTTGAATTATTTTTCCTGTCAGTCGACTCATATTTTGTTGTTCAGTTCTTAGTTGATCATCCTTATTAGGTCTTACACGACATGATTATGATTTTTAGGCAGTCATAGGATCGGGAGACTATGGTATAGCCCAAAAAAGGATTATTATTACTGTACTTGCACTATTGGACTGATTTGTTCAACAAGATCAATACAAGAGTTGTGAGTAATAATAGTTTTACCTGTATGACTCTGATTTTTCTGGGAATCTGCCTGATCTATTTGTTCTTGAGGTGTCTTAGGTCTCTCCTCATTGTTTGTATTGTTTTTGTTATTCTTCTTTTTTTGAGTTTGCCAGTCATATGAACAGTTTATTGTATGAACAACAAACCTATAAATGCAGGTAAGTATTGTACTCCTAACAAACTTAGGAAAAATGATACCTAGTTATGGTATGACATTATTTGTTTCATTTCAGTTTTTAAAAGCTTTGTCATTATTGAAACAACAAGAACCAAGTTAATTCCGACATATAATGCAAGACGTCTTATTTGTTAAGTCAGCTTGGTCACTTTGCCTAATTGACTTCTTTTATCGAGCAATTTAGATGCATCATGTACAAGTCTTGGAGAAGAACCTGTAATGATGTACAATTACCTTTGTCTTCATTGTTCCGTTAGATTGTTAATTTCCAAAACTTTGCTTCAAGCAATGCAGATGCACCATCTACAACAGATACATCCTTAACCTCGTACTCTCTCCTCATCCACCAGTCCTTTCATCTCCGTTTACTAAGATGCAACAACATTTTGTTGGATAATTTTGACATTAGTGGGAACGGAAGACAAGTGAAATTATGAAACTTATTGCTAATATAAAAGAATAAGCACCCTCTTTCTAGAAAGTCTCTCTTCCAGATACCTCAAAAACTCTATTCTTGTCTTTAACAGAATTTCTGAGCAGACAAACCATGCATTGATTCCCACATATCCTTTTCAGAGAGTCACCGACATAGACTAATTGCTTTCCTCTCAAAAGCTCCAACATTTCTTTGGCATTCAACCTGAAAAGTGAAGTAATACTGTTTTACAAAAAGAACATTACCAAAATTAAGCCTAGAAATGCATAAAAGTAAAAGAGGACAGACTTGTACACAACTCATGCTATATGCAGGGTCCAGGAATATTACAGTGCTTAGGCTGCCATCTAAAGTTCTGCTAACCATTATCAGGCCTTCCATTTTGATAACAATCAAATGACTCGTCAATAAAAGGACAAGAACCAAGTTCATACATAGGGTTAGCATCATCTTTCACCCACATTCCATCAAAAATACCACAATGACTCATCACTTCCCACCAAGCCTCTTTCTTTGTCTCATTTTCTCCAAATTCGACCATAAATTCACCTTTTGTCTCTCTTCCTCTTCTCTTTTACTACTTGATTTACTTGAGGTGAGTATATTACCTCAAGTACTGATAATTTCACATGACTAGCCTTCATACATTATATTGATTTGTTGAAATTTAACTATTGATTTGCAGTTTGAAGATTACAAAGAAAGCAACCGTAGTGGAAGAACATTGATATCAATTTCAGGACTCTTTGTGTGGACTTTGCAGGTTAGTATGTGTTTTGTTGTTTTCTTTAATAGTATGGAGGTATTAGTCTTTAATAGTATGAGGGTATAATTCTTGTTTGCTATATGTATAGGTTATATACTTAATGGATATAAGTTGGATAAATATATTAATAGGCTTGATCCTTTATATGAGAATGGAGCCAAAGAGTTTCTTCATTTTGCATCATTAGATAGGCCAGATGCATTTGCAATATTGTGTCCATGTCGAAAGTGTCGTAATATGAAATTTGTTCGAAAAGATTTGATTGTTGAACATATTGTGGTTGATGGATTTCTAACTAGTTACACTAGTTGGATTTATCACGGTGAGGAGCTATTTTCATCAAAATTGGTCAATCAGTTAGATAAAGGTGATGAGATGCAAGACATGTTACATGAAGCATTTGGAATTCCTCCTACATCTAATTTTGTTGATATGGACACTAGTGCAGAAGGATTTGATGGGTCAAATCAACATAACATGGGTTTTGATAAGAAGACTGAAGAATTCTTTAGCTTACTGAAAGAAGTTGAACGTGAGTTATATCCTGGAAGCAAGTATTCACTACTTTCGTTCCTTGTTCGTCTATTACACTTAAGGTGTCTCAATGGATGGAGTAACAAATCATTTTCCATGCTATTAGAGTTGTTAAAAGATGTGCTTCCAGAAGGTGAAACATTGCCCAAGTCCTTTTATGATTCAAAGAAGATTATCAAAGATTTAGGACTTGAATATAAAAAGATACATGCATGTCCAGATGATTGCATGATTTATTGGAATGAGACGGAAGATAGAACATCTTGTAAGTTTTGCAAAGCTCCAAGATACAAACAATTCAAAGGTGCAGTTAATTCCAATTCAGAAACATCAAAAATTCCATCAAAGGTGTTTAGATATTTTCCATTAATACCACGACTTCAAAGACTATTTATGTCGGCTAAAACATCTACTCAAATGAGATGGCATGCTGAAGGTCGCACTAGAGATGGGGTAATTCGACATCCTGCAGACAGTATTGCTTGGAGGAAATTTGATGAAGCGCATACAGATTTTGCTAGAGATTCTCGAAATATTAGACTTGGATTGGCTTCAGATGTCTTTAGTCCATTTAAGTCTATGTCTATCTCACATAGCACATGGACTGTTATCTTGATTCCATATAATTTGCCACCATGGTTGTGCATGAAACAACCATATATGATATTATCAACTATTATTGATGGTCCTCGTGCATCAGGTAATGATATTGATGTCTATCTACAACCCTTAGTTGATGAGTTAAAAGAATTGTGGGTTGGTGTTGCCACTTATGACGCATCAAACAATCACATGTTTCAAATGCGTGCAACATTACTTTGGACAATTAGTGATTTTCCAGCGTTAGGTAACTTATCAGGATATGGTGTGAAAACTAGATATGGTTGTCCATGTTGTCTTACCAAAACTAAATCTACAAGATTGAAAAATGGGCGAAAATATTGTTTCATGTCTCATAGGCGATGGTTATCTCATGGACACAAGTTTCGAAAAGATAAAGTTGCATGCAATGGCCTTGTGGAGTTAGATGGAGCACCTAAACGGTTGATGGGAATTGAGATTCTTAAGCAATTGAATAATATTAAAAATAAATTTGGTAAAGATCTATTGGCCAAATCTCGTAAAAGGAAATGGGATGATGTTGATAATTTGGTGCAAAATATATGGAACAAAAAGAGCATATTTTTTGAGTTGGAATACTAGAAAGACAATATGATTCGTCATAATCTTGATACGATGCATATTGAAAAGAATTTCTTTGACAATATATTTTGGACATTATTGAATATTGATGGAAAAAGAAAAGATAATTTAAACTCCCGTTTAGATTTACAAGAGATGGGAATCCGAAAAGCTTTGCATCCTAAGAAAAAGGCTAATGGAAAATATTATCTTCCTCCTGCATGTTTCACATTGAGTAACACACAAAAAGACAACCTCTTACAAGTATTAAAAGATGTGAAAGTGTCAGATGGATATGCTTCAAATATCTCAAGTTGTGTTGATCTCAAGCAACGCACAATGCATGGGTTGAAGAGTCATGACTGCCTTATTTTAATGCAACAACTCCTTCCTATTGCCTTGTGGAATCTCCTGCCAGTGAATGTACTTAAGCCATTGATTGAATTAGGTAATTTCTTTAGGGGCATTTGTTCAAAAGATCTGAAGATAGGTGACTTAGAAAACCTCCAAGATCGAGTTGCAATAACTGTATGTCATTTGGAGAGAATATTTCCTCCATCTTTCTTTGATATCATGGAACATCTACTTATCCATTTAGCTGAAGAAGCAATGTTGGGTGGACCTTCACAATATCGCTCAATGTGGTTTATTGAACGGTATCATTTTGTTATTTTTTTTTATCATACTTACAAGAAATTGTATTTGTATTCTAATAATTGTCTATTTTAGGTTCTTGCTTTGTCTTAAAAACTATGTAAGGAATAGACGTTATCCAGAAGGTGCGATTGCAGAGGGACATTGGATAGACGAATTAATGACGTTTTGCTCATGGTATTTAGATGACGTCGAGACTAAGTCTAATCCACCTTTAAGAAATGATGTTTTATCTAATGAAACGACAGACCAAGAGGGTCGTCGATCAAGTAGAGAGAAAGGATTATGCTTGATGACATTACACGTGCTCAAGCCCACAAATATATTTTATTTAATTCTACCTCCACGACTTCATATCGTGAGTAAGTATTAAATCATAATTTATACTTAGTAATTAATTATTAAATAATTTTCTTTCAATTTTTTATTAAATAGTTATGTGTTTTACTTCCGTAGTGAACACATAAAAGAAATCAAGAAGGAAAATCCTCGTCTATCAAGACATAATGTGGATCGAATTCATAATGAAAGATTTCAACTATGGTTTAGAAATCATGTAAGTATCAACTAGCTAAAATATTTGCTCATATATTACTATATAGGTAATTATAACTTTTAGATGACATCTTTATTTTTGAATGCTAGGTCGAGAAGATGCATATGGCTGGTGAAAAAATATTTGAGGATATTCAAACTTTAGCTACTGGCCCATTAATACAAGCAAAAAGAATGACCGGCTATATATGTGATGGAGTTAGATACTTAACAGAGTCTCGTGATGCTAAGAGAAAAACTCAAAATAGTGGTATTATGTTAAAGGCTATCACTCAAAGTTATGCAAGCACAAAAGATAAAAATCCCATATTGGCAGAGGTTTATTTTTATGGAATCCTCACAGACATAATTGAGTTATATTATTCCAAGAATCTCAAGTTTGTATTGTTTAAATGTAAATGGGTGAACAATAGCAAGGGGCTTATTGAGAAAGATGATTATGGATTTACTCTTGTGAATTTTAAACATCTACTCTATACAAGATATCAGTTATCATATGAACCATTCATCTTTGCTTCTCAAGTTCAACAAGTGTTTTATGTCGATCATCCTATGGAAAAGGAGTGGCGAATGGTTGTTAAACTTAAGCCAAGAGGTTTTTATGATTTAGGTGATGACACACCAACAATTGAGCATAAGGAAGGACATATGGAGCTGCGGCCTGAACAACAATTGGATGACACAACATTTGAAACTGAAGAAGACATTGAATGGGTTAGAGAAGGAATACCAGGATTAGAAATTGACCCAGAAACTTTGGAAAGTAATGAAGCATATGATGAAGATGACAACATATCTTAGATTTTGTTACTATAGTAGTATAATCACTATTTCAGTACAATTCATTTTTGAACAATATTGACTTTGATGTTTTTACTCTTCATTCAGCTGTTAAAATGTCATATGTTTATATATCTTATTATTTTACATGATAGTTAGATATTATTTTATACTTTTATATAGTAGAAACTATTTTAAATTTGGCAGGATTCATAGCTGCTAAGGAACTTCGTTGAAATGGCAAGAAAAAGACAGAGAAATTCTAGTCAAGGTGAGCTTTTATATGATTCTTCGGAGCAACAAAAACAACAAATCTGAAGTATGTCAATGCCTCAATCGCCCCAAAATTGGCCACAAAATGAAAGAGATGAATCACATGATACAAAAATCTTCTAGGTATTAAATCTCATGATATTTATTCTTCCTTTCATAGTATAATGTAGTTAGATAATGTTTATAAAAATAATAAATTTGCCTCTTTTTATCTTTGATTATTTATAGATTCTAATGAGAGTGAAGAGCAATCTAAGCGAACTAGGGGTCCCACTATGATGCACTCGGGATGGGGAAAGATGGTGGAAATTTACATATTGAATTGAATGAACATGATCAAGTTATTGGGTCAGAAGGAACTAGATTGAGTTCAAAACATGGTGTGCTAGCACGAAATGGCATCTTAGCGCCACTGAATCATAAAGATTGGAGGCTTGTACCTAGTATGTACAAGGATAGAATATGGGCTCATATCAAGGTTCTTAGTATACACAAAACCTATATACTAAGATGTTTTTGTTTTTATATTTTATTTTATAAATGAGTTGTATATTAAATGTATGTACAGGAAAATACTGACGCAACTGATGACATGAAACGCATACTGATGATGTCATTTGGATCTAAATGGAAAGAATCAAAGCATGAAGCAAAAATCATTGGATATGACCCATATAACACTGATATTGAGTGTTTAGCTCATTGTCCAGATAGAGTTGAAGAAGATCAGTGGCGTTCATTAGTTCATTATTGGAGCTCAAAAGAAGCAAAGGTATGTGCTAGATTTCTATTTATGCATTTGTTCTACTAAATGAGAATTTCATAGAAGTTGTCATAAATTATTGAAGTCATATTTTCCCTGATTATACTTCTTATTGCAGAACAACTAGAAGTTCTTTCTGATATGTCCCTTTCTTCTAAATGGCAGAAATAATGTTGTTGTACATGTCCAGTTTGCCAACCTGCACAAAATGTTATTGTATAGAAATTGATTGCACTTTGTGAAACTCAACTATGCTACTTTTTTATATTTTTTCTTGGCTATTTCTTTTATATATTCAAGATTGCGCATGCCCTCTTATATATTGTTGTGTTCAAATTTCTAGGAAAAGAGTGAGAGAAACAAAGAAAGTCGAAAAAAATTGACTATGCCTCACACATCAGGGAGAAAAAGTCATTCTCAAATTATAGACAATGTACAAAGTAATCACTATTTATTTTCTATAATTTATATATTAAATAATACTTATCATGAATATTTAATGTCAATCTCTTACTATTCAAACATATGACAAAGATGAATAATGGTTTAAAGCCAACTCGTATTGAGGTGTTCAAAAAAACTCACATTAGAGCGAATAAAGAACCAGTAAATGAGATAGCTTGTGAAGTTATGGTAAACTCTCACTCTTTAAAAATATATAGGTACTTTCTTCTATTACAATATTTTTAAAAAAACTTCTCATTACTTTACCTTACTTTCAAAAAGAAACAAATGGATGATCTTGGCGAGGTGTATCCTGAGTTGAATGTCCCTGGAAGTGCTCCTAATGATGTGTACTCCCAAGTAATGGGATCAAACACTCATGGAATTGTCCGAACTCTAGGAAAAGGAGCGTCTCCTAGCTTAGTATATGGCCCCGTATATAAACGATCTCAGGCTGAAAAAAGAGATTTTGATACAAGGGTTGAGATGAAAGTTCAAAAAGCTACCTCAGCTATGAAAATTGAGATGACAGAGAAGATGTATGAAGCAAAAAAAGAGATGGAAGCAATGGATAAAAAGTTGTTAGAAGCGAAAGAGGAAGCAAAAGAGAATAACAAAGTGATGGAGAGAAAATTATCGGAAGCAAAAATGGATATGGAAGAAATTATAGCGGATAAAGTGAAGGAAGGAATACAAGAATATGTAGAGTCTTTGGGAATTAATATGGATGCAAATTTAAAATCAGAGCAGGTGAAATAATTGTGTTGCTCACAAAAAAAATACTTTTTTAGATGAAAACTTAGTTTCTCTTAATTATAATAGTCTTCCTCTTTTGCAATAGGTTCCTAATAATCCAATTAAAGATTGTCATCAACCATCATCACTTGGTCCAGGTGTTCACACAAGAAATGTTAGAGAAAATTTCATTAAAATTTTGAATTTTATTTTAATTGCGTAAATCCTAACATTTATATGATCACAAGATCAACTAATTTCTCTTTCTTGTTTAATATGGATTAATTGACAAACTGTTAATTGCGCGTCATGTACACATAAATAGTCTAAGTGAACATCTTTTTCTTTTGGTTCTTGTTGTTGTTGTTGTTTTTCAGTTGGTATAGTGAAATTATAAACTGTGTTAATTTATCATATTATTGTCTACTGGTCTAATGATCATTGTAGTCTTGATCCGTATACTAGTTATCTATTTTGTTGCTCTCGGGTTGTCACCAAGAATGTAGTCCACCTAGAACAACATCAAACATGATGATTAGTTCACCAAGAACACATTGCTAGTTCCATGCTTCAATTTATGATGAATCGTCATAATATAGGCTTGTAGCACTCTATCAAAGTTAAAATCTTTACCTGAGACTTAGAGAATGAGAGAAGCTCATTCGGAGAAACAGAACCAGAAGAACACTTGAGGTATTTGCCAGCAGAGGCCAAATAGTCAGAATAAGTAGTGGCAAGGAATGCAGCACTAGTAACAAAATACATATTGTTCCATCTTTGCCTATAGATGAGACCTCCAGGAGTTTTTTGGATATTTCTGTCATCCTTTGCAAGACATGAACACATAAAGTTCTTTGCTTTCTGCTGGTACTTATCAAATACAGGTGCATTATGACCAGCTTTACTAGACATAAAGAACTGCCTGGACTGTTTGGCAGATCTTGAGTAATAAAGTTCTTTGCTTGGACTGTTTGGCAGATCTGGTTCAACAAGATCAATATAAGAGTTATGAGTAATAATATTTTTACCTGTATGACTGTGACTTTTCTGGGAATTGTTCTGATCCATCTGTTCTTGAGGTGTCTTAGGTCTATCCTCATTGTTTGTATTTTTTTTTTTAAAGAGAGAACATTTTCCTAAATCATAATAAAAAATGATATTTAGTTCCAATGAAGAGTACAATCCAGAAAACAAGAGTTCATGGTTTAGCATCACATAAATATGAATGATGATCGATTTTGAAAAAATGACAACTTGAACCATGTAAGGCACGAAATAGATCATCTGAAAAAGGATCAATGGAACACTCTTTTACAAACTGCCTGATTGCTATGATATGCTTCCTAGAATCAATGGGAAGCTCTTTTACAAACTGTCTGATTGCTAGGATATGCTTCCTAGAATCAGCAAGTCTAAGGTTTTTGCACTCTGACACCTGTTGCTTATACGCCTCAAAACTGTTTCCAAACAGTGTCATATTACTCAATAGATCATGCCTCCAATTTGCCTCTAGAAGATTCTCATATAGTTCAGCATAACAATGTGGCATGAAGAAATCGTAGGTCTTAAAGCTTGTCATCGACCCTGTTCATTGACTGTTAGGACAGAATAACCGAGAGCTGTCAGCACCCTAGATTCTGCCAGAGAGATCAGTGGATCAAATACCTCTACCTCCCCAATCCAACTAAACATTCTTTTAATTAAGATTGCAAGACTAAGTTGTAATCTAGGAGGCTCATATGATTCTATGCTACCAATTCCATATATTACCATCTGCATCTTTCCTTCTGAGCCCACAACTTTTAGAAACCTATCAAATATTTTAAGGGTTTGTAACTGATCCAAAAATGTCAACCAGAAGGAAGAGCTCTCGAGTTTCCTGATGCAGATTTGTATTTTTTGCATCAATTTAGATTCTCTCTCTGGATTGGTCTCAATAATAGCTGGAGTCCACAGCTGTTTTTGTTTTTGCCGTTCGTGAATGATAACTTTATGAGAATTTCTTTTCTATTTTCCACGACGAGGCAATACAACAGTCCAATCTTCAGTTGAGTTAGGCTTGTCAAGAGCTAGTGTCTTTGCTGATGAAGCCATTCCTCTATAGCTACTTGAGAATGACACGGACTGAGTATGTTTGAAATATGTTGTTAGTCAAGGACCTAACCCTAAAATAGAAGTAAAAACCTCACAGATGCTTTCTTTTGAAAAATAAAGTGAAATCCTAGCCCGCACACTTTCTCCTCACTAAGATTCATCCATGTTTACCAGAGAGCTAAGCTGCTGTTGCATCTAAGAAAGTCATCGATGGAGCTCAATTCTCACTAGGACCTCATTGTTTGTATTGTTTTTATTCTTCTTCTTGTTTTTGAGTTTGCCACTGTTCTTCCTGCTGATTTGGCTCTTCTTCTTGGTAATGATGCTACCTTGAGTCTATCAGTGATGTTTTATGAACTTGTTGCATGCGACTGAAAGAGGTGGTTAGTTCTAGAGATTACACACGCTTGTGGATTCTGTGCTTCTACTTTTCCTCTTTCTCTATTTGTTCTTGTCCATTGAGTTAAAGTTCATTGCAGGGGATTGTGATTCACGCTATTACTTTAACTTGTGACTACTCCTTCACATTTCAGTAATATATATGAAGTGATTATCTCTTAATTTCTACTGCCCTTTCTCCCTTCCTCCTTTATATTCTAGAAAAGAACATATATTTGTGCATGGTGACTAATTCATGAGTTGGGGGAACTGGCCTTTAGGGTCATTTCCATCTGGAAGAGGAACTAATTTAACTGAAAATGTAAATCTGGCAAGGTCTTATATTGTTTATTGTTTGCTATATAATCTGTGTGCTGGAATTTTTAGCTTATTGTAAGATGAGTTCTTACAATAAACAACAACATACACTGTGAATGCATATTAATGCTATCACATTGTTAGTTGCATTATAAGATGTTTGTATCTTTGTTCCAGCACCATATGTTTGTTTTGTTGAAGCAATCATATATCTTCATTTTTTTTTTATTTTCCTTCTGGAAAAATTGGCACACTTATGTATTCAATGAAATGTTAAGTTTTGTATTTCGTAGAGTATCAAAATAATCAATTTAATGTTTTTGCTCAGGCTAACATGATCAAGAAGACTGGAACTACCGTAGTTGGCACAAATAAAAAGAAATGGGTATGTTTGAAAAAAACTACAAGATCTTTCGTTTCTTTCAAAAGAAGGAAAATTTCATGTATATAATTACTGCTTTTGCATCAATTCGTTAATATTATTGTTTTTAGAAAAAATCAATTAGTCATTTTTGATATCCCAATTTGTTCTAGTTAATGGGGATCTAATTTCTATTATTATATAGTTGTAAATTTTCTTATGTGCATTTCTTGTGTAGATTTTTTAAAGAAATTGAGGTCAAGTATCGACTTCAACATGCTCGACTTTTGGATTGATGATTTCATAAAGATTTATTGCAAATTTACTGGAGATTTTAATTCCATTTGAATTAGGAGTAATTGGTTGGTTTTATGTTGAGATTATTACATTTAGTTAGATCTCAATTTTACTTTAGATAGAATAGATAATTTGTTTTGACATTGTTTACTTAAACAAAAAACTTATTATATTGCTATTTTATTCTTTGATTATAATGTTAGAAAATATTTGCTTTATATAATATTTCTTGCATATCATGAAGAAGATAGTTTTGAATGCACAGATTGTTTGTATGTATTTGTGTCTTGAGAAAAGACTGTATATAGATTTTTCTGGGATGTTTAAAGAAACTTGGTAGCGACATTAGATTATTAATATGACATTTAGCAAAATATAAAATAATGTCACCTATTTTTATGACATTCAATAATAGCATTTGTTGACATTAACTAAAGTGACGGAAATTTCAATGTGACATTTTATTAATGTCACAAGTAACTGTCTTGAAATTTGTTTTACTAACATTTAATCTAAATGTAAAAAATTTTAAGTGACATTTCATAAATGTCGAAAAAATAAATGTCATATATCTCATATCGACATTTACGTAAATGTCAAAAATAAATGTTATATATATCTCACACCGACATTTACTTAAATGTCGAAAATAAATGTCATATATCTCATACTGACATTTATCTAAATGTTGAAAATAAATGTCATATATCTCATACTGACATTCACCTAAATGTCAAAAATAAATGTTATATATTTCTTATCAACATTCACATAAATGTCAAAAAATAAATGTCACAATAATCTTACCAACATTTACATATATGTTGCAAAGTAAATGACGCAAATTCTTTTCATCATTTACCTAAATGTCACAAAATAAATGTCACAAATTCTTTCCGACAATTACCTAAATGTCGGAAAAATCCCCGTCACTAAAATTTACAACATTTGGTCCAAATGTAAAATAAATGTCGGTAAATAAATTTGTGACATTTAAACATCATAATACGACATTTAGAAAATGTCGTTGTATCTCTCTTGTGCGCTATGGTGAGTTGAAATTGAATGCAATTCAAAGACCTATCACCTATCCAATAGGCGACGAAAGAACTTATTAAGATTAAACAAACAAATGCAATTTCAAATGATGGAGTTCAGAATATATGAAGTACCATTAACATTTGTAATGAAACATTCTAGATTTCTTTAGAGATAAAAACATTAGAAGAAAGGATCAAGATAAAGTATGACTTACTGCTTAGATGTTTCAGTTTCTACAGCTTTTATTGGGTGCTCCACTTCATTTTGTCCATGGTGCTTAAGAGAACCTGAATACAACAAGAAGTTCTGCTGTAGTCACTATTCCTTTTTGATAGAGTATGAGCTGAATAAAAACTAAAGTTCTCGGATGATGATTCTGATATAGTTACAGTGTTAACTAACAGCCACTAAAGGCCAAAGTTTTGGAGAGTGCCAGACTTCATATTGGGAAATGGTGAGGAGAAAACAGCTCAATGATAGAGATATATGAACAAGTCAAGTTGGCAAAGAATTAACGAACAATATTACCAGTATTTTTGAGGCTCTTTGCACGCTTTGGCATATTGTTGGCATTCCTTTCCTATAAAAGATGAAAACACCAACATTACTTGTACATGACAGTAGACAAGATCAAACTTAAGAAAATCAATGCCGAAAGACCGCTACAAGGATTCAACAACAGACCTTTACCATTGGCTCAGCAACCTCACCATAACCAAAAAGGTATTGCTCCTGCTTGCCTAACCTACAACGAATAGCTGAATCTTTTACTGCCCTTCCTGATGCAGAAATTTGGTAACCACTTCCCTGTAGAATTACTTTAAATAGTTCATATTTGTATATATATACATATACTACAAGGCTACATTAGTTGATTCGACATTTAGATGGGGTAAAGACCAACTCCATAACTTAATTCTTATCAAAACAAAATGCCCAACTTCAGTAGATAATCAAATCAGAACAGTAAAGTTCATCAAAAGCTTTCTTTTAAATAAAATTTGGTTTTTTTTCATTCAATTTTTTATTGTACATTTAAATATGATGGT
Source organism: Solanum stenotomum (assembly GCF_019186545.1). Lineage (NCBI taxonomy): Eukaryota > Viridiplantae > Streptophyta > Magnoliopsida > Solanales > Solanaceae > Solanum > Solanum stenotomum. Next base: position 29,813,322 of record NC_064285.1, on the reverse strand, counting down.
CCAATTTAACAAACCTTCAGACACTTCACTAGAGACTCATACTGGAAGATTGAGGTCCTTGATAGCAATGCGACCAGCGGGAGCATTGAACTACAAAGAGACAGCCATGAGTTGTGCACCCACCAACTCCCTCTACATGTAACCTCCTTTAGGAGGGACATGCTAGTATTATTTCTAGTATGTCTTACAAAGCTAGTATTAAGTAAGTGTTGTAGTAATTACCAGTGAGAAAAAAAAAACCCTATCCAATTCTTATAGGTATTGTAAGAAACTGAGTATTGATTATGCTTCATTTACAAATTCCTCTTTACAATTTACACCAAAAGAACGCAAAAGTATGCAATCTAAACTTGAGAAAAGTCAAAATACGTCGATGATTCTAATTACTTAGGGTAATAGGCTTCCCCATATATCAATTAAAAAGTGTACAACATACAACATATGTGAAGATACATCACATAACAACAATGTAAACACATCGTTACCTCATTGTCAACACCCGAAGAACTAGGAGGAAGAGCAATAGGAAGTTGAAGCTCTCCGTTTTGTATCATATGCCTTTCATATTGTAGAAGCAACTACCATAGAGAGAAATCATGAGATAATAGAATGTACATAAACAAAAAGTAAGAGACAAATAACTTTTTAGAACAAATTCTATTCAAAATCACCATATAAGCATAGATGCACAGAGTTGATGTTCTTTATTCGACTTAAATATCTAAGTTTGGCATTTCAAATTGTGGAAAGCTAAGGAGAACTGGAGAATGGAGAGTTGTTGGTATAACCAAATGCAAAATCAAAGATGTAATGAAACATACTTTAAAAAAAGAAGAAAAGCAGAACCACAAAAATGAAAAGAACCAAACACAAACTATTCAAGTGACTTTATATGCCACAAATGACGGGCTGTTAGTAAATGTTTTCTAAGTTAATACTTCACAAACCACCCACCAATTTTTTTGGTAAAGTTAAATAATTTGTTAACGATTGAGGAAAATCCCGTATACAAGCCGTATACCAAGAAATAGAGAACCTATACAAAAATATGGTCCTCTACAAAAGACATTCAATCATCTATACAAACAGGGACCTCTATCCGTTCAAACACTCTCTCCCTCTCCTTCCAAACAACCCACATAAAAGATAACATCGCAAACCACCTACCCACTAACAAGGTGACATAATTCGGGTCCCATAAATTCACCTTATACCAAATATTAGCAGAATGGTGGACAATAGTAAAAATATGCTAATAACTATCAAGGCAAGAGAACTTCAGGTTATTCCCTTCTCATAGAAGCTGCGGAATGTCCAAGAAACAGTAGTGCAAGTCCTGAGAAAAGAAGATTATCAGTGCTCCAAAAAAAGAATTTAGAGAAAGTCGTATCATAGTAGATAGAAGGCATTGGTATTGTATTATATATTCAATTGATTATCATTCCAATAAATTCTTATCTTATTTGAGCATCAAAAGATATCTTGCTCATTACAACCCCATTCTTTATTCTAAGTTACTAATCTAATTGGAGACATTAGACATCGACACTCATTTCGCATTGAGCAAATCTAGTATAAGGAAGCATCCCGTCAGTATCTCATAAAGTCTAGAATCCTTATTCAGAAGTATCTGTATATATTTTAGGCTACAAGTCCCTGCGTGCTTAAGTCCATAACCAATTGCCACCACTTAAATACGTGTATAAGATCCCTGGTCCTCTATATTTGACTAAGACCTAACAGAAAGAAAGATGCAACATTCATTGGTATGTTGTTGTTTGTTGTTAATGTGGTGTATGTTTCTTAACAATTATAGCCTAAGTTAATTGGACTCGGTGCGGGTGTACGATACGGGTGCGGATCTAGATGTTGGATCCTTCATGATCTAATTTTAAGATTCAGGGATACAAATCCATGTAGGGATACGGGTGCGGGGATTCGCCTAAAAATAATTAAAATATCTAAAAGTAGTTAGAAAACCTAAATTATGAGATATTACCGGAGAACTTGAGGAGAATCTAGAAGGAGATAAACGGAAAATGAGTGATATAGAAATTTCTAGATAAAAGGTATTTCATTTTCTTCAATTGCACCTTAGCTTTTGTATTGATTACAGACAATCATTAAAACTGTCCACACTTACCCCATCGATTTTGGTCAAAGCACCCAAAATTTGTTGACCAAATTGGACACGGATCCCACATCCATGTTGTGTTGACAGGGGTGTGGCACCAAAAGTGAAGAGTTCGAGCAATTTAGCTTATAGCTTGATGTTGGAATCTATGTTGTTATTTTTGCAAAAGCACTTCATGTTTTCTTTGTATTTTCAATTTTAGTAGTTTTAATACTCTGTCAGCTATAAAAGAATGCCTCTTTCCAAAGTTACCAAGTGCAAAGAAAAGAATGTCTCTTCCCTTTTTTGGAAATTCTTAATTTCAACGTGTCACAAGTATAGTCCGAGCAACTAAGCTTATAACTTGATGTTGGAATCTATGTTGTTATTTTTGCCAAAGCACTTCATGTTTTCTTCGTATTTTCAATTTTAGTAGTTTTAATACTCTCTCTGCTATAAAAAGAAAACCTCCTTCCAAAGTTACCAAGTTCAAAAAAAGGAATGCCTCTTCCCTTTTTTGGAAATTCTTAATTTCAACGTGTCACAACTCACATGACATGTTCAAGACCACAAGATTAAGGACATTTTGGTACATTCTACGCATCTTTGGTTTGTATAAACTCAAATCTAAAATGAACCTTCAACCTAAATTTTTTATTTGAACAACTTTTTATCAACATTGATCTATTTGAGTCATTACTAAACTAAAATAGCTTACTCATTCTCAAAAATTTCTTATTCATATACTATAACTAGTTCAAGACAGACCGCTATGGTGAAATTGGTGGACACACTGCTCTTAGGAAGCAGTGCTGATGCATCTCGGCTCGAGTCTGAGTGGCAGCATACTATCTTCTAAAAAGGATAAATAGATCTTATAATGATTTCAATTCCTTATTTCCATTTAAAATTATGTAATTAAGGTACTCTTCTTTTTAAAGTCTTTTTATGATATTTTCAACCTTAAGCATACATTAACTCACATTTCCTTTTCAATCATTTCAATTGTAATTGTTAATAAGTCCCACATCGGGAGAGGAATGGTAATTAGACTCCTTATATGGACTTGGACAAACCTCCCCTCATGAGCTAGCTATTGAGGTTGAGGTAGACTCAGGTGTCATATCTTTATATGGTATTAGAGTTAGACTCATCCCAGTTTGTTGTTCAACGATGTTGGGTCCCCATTTATATCGGTTCATGCTCTAGTTGAGGTCTGGGCGTACAAGGGAATGTCGAGAAATACCACATCGGAAGAGGGATGAGAAATTCGACTCTTTATATGGAAATGGACAACCCACCGCTCATAAGCTGGGGTTGAATTGGGTCCAGGTGTGCCATATCTTTACAGTAATTACCATTCATTTGATAACCTTTTTATTCGATGAAATCATAAAACTATACGATTCATCAGAAAAAGGCAATAGTTGCTCTTTTCTATATAACAAGATTATGTTACTCGTTGGACTTCTTCGGGAGATTTCCCACTAAGCGATTTTGTATGAATCATTAATTTTCCTTTCATGGAGTTTCTCCCTAATTCATAAAATTCTGTATTTCGAAAAAATTGTTATAATTTTAAGTAAAATAACTGGACCAAGTGCTATTTTGATCCAAGACTACAAGATTAAAAAAATGTATTTACTTTCTTAAAGTCTATGTCCAGTCAAAACTAGACAAACATTTGAAACAATGGGAGTAGTTATTAAGGTTTATACAGTTCATGAACAATTGTTCTTCTACCACCTTCTGATATACTGTTCTAGCAACCAAGAAATTTCTTCCTCTCACATGTACCCAAAATATATCGTAACATTTCACATCCAAAATAGCAGAAATAAACTTCAAAATCTTGGCACATCATCATTAAAACAGTGACAGAAAACATCTCCCATACATAGTATATATTGGAAAAGTTGATATTTGACGAGTAAAGGAGAAATATTCATATCAAGTTACCATAAAAATAGAAATAACTAGGCCCAACTAAATTCTCACGGGGGGGGGGGGGATTAAAGGAGTCTCCCACTTGCCACCATAACTTGGATCCAGTTACCTACAGAGATAAAATAGCTTAGTAGTACACCATCAAAAGTACGTGGGAATAATATAAAATTAATCTCAAAGACTCATTGCATCATTAATTAATCAACCTAGTAACAGAAGAAAATACATAACCACTGCTTGGATTTTTTTAATTATACTATGAAGTATGGAGCTACATTTCTTATTTCCTAAAATTTTAACCCTGTGAAGAGTATACAATATAGCCAGCATATCTCCTTTTCATTATGGTTATTTGGTTGACAGGGTTCACCAAGGAGAGGTCCTAGGTTCCAGACCATGATCTTCATTCCATTGAGCACATAAATATTTCCACGTGCTTTTGACCCACGAAAAAGAATCAGACCCGTAGATTAGCTACGTGATGTAACCTATAAAATAAATCAATAAATAAATTACGAATACCCTCTCTAACAACTCGAGGTACACACTGTGATATTTGGAAAGAGAAGCATAGCCCTCCAGGGATGCTTTACACACAACTGTGTTAACAAGTAGCAAAAAGCCTTTAACAAAACTGACCACGTAAAATCATGGTTAGTCCAGACACAATTCCTCGACTTAGTGCAGTTAATTGTTGACCCACTGCTTCTGATTAGCTGAGGACATTTTGGGTAAGTGTCTAATATCCTCTGTAGTTCTGGATTCAATTAATATAGTCAAATATCTCCACAATTCATTTTAGAAGGATTCCTTCAAACTATCATTGTAATTGGATTAAATTAACTCAATCGAAAATCAGGCTTTGCCACCATACGCCAATCAGATTGTACTTTCAACTAAATTAAATAAATTATATGGTATATTCAACTGGACTAAAGTAAATCGATTAATTGAAGAAAATGCTTGAGAAAGCTACTAAGAGACCATGAGAATTAAGCACTGAAATGATCCAAGGAACATGAGCACAACAAAAAAGGAAAAGATGATAGGATAAAGAATAGAAGAAAAGGATTGCACATCATGAACCAACATTAAGAGAAAAAGACCTCAGGAAAAATTTAAAAGTAAATTCAGATTCAGTTTAAAAAAGAAGCAGTTAATTTGCAAAGCAGATGTGAAAAGGAAAACATAATAACCTATACCGAGTCCAAATAGTATAAAATTTCACCTTACAGTATAATCAAGACTCAGTCACATCGACTGTACAAAAACCTGGTAAAATATATAATGTTGCACTATAAATGAGAACTGATCAAATACAAGTTTAGAATAAAAGGCTTACCCGATCATAGCCACCTAATCTGATCACAGATCTCCATAACCTAGCACGAAGAACATGACAAAGGCTCAATGAAATAAAAAGGCTCAATGATAAAACAATGATACATTTACTTTAAGCAATTAAGTTGATGACCATAAAACCTAGGTGGTTTAAATTCCATCGCCTTCTCCTGGTAAACCGTTACTAGTTTTCCTAAAAAGGCAGCTCGATCCTTAAGGGAGCCTTCATCATCCTCACCATCAGCCATCTGAAATTTGAAACGAATGATCATTTTGAAAGAGCGAATGATCATTTTTAATAGGGAAATTCCGTATATATGTAGATCAATCAACCCCCAAGGTTATATCAGAGTATGTACTATTGCAGAAGTATTCTCAGATGCTTCCCCACTATGATGTCCAACATTTGCAGTTGAAGGATTGATCTGAAACATTGGACTAACTGGTTCTGGCATTTTTCCAATCAAAGAATCAGTAACTTCTAGTTTCACTTTTGGAAACTCGTAAGACCTAGCATCACCATCAGTAGTAAAAGTTGTTGGATTTGCTTGCATTTGAAGGTCCTCTTGTCTAGCAACTGTCAAATCATTACCATTCTAATTGACCTCATATATCATTTCCTCACTCTGTTGAACTTCATTCACTTCTCCTTCATTAATATTTTGTACTTCATCATCAGTAAAATTTAGATAGCCACTTACCATATCATCCGTCCAGCATCAATAGTAGGTGTTTCGTTCTCTAGAACAACATTGTCGTGTGCCTCTGGCGGACTGTTAGAGTTGAGCTGGTCCTCTGTCTCACTTTTATCATCCTTCAAGTTTTCTCCCTTTGAATCACTCTGATAATTTGTCTTTTCCTCAGCATTAATTTTGCCAGTCTTAACACCGTTTTTGTACTCGACCGGTGACTCATTGGACAAAAGGACATCACTAGCATGGACATTCTTTTCAGCGTCCAACATCTCTACATCACCCTTATCCATTCTGACAACTAGTCACAAAGAACATATCATATGTATCAAATTCGGGCATTCTAATACTCATCTCCTCAAGAAAAAAACACCCAAAAGTAAAAGGAAAGGGAAGAAATAACTTCCAAAAAACCTTATATGCATCACTCTTTCTACTAGTTATATGATTCTCTACAAATTTCTTAAATTTATTTCAAATTCAATTTTTTACAAGAAAAGAAACTTTATATCTAATTTCATTCTATAACTTCAATTCAAAATTCATGAATAACTTCACTTGAATTTTATGGCAATCGTGTTTGTTTTTTGGAGTGTTTTCTTCCTCTACCACTGATATAACTTAAATCCTTGTTTGTGTAGACTCCAAAAAGCAAACACGATTGGCCATAAAACTCAAGTTGTTTTCACTTTTTTTCACTCCAAATCACTCATAAAAACTCAAAAACAAGTCCAATTTGGAGTGAAAAAATTATTCTTTTTTTTCAAATTCTCTCAATTTTCATGGCCAAACTCCCTTATATATAAAATCTACTAGCAAAATCATGAATTCCTCCACACAAACACACACAAAAAAACCCCTAGTTTCATCAAAATAGAATTGAGGATACAAAAACAAACAGGAAAAAAATAAAAATCCTTTTTTTCATTCCCGTTTGTTAGCTCTAAACATAATGAAAAGGATGTCCTCCCACCGACCAATTCACCGGAAAAAAACATTAAAACTTCATCCACATCTCAAATGTGTTTAGTTTTTTCATGTTTTTTAAAAAACAGAGCAATGTTCAACAAATAAAACAAGTAATGTCGGTGAGTAAAAAAACTGACAGGAATCCATTAAATTCAGCAACATGTAAGAATCTGCAATCGAAATCAGAGGAAGATGAAGCAAAGTAGCTTAACAAAGAAGGAAACGATTGTGAGCTTAACCCTCTAATGATGGATTTTTCTTCTTCAAATATTTTTGGCACTAAGTAACCGAAGATTGTGAGTAGGATATGAGTTAATTCTTTTGTCTTTATGTGAGACTATTTGAGAAAATGACTAAAATGGTACTTAATTTACTAGTAATATTTTATTTTGATCTTTTTAATATATTTTAGGAATAATTTCAAACATATATAATAAAGTAGTAATTAATTTACAATAAATATAAACATATAATTAAAAAATCATTGAAAGTATACATTGACTATATATATAATATAGTTTGTGAAAAGTTATATAAAGTATATAATGAGTACTGGCTGTTTAATATAGCGTATCTATGCATGACGATATACTCAAAAAACTAAATATAGCTCAATAATATATGAAGTATGCATTGACTATACATGAAGTATACATTGGTTATTCAATCTTGATCAACTCGAAATCACCTTTAAATAGTATCAAAATTTAGATATGAAATTCTCTCGATATTTTGAGTCTTTGATATATAATTCACTCTAAATGATTCACGTTTGCGGTACATCAAATTTTAAAGAAAAAGAAAAAACAACGAATAAGAGGAACAAGAAAATGACATAGAAAGAAAAAGGAAAAACGATGCGGAAGAAAAAGAAGGAGGAGTAAGATGGTAATGGGTGATGCGGGGCAGGGGCGGGGTGGGTTCCGGAATTTTTTTAATTCGCTCCGCCCGCATAATTACTTTTTTTTCAATTTCAACCCACCCTACCCCATCCAGCATAGACCCGCCCCACATAATTTTTTTTATATTTTCTTTTTCTAGTTAAGTTTGATACTAAAAATAAAAATCATAAAAATAAATTCATTTTGTCATTAATTTGTATTAATTTAATAGGATAGTGGCTTAAAATTTAATTTTTAGAGGTCAATTGGGAAACATGTAAGAAATTGTATTATTTTTATTGAACCATTTTGTTTTACTTTCTTGAATATTTTAGTAGCTTTAATGTAATTGTCTTAATAAATAATGCTCTATCACTCTTATAATATGTAAAAAGTCAAAATTAAGTTTGATCCCATAAGAAAATCATATATACTCACAACCCGCTCCGCACTGCATTAATTTTCAAAAAACTCACTTCACCCGCCCCACATCCCACTCGCCTCGCATAATCTTAAACCCATCCCACCCCACATAACTTTAAACTCACCCCACCCAGTATCCGCCCTACCTCATTGCCATCCCTAAGAAGGAGGTAGAAAGAGGAAAATAATTCATTAATGGCGAAATGGGAAGGAAGAAAAAAAAGATTAGAAGTTGTTATTGGTGAACTAGAAAGGCAGAACAAGAAGTTTTGGATAATTTTAGTAATTTTGAAAATTTTGGTAATGGAAATAGTTGAATGGTCATTTCTTATATTTTTTAATATATTTTACTTGATCGAAATCATTCTTAATAGAAAAAGGTGTTCATTTTGGTTGTCTACTCTGAACCTAACAAATTTATCAAATAAAAAGGGAGAGACTATCTGATTACACAACATTCCTGCCATGTTTATTAATGGAAAAACAACATAAATGAGTCATAAAGTCCAAAATAATTACATGTTCATACTATAACACCTAGATAATTGAATGAACTAGAAAGAGCTAGAATTAGAAAGAGTTATTTTTGGAAAGAATGAAAAATCTGGAAAATTGGTTAAGTTATGTTAAGTTTGAGTTTTGGGTAAAAATCAAGCGACCGTAAATCCTAGCTCAGGATGAGTTAGGCGTGTTTCTAGATACCGTAGGTAATATCTTTGAATTATCTTTCCAAATCCATCGATTTTCTCAATTCCGAGTTCATATGAGTGAGATATTCCCATTTGAAGTTGGGCAGTTTAGATAAGGAAAGTTTAATCTAGATTTTGTAAGGGTAGTTTGGTCTTTTCCTTACCCAATTATTTTATTTCAATTTTAGGAGTTTAATTAGGGTCTAATCAGAATTAGATCAGTTTAGACAATTGGAAATTCACGCTAGGGCTTGGAGAAAAGAGAAAAAAGGACAAAGGACAAGAAAAGTTCAAGATTCGTCAAGATCGTGCATTTTTGTTGTGGATTTCACCAAGTATTTAATCCTACGAGGTATGTGAGATCACACAGGATTTTTATTGTGGGTTCTTGTTGTTAAAGTTTCTTGAGCTTAATTCATGAGATTAGGTGTGATTTCGAGTAGAATCTTACATATATTGAGGATATAGTCGATTCTAAGTGTTTGGGGAAAAAACCAAGTGAAATTAGAGGGTTTAGAGTTGAAAAATGAAAAAGAAAATTTGGGATTTTCTGAGGAGGGGGCTGGGGCGCCGCGCTTCTAAGAGCGCCCCAAAAGGGGTTCTGAAGTTTGGGGTCTGGGGAGCAGCGCCAGCCAGAGCTCCCCAATCCAGGCTCTGAAATTTACCCTCTGGCGCCCCGCGCCTCTTAGAGTTCCAGGGACTTCAGCCCTTCCACCTTTTCCCACTTCTTTTCATACTAGTTCCCTAGCAACGTTCCTATGTTTTCTAGTCAATTTTTACACTCTGACACTACAACAAATTTGATTATTAGTGACAAATAATTTTGTCACTAGAAACTCACATTTCGTCACAAAAAGAATTTTGTGACAAAAAATAATTCGTCAGTCATTCGTCCCTAAACCATCGGTCACTAAATGTATACATAGACAATTTAATGTTTTGTCACTAAATAGAAATGTAATAACTACGAAAATATTTTTTGTCCCTAAATGCTTCGTATTTATGACAAATTTGTTTGTCATAAAAATTATTAAAATTTGTAGGTAAAGATATATTTTTGTCACTAAATATGTTATTATATTCGATGAAAATGATGTGTCACTAATTATTTAGTTTAATTAGTGACGATGCAATTTGTCTCTAGTATTTTATGTATTTCGTAGTTAAGCAAATAATATTTCATCACTAAAAATTACATTTTACATACTATTTTTCCGTTGTCCCTAAATGTAAAAATTAGTGACAACTTTATATTAAAATAATTTTGTAGTTGAAACAATCATGTCGTCACTAAATAATTCTGTTACCGACAAAATAAAAATGTCACTACAAATATCATAAATAAGTAGGCAATTTTGGGACAAAAAATATTTTTGTCATGTAATGTCATACTTTAATGACGAAAATATTATCGTCTTAAAAAGACAATGTATTCATCCCTAAAAAATGAGCTTTTGAAGATAAAATGTTGTCACTAATGACATTTAAACTTGTAGCAATACTATTTACCATTTGTATTAAGCTAGGTCTCTGTAAATTTAAAAATTTATTAAAATTATTAAATAATACAAATATATTAAAACTTAATAGCATGGAGTAGTGATTTTAATAATGAGTATCATACACTATAAAAATTAAAATTAACAACATACTAAAAGAAGTAAGATAATAATAAAACAATTACACCGTCATTTATTAATTAAGAACATCTAAAATGACATTTATAAATAATAAAAAAAAATTACACTATCATATATTAATTAAGAACATCTAAAATGACATTCATGAGATAATATCTCAACATTCCCCTTAAGGAAAAATATATTAAGTAAAAAATATCCAACTTGAAAGTCTAACTAAGATATACTAAATATTAACAAAACTAAGGCAGTAGAATAGAGATTGCTTCTCAAAATACCAGTGCAAAAACACTTCCCTAGCCACTAGTCCTGATTTCCACCTTCCACAACCTGTCTAAAAGAAAAAAATTGATTTCATACTTTATGATATCATGATATACAACATATCCAAGTGTAATCCCACAAATGGAATATGGGGGATAGAATGTAGAAAGACCTTACCTCTACCCTTGTAGGATGGAGAAATTGTTTTCAATAGACTTTCGACTCAAAAGAAATGTAAGCAACGCAAAAAAAGTAAGAAAGAAAAAGAAACAACAAGAGTCGTCATGTCTCTTTCTAAACACCCAACAAGATGAAAACATCACTCCTTAAGCTGCAGTTAGTCCTCATAAACACCATCACTAAAAATTTTCACCTCTCACACAAGAAACTTTAAAAGAAAAAAACACTATTAGAGTCAAGAGACTGACCTGAGTCCAATAAATTTTGATAATTCAAGGCTTGCAGGAGTATTAGCATCTCCATACAAGTAAAGTAGACTCTCTGATTATCAAGATCTAAAATAATTCACTAAATTTTATTCCCACAAGAAATACAAACTGATTGTTCCCAGCAAATTTACAAGTTATAAATCCCCAAGTGATAAGAATAGTTGAATACTCGCTATGATCACTTGGACTAACAATAGACAAAACATCTAGATTAAAGTCTTGTTACAAAAGTAACAATTGAAAAGGATATTTTAATTAAGGAAGATACATCTAAGTGCATGACAACTTGTGCTTACAAAAGAACTCTTCCTTTGCTACCCAGGCACGAACTTCTCAGGAACTTTAATTCAAAAACTGTTAAGCCATAAAACCATAAATTTACTACATGAGATTAGTGATATACTATCAAGACACTAAAATAATCTGTTAATTATCAGAATCCTTAAATCAAGTAATTAGCCAATTTTTTTGTAAAATTAAATCCAACTATAACATAATCAATTAGGTACCAAAGTTATTTAATAGAAAGAAACACAAGAAAGGGGACAGTTTGTAGAACACCATTATGAACTCATGCTTGAATAAGATTTTGCTACCATTACTTTTATAAACTAAACATACAAAAGTAAACATTCAAATCAGTAAAACTCAAGCTAAAATGGGAATTTGTTAGCTAAAACAAGATGACAATTGAAAAAGGGAGCAGACCTGGACGGATCTGTATAGATCCGTCTTTAACAAACTTTTAATTTCGCCGGAGTTCTGCTTTGCTCACTGCTGCTGCTGTTGGTGTTCACGCCACTGCTTTGCCGGAGCTCTTCGCTGGTCGCAGCTGCTACTGGTTTCGCGTTCTCGCTGGTGGCTCGCGTCGTTGGAGTTGCTTGTTGTTTCGTCGGTAGCTGGCTGCTGCTTTCTCGCCGAACTGCTGGCTTCACCGGCCGGAGAGAAGATAGAACAAAGAGGGAGAGATGGAGAAGAGGAGAGAGGAGAGGGGAGGGGCGTCGACTGGTGGTCCTCCGCCTTCTGCTTCTCGCCGGAACGAGGAAAAATGGAGAGGAGAGGGCTGCAGCGCTTTGGAGATGGGAGGAAGAATGAGAGTGATAAAATAGGGTTGAGTTCTTTTTAGATTAAAATAGGAAAGAGTTAGGAGAAACGATCTCGTCCGTTGATTTAATAAGAGATGAAAGGCTAGGATTCGATTTAGAATTTAATTTAAGGATGGACGGATGAGATGAGAGTTGGAATGGGTTTAGAATGGCCAAAATTGCAATAAAATTGATTAGAATTGAGACGGAAGAATGGCTATAATTGAAATACAATTGGAATTGAATAGGCTGGAATTGAAATGGATTAGAATCGAATAGGCTACAAATTAAATATTTTAGAGGAATTTTAAGGAGATGCTATCCAATTAAAATACTACATAAATTAAAATAATTTTATGTAATTAAACTCACTTTAATTTTAAACTATTTGACCAAAATAATTATTTCGAGTTCAACTATCGATAAATATAATAATTTAATAATAATGAAAATAATTTAATAATAATTACAATATTGTTTTTTTATGAGTCATGTACACTAAAATATATAATTTTTAGACACAATCGATTAAAATGTTACACTCAAAATATTTTTAAAAAGATACATATTTAACCGAATAGCACTTTTGAAGGTTGGTTAAAATTAGGTGTCAACATCTACGTATGTAATTCTTGTCTGTATTTAAATGTATTTCTAGACTGTGCTAAAAACACCAAAAGGAATATTAATAAAAGTAACAAATAAAATGAGTATTAAAAAATGTAACAAATAAAATGAATGACATGTAAACTGCAATTTTTAAAAATAATGATTTAATTAAATTGAACATATTCAACCGATTGTGACAAAAGTAATGTAATCAAAATTAACTAAAAAAAATTCTAAAATTTTGAGAAATAAAGATAAGGACTGATAAACTTATTTAAAATTATAAAAAATGTATTTTGTATTATTGAATAAATAAAATTTAAAAGGTATTAATTTTGAAAATGTTAGGCCAAAATTGGATGTCAACAATAAAAATAAAAATTAAAAAAAATAATTTTATAAATTACGAATGTTAAAGTATATAATTATGTAGATAAAATTAAAGATAAATTCAAACATGTTATAAGAGAAATAGATTTTAAAATACATATTTAATCAAATAGCAATTCGGAAAGAGTTATAGGTTAGTCAAAATTAGGTGACAACAATCACAATAATTAAAAATTAAAAGACTTATAAAAGATTAAATTAATTATAAGATTTTTATCAGTATCCCATAAATTGAACAATGGAAATAATATATACTTTTTTAAAATTATGTAAAAAGTATTATAAATCTCACTAATTAACAACTTAAAATATCTAAACATCATATTAAATTTAATTGACTTTCTAGATTTTATCAATGTCATATAAATTGAGACAAAAAAAAATAACAGATATTGGGCCCGTGGTAGCACATACAGCTATATCAAGTGCTCAAGCAGACAACATGTCAACATGCCTGCTTAAGCACTTTGAAGGTATTTCTTTATTATTTTTTTCATGGTTCTTCCATTTTAATTTATTTGTCTTTTTTTTTAGTTTTTTATACATTTAAAAATTGCATAAAAAATATTATAAATCAGGATAATTAAAATATATTTTTTTAAAAGTCATTATTATATGTTGTTAATTATTACGATTTAGTTTATGTTAAGCGATAAATGCAAATATATAAATTATTAAAAATGTATTTTTAATTATTGGAAATTTCTTTACTCTATTTGTCCCAACTTATGTGGAATGGATAGAATTTGGAAAGTCAAATCCAATTTTTATTTTTACCCTGAGTCTTTTATTTAATTTTTATAATTATTTTAAATTATAAATTATTGTGATTTATAATACTTTTTTACGTAATTTTGAAATATATAAATTACTAGAAATTCATTTTAATACTTTCATAGTCAAATGAAAAAAATGACCTTCAATTTAATTGAAATTCCACAAAGCACACATGTCGACCATGACATGTGTCCTCATAGAGTCTTACATACTACTAGTGGCAAAACACCGTGCTTAGTTTGCATGGACCCAATATTTATTTATGAAGTTATTCTTCAATTTTAAGCATTTTAATTATATAATTTTAGATTTTTTAAAATCTAAATAAGTTATATAAATAGTATAACATTTGTAAACTTTAAGTTGTGTTGATTAAATTAATTTAAAACTTTTAATCTAAAATAAGTTATTTATATTTGTGTGGTAGTAAATCTTTTCTAAATAAGATCTATAGATGTAATTTTATGTAGTAAATGATCTCATTAAGGGTAAAACAAATACATACAAATATTATCAATATTGTAATAGTGTTAATTTAAAATTTTTGGTGTGAGGCCAAGAATCTGAAATAACTCCTAATTTGGTGAGAGTTATTAGGAAATACTCCCTCCGTTCCTTTTTACTTGTCAATTTTTAACTTGACATGCCTATTAAGAAAAACAATGATTGATATAGTGAATTTATCATTTTACCCCTTTTAATTGATAGAAACTTAAACCTATTTACTCAATAAATTTTCCAACGACATTAACTCAATGTTATAAATTGAGGGTATAATAGGGAGAAATTTTATATTTAACTATGAAATTACTATACTTTATTTGTCACATGTAATCATAAAAAAGCGTAATCAAAGATTATTATATTTAGCTATGAAATTTTTTTCGTCACAAATAGTTAAATTGTTTAGCAATAAATTTTAAATCATCGTTATTTAAACATTGCATATTTGATGACAAAACTATGTTGTCACTACATCGCACATTGATTATAGACAATAAAATTATCATCACTGATTGCTTATAGTATTAGTGACAAAAACTTAGGTCACAATTAAATATAAAAAATTGTGGCTAAAGCTTACAATATTTAATGACGAACTCTAATTTGTCTCTATTTCAACAAAAATAATTTGTGACAACACTTTTTTGTGTCCAAAATTGTAACTAATTTTAAGACAAATAATAATTTGTCACAAATTGGATACATTTTAGTGACAAAATAATGTGTCACTGATAAATTAAAATTTGTCGCTAATGGTATTTAATAAATGGCGCCAAATTATATTTTGGTGGGAAATTCTACTGGACAAAATTTTGCTACGAAATTTTATGTTTCGTCATTAAAAGTATGTGATTCATACATTTAATACGAAATGTAATTTTTGTCACCAAAAGTGAATAATTAGTGACGAATTATTTGTCGTACCTAATAATTTCGTAGCTAAATATCATGTTTGTTGTAGTGTGAGGTACGTCTAAACATCATGAAATCATCGATAAACATGAGATCATGAGCCTTGAATCCATAATTCAATTCAAGGAAAGATAAGAGTCAAGTCAAGAGGAGTTCAAAGAGTTTTCCAACAGTCTTCCACAAACGTTTTTACTTTGTTTTAAGACTTGAGTTTTGAGATATGCAAAGAGTAAAGAGTTAAGTTCATTTCTTCAAAAGTTATACAGGAACTAAGTATTCCCAAGAGTTAAATGCTTTCACATGTAAACAAGAGAGGAAACACCGATTTCCTAGAGAGCTTTTAAGCTAGCATTTGAGTAATTATCTCAAATAAAAGAAAGAGTTTTGTTTTAAAGCATATGAGCTGAGTATATTTTTGGGATTAATATTGAGCACCGATATGGGGACGAGTTCATAATAACTCAATGTTTCCATAAACCATGTTGCTATCGTGGGTAGAAAGGATCATACTTTTTAGATGATTCCTTAGTGATTTTTAGCATAGACTAATGGATCCACTTAGTTGAGGCGTTCTATATCACGGCAAGGTATAAGACAGTTCAAGCAGCGTGGGCGAGACGTTGTATCATCTCTTTAGCTCATAGTGATGGTTGTCGATTAGAGAAACTCCCACAATATTATATTATGATATATTTAAGTTGAGCTGTTATTGTATTTTTCAATACATTGAGTTGTCATTTACTGTTTGAAATGCTTTGTATAAACTGCACCTTTATTGTGTTTTATTTTCCATTTGAGTTGAGTATTCTTGAGTTGAGTAAAGCCAAGGTAAGTGTTCCTTCCAGCTTAATTTCAAGCTTATGTCATGTTTATTTTTCCCCTAACATGCTCGTACATTCAATGTACTGATGCCTGTTGGCGTGCATCTTATTATGATGCAGATAAAGGTAATCAGGGTCAGCATCCAGCGCCTCATTGATCCAGTTAAGCATGTCTGAGTCAGTTGGTGAGCCCTCTTGCTTTTCGGAGGATTCCCTATTTATTACTTTCATGGTTTTTTAGATGTTAGGATGATCTGGGGTTTTGTCCCGACATCCCTCCCAGTTTAGAGGCTTCATAGACAGTTAGTAGTTCATTTTGTTTTTACATCGTTATTTCATATGTTAAGCCTTGAGTTGCCATTTTGGCTAACTTGAATGTTTTTCCTTAAACATTCTAAGTTTATCTTGAGACACTTGTTTAAAGTTGCATTGAATCTTTGTATTTTTATGCTTTAAGTCTTTCGCTGAGTAATTAGCCAGGCCAAAGGTTTACTTGGGAACAACAATGGTTCTCGCGTGCCAGCCACGTCCGAGTTGTACGCTCGGGGCGTGATAAACTTGGTATCAGAGCACAGAGTTTAAGAGTCCTAGGGAGTCTATGAAGCCATGTCTGTAGAGTCCTAGTTATCGGTGTGAAGCGCGCCACATCTATAATTAAGAGGCTACAAGATTTTAGGAACTATCTCACTTCTTTCATACTCATTTAGTGCGATGGAGTGTATCTCTATAAAAGTTTCTCTCTAACTCATTCTTGTGCGTGTCATTTAGATCATGCCTCCATGAAGAGTTGTATGAGGTCGTCTGCCTAGAAGGAATGATGAACCACAAGAACAAGGGGTACCAATTGCACCTGAAGTGCAACCTTAATGAGAGGTCACCAATGCTTAATTTGGGAAGCGATACGAATGCTAAGTCAAGTTGTGACCAACCAAGTTGGGCAAAAAAGAGGGGCTCGATAGGAAGAGGTTGATACTTCGAGGATCCGCGAGTTCTTGAGGATGAATCCTCCAAGCTTCCCTAGTTCAAGCACTACTGAGGATCCGCAAAGCTTTGTTGATGAGCTGCAAAAGGTATTCGAGGTTATGCACCTTATCGATGCTAAGTGAGTGGAAATAGGGGCATATCAACTGAAGAGTGTCTCTAGGAATTGGTTTGACCATTGGAAGAAGAGTAGGGCTGAGGATGCACTGGTTGTGAGTGGGGATTGTTTTGAGGAGGCCTTCTTGGGGCGTTTATTTCCCCGAGAACTGAGAGAAGCCAAGGTATGGGAATTCCTTACCCTTTAGCATGATTCACTAAGTGTTCATGGGTATAGCTTGAAGTTCACCGAACTTTCTCAATATGCTCCGTAGATGGTTGCGGATATGAGGAGTAGGATGAGTCTATTTGTTGCTGGCTTATCTCATCTGTGGAGTAAGGAAGGTAAGGCTCCAATGCTAATAAGTGATAAAGATATAGCGAGGCTGATGATTCATGTCTAGCAGGTTGAGGAGGATAAGCTGAGAGATAGGGAGGAGTTCCGGAACAAAAGGGCTGAGAAATCTGGGAATGAATCTGGGCAGCAGAAGAGTAATGTTAACTGGTCTTCGTTCCAATAAAAGCAAAAGGGACCTGCTCTATCATCTGCTAGTGAACCTCCACCAAGGAACAAATGTGAGTACAATAGTCAGAATTCCCAGCATTTCAGATCTAGACCTGCACAGTCTCAAGGTAGTGTGGCACAAGTGGGTAACTGGGTACCTGCATGTGCTTAGTATGGTAGGAACCACCCGGGTAAGTGTCGTGATGGTTCCACGAGTTATTTTAAGTGTGGTCAAGAGGGTCACTTCATGAAAGACTGCTCTAAGATTCGACAAGGTAATGGGAATCAAGGCACTAGAGCCCAATCTTCTTCAGTTGCTCCACAGAACAGGGCTGCACCTAAATGATCTCCATCAGGTATTGGCGGAGGAGCAAACCGCCTATATGCTATCACAAGTCTCCAAGAGCAAGAGGATTTGCCATATGTTATCACTGGTATGATCCAAGTCTTTAACTTTTCTATTTATTCTTTGCTAGATCCAAGAGCGAGTTTATCTTTTGGGAATCCTTAAGTTGCAATGAAATTTGATGTTCTTCCTAAGAAACTTTGTGAACCCTTTTGTGTTTCTACACCTGTTGGGGAGTCTATTCTAGCTGACAGAGTGTATTGTGATTGTACCATTTTCGTCAATCACAAGAGAACCATGGCTGATTTAGTTGAGTTGAACATGGTTGATTTTGATGTCATCTTGGGTATGGACTGGCTTTATGCCTGTTATGCCTCCATTTATTGTAGAACTCGAGTTGTCAAGTTCTAGTTACCTAATGAGCTAGTTATAGAGTGGAGTAGTAGTTCATTAGTGCCTAACAATCGTTTTATTTCGTACCTTAAGGTGAGAGAGTTAGTTTCCAAGGGTTATGTCTACCACTTACTCTAAGTTAATGACTCTAGTGTGGAAATACCTCATATTGAGTCAGTTCCAGTTGTGAGTGAGTTTCCAGAAGTCTTTCCTGATGATCTACCCGGAGTCCTTCCTGAGAGAGAAATAGACTTTGGTATAGGCATTCTTCCTAATACTCATCCTATATCTATTTCGTCATGTAGAATGGCACCAGCAGAGTTAAAAAAGTTGAAGGAGCAGTTGAAAGATCTCCTATATAAAGGTTTTATTCGACCAAGTGTTCCACCTTGGGGCGCTCCGGTCTTATTTGTGAGGAAGAAGGATGGTTCCCTTAGAATGTCTCTACATTACTGTCAGTTGAATAAGGTTACCATCAAGAATACGTATCCTCTTCCAAGAATTGATGATCTTTTCGATTAGCTTCAGGGTGCTAGCCATCTCAGAATAGTAATGACTGAGTATTCAAGCCTTATTTAGATATGTTTGTTATCGTATTCATTGATGACATACTAATCTATTCGAGGAATGAGGAAGATCATACTAGCCATCTCAGAATAGTTCTGCAAACTTTAAATGATAAGGAGTTCTATGCTAAGTTCTCTAAATGTGAATTTTGGCTTGAGTCGGTGGCATTCTTCGGCCATATAGTTTTCGGTGATGGGATTAGAGTTGACACTAAGAAAATAGAGGCAGTGCAGCATTGGACTAGACCCACATCCCCAATTGATATTAGGAGTTTCTTAAGGTTGGATGGGTATTATAAAATGTTCATGGTGGGGCTCTCATCTATTTCACCCCCTTTGACAAAGTTGACTTATAAAACATTGAAGTTTCAATGGTCTAAAGCTTGTGAGAAATGCTTTCAGTAATTGAAAAAGAGGTTGACTACTGCCCAAGTGTTGACCTTACCAGAAGGTACGCAAGGCTTTATGGTCTATTGTGATGCATCTAGAGTTCATTTGGGTTGTGTGTTATGATGGTTTGACGATGTAATCAAAGACACAACTTCCAGTTCAGGTGTCAACGATGCGTGCAGTAATATAACCCAACCGAATGGGTTGGGGTCGAGTCGCAAGGGAGTGGTTGCAAGAATTAATAGAAAAGTAAAATCATGTTCTAATTAGTCATAGCTATAAACATTAACGAATAAAAACATACTAAATCTAATAGTGACACGAATATCAATTATCAATAGCGGTTTTGCATTCAGCTAAGAAACAAAAACAACAAAAATATAAAGATACGGGATAGGGAGATGGGATTCTTGGGATGTGATACGAATATGGGATAAAATATACTATTGGGTAAATGCTATTGATAGTAAATCGCGGAATATTTGTAACTAGGCTAGACTTTAGTGGGGTAAATTCTCTCTTAAGCAACTTACCCCGAATCAACTCGGTTTCTCTCGAACACCGAGTTGCAACACTTAAGCACAACATCCGCCTTGGTCCATTCACTCTCTGAAGCTGAATGTGTGGGAGAAGGTCTAGGATTCACTCTCTCGAGCTGAACCCACGACGACCCAATAACCACCGGCTATCAATTTAGTAGTCTTAGTTTTATAACCTCTCTCTCGAGCAAGCGAAAAATACTAAGATGAAATCGTATTTGCAACTACAATCCCATTAAGTTCAAACACAACTACTAAACGAAATCACATTTAAACAACAAATAGACTAACAATAAGCAATACCCAATAGGAAATTTAACCCATATTCACAAAATCACACCCCAAGAATTGGGGTTTTAGCTAGAGATGAAAAATAGATAGAAATCAGTACCAACAAGTGTTTCTATCAAGTGGGTACAATAGAAAGTGCCTTTAAACACGTCTAGGATGAAGATTCTTGGATACCCACTTCCAATTTCTTGGAGTTGAAAACCTTCAAAACCTTCAAGCTCAAGAACAATGTCTCCCAAAAAACTCTAAGAACTAAAAACTGAAAAATATTCTAAGTCTCAGTAATTATTCTCTACAACTTCATTCTAAGCTATAGAATTAAATAGGTAAAACTGTAAAATATTCTAAGTCTCAGTAATTATTCTTTACAACTTCATTCTAAGCTATAGAATTAAATAGGTATTTATAGTTTTCAAAAAATTGTGCTGCGAAGCACCATTCGACGCAGTTAGTCGGGATTGCTGATACACTCGGTGATATGCCCTTTGGTCTGGTTCATCACCTTTCAGCTTTTGGCTTTAGCATCTTCGCGTTTTGATTCATTGGGCGACAAGAAACTGCTTTGCGAAACTGCTCGGCGATGCGCCGACTGCTTCCTTTCCAACACAGATTTGATCTTTTCCTTCAGGGCTCAACACATTGGAACTTTGGGCGAGGTTAAGGCCATTCGGCGACTTGCCTAATGCATTAGGCAATCCTCAAGCCTTCTTTTCTTCGTTCTTTTCAGCTGCCTTGTTCCTTTTTGCTCCGTAGTGTCATCTAACTCCAAATACCTAAAACTCAAGGATTTAGATCAGCTATTGAGACAAAATATGCATTTGAGGGCACTATTTCAATGAAAATATAGCCCTAAATGAGTCCCAATTGTGGACTCATCAACACCTCCAACTTGAACTTTTGCTTATCCTCAAGTAAAACTCAAGTTCAATAGTTCAAAAAGGATGTCTCAAACAGTGCTACACAAGACTCAATCATGAATGTACACACAAGACTCAACTTACTCATGCAAGGAGCCAATTATGTACTCAAAGACTCGTGTTGTGACACACCATTATCAAAGGTTCTCAAGCTCACTAAGGTATTCAAATGCCCTCACACAAAGAATGATTCCATATTCACACACAATGGTTCAATCATTTAAAGCTCCCCAATCAAATGCAATGCTCACACTTACAAATAAGAACACAATGCATGGTTTCACCCATAGGTTTGCCCGTATTTTCCAATTGACAATTGCTTCAGCTCACTCAAGATCAAAAAGGTCTTTTCAAGGCATGTAATGGGGCTGAGTGCAAAGGTATGGTCATTTAGGCTCAATGACTTTCATCCTCATGAAATGTGGTGCTCATAACACTTCATTTCCTCTTCTTTCATTATTTTATTTAGTGCTCATAAGTCATCCCATTATTCACTTTCCATGGATTGTTCGGGAACCCCATCCCTTTTGTACTTTATTCCACGACTCTTTCTTTTTCATTCTTTTCTTTTCTCTTCTTTTTTTTTTGTATGGAGGGGTTCCATTTTACTCAGCACTATGGGTTAAAGGATACTTTTCTTGCACTTCTTGACTTGCCTTTTCTTTTCACCACAAAGGCCTAAGTTGGCTATTCAATTAGCCACAAATAAAGAGGATTATAGGTAGTGGATTAAGAGAGGTCATGTTTCATCAAGTTTCTTCCAAAGAAAGGTAAGGCTCAAGGGGTGTTCAAAAGAGGTTCACACACACTCACAAGGTAGACCACAAAATAGGTATATGTCAAATTGGCTCACACTTTTTAAAGTTGCCTAAGATCACTTAGTAACCGGACCAACGGGGGAAATTCTAGGTGTTATTATGCATGGTTCACAGTAAGCTCATCACACAAGGCATCAACATCAAAGTCAAACAAGACTCCACACTTTTGCTAGTGTGCAATGTTCATCACTAGATACTCAATTTGATACTCGGCTAGTCACAACGAGATGTAAAGAGTTCACATATTGTCTATGTAACTCCACTTGGTCTCATCGTAGCTGCACATTCATATTCGTTCGTTTATGAGCATTATTTTAGTCATCGATATTGATCAAAATTGAGACTCAGATTTTCTAAAGAACAGCCACATTCAAGTACATACAAGAGTGGGCGAAAACTTTTTCGGATGGGTCAAAAATCATTTGTAATTAACACACAAGGAGTCACAAGCTCAAACAACTGCTAAAAGTAGTGCAAAACACAATTGTAAGCATGAAGACCCAAATATATAAACAAAACCTCGAACATAAATATTCAAACCAAAGGTGGACCTCACCCTACCACAAATAAAAAAAATCATTTCTCCTCAAATGCAAATGAAGTAAAGTATCCAAAAAGTGAAAGAAAATAAGATAGAAAGGGAGGTAAAGAAGTGATCCTATCTACGAAGTTTCTCCATCTGTCTAGGCATCAGTGCCCGGAGTAGTGTTTGAGATTTGGGCATCAGTATCCGAAACTATCTTAAAAACATCAACAGTGTTAGGCCCACTAGGAGTGGCTACCTGCGAATCCGCCCAAAAGGCTTGCACAACTGCATAGAACCCCTGGGCCCATGAAGAAAAATTAGGGTTTCGTGGAATAGTTGAAATGGGCTTCCGACAAGAAGATGCATAGACTCCCCGGGCCTCCTTGCCCTTTCCTTTATCCTCTTTACCACTAGATGTGGGAGGTTTGGTAGCTTGCCTTTGGATGCAGCTGCCTCTACATTGGTGAAAATTCTCTTTCCCTTTGTTCGGGGCGGCCTATTTCGACCTGCAACCTTAGGTTTGGCCATATCTGCAACTTCAGACAAGATTAGAAAAACATTCTATAGATGCACCAATTGCAAGCAAACTCATCGACGTCATTCGGCGATCAAGGGTTAGTTCGCTGAAAGCTATAGTGCAAAGGGATACAAGGGAGAAAACAAGGGTGAGATAGAAGTCTTTTGGTGAGTCACCGAGTTCATTCGAAGACCTCAGGCTTCTCACCGAAAGTTACAAACTCCAAAAACACATTTTACATGAAATTAAAGGCTAGATGGGGACATTAGGCGAACCACCGAGTGGTTCGACAAGCTTGACCTAGCTCACCAAATAGCCCAACGTGCCTATTTTCAACCCAACTTCTTGAATTCAACCCCACAATCCCTGAAAACATAATCAAAGCATGCACTAGTTAAATTAAGCTCAGACCCATAACACCCAAGCATGATACCTATAAAATTTACTTCATTTTAAGCACAAACTCACGGGATTTCGACAATCAAAACATTACGGGCAATAATATCAGATTAAATAAGGCATTCAAACCTACTAATTTTGTCAGAGAGGTCCAACACACAACAACATAATAAGATTATTGCGAATGAGTACCATTTCGATAAAAATAACTTAGGGTTCGGAAACCAACCTCCAATGCTGATTAAAATGGGATTGAATCGCTATGCAGCAATGTAATCCAAGTTTCGAGCACAAATCGAGAACTAACACACTCAGAGAATGCAAAATTATAGGGAATAATATTCATGTGTGAGGTTAGAAGAATGAAAATGCATAAAAATGAAAGAGTTTGAGAATTTAAACCTTTAGCTTTAAAAATAGTCCAGTTCTTGTTCATTCAACAACATTAATCGTGATTGCCGATCCATTCGATGTCACACCAAGCAATCACTTACTTCACCGAGTTTACAGCGGTAAGAATCGGAATCGCCGACCAGGTCGGTGACTCACCAATAATTTCGTGGGCCTATCGAGTTTTACAAACTCTCCCTCAAAGATGTCTTTAGTCTAACGGCGGTCTGAGTCGGGGTCACCGATCTCTTCGGCGATGTACTGACTTGGACCATTTTGATCGCCAATCTCCTTCTTTCCTAACACTTCGTACACTTCATCCTGCATAATCAACACACCATTATTTTAAAAACAAACAAAAAGCAATAAAAAGGTTTTGGTTTTACTCTCAAACAACGCCTTAGTTAACGTCGTGGCACGACGCAAGTCCACCTTCAAACCTCATTCTTGGGGTTAGCCATATTATCACTAAGAGAATCCCCCTGTTGTCTCAGATTGAGATGAGATGATATATGACCCATTTGGGTCTCCAACTGCTTGATCGACACTGAATGGGACGTGACGGTCTGGCTAAGGGTAGCCACATCTTCTTTCATTTCTTTTCAAATCTTGTCTGACTCTTCAACTTTGTTGAGGATACGAGAAAGCATATCCTCAGACCTACCACCTTCCGAATCCTTTGGCATTTGGCGCTCATGGGGAGACACATACTTGTCCTTCTTCCCATCCTTCCATCTAGAATTTTGGTCCCTCCATTCTCTGTCGCGATCCTTCCAACCATCCTCTCTAGCCCAATCTTGGTTACCACCCTGCCTAGGGTAGTTTGAACGATAACCACCGCCTTGGTTGGCTAGAAAATTTACCTCCTCATTATGCAAGGCTTCAAACTTTGTTTCCTCAGGATTTGCACACCCGACCCCATGGCATTGAAACCATGTGCACCAGCCCCCATGAAATTTTTAGATAAAATGTCAAGTTGCGTCATGATCTTGGCCATGTTTTGGTCTCTCTCATGGTCTTTCTCCATCTGCTCCTTAGTTAGGTGGAATGTGAGAGGGGAGACCTGGTCTTGACGGGTGTACCACACCTTGTTTATGGTAGTCATGCCATCTAAAAGTTGAGCAACTATTGCATAAGATTGTTGCATCAAATCTCCCGGAGAGAGTTGGTCCGCAACACCGTTATTTACCGAATCCAGACTCCGGTAAAAATATTGCAGTAGCACGTTATTAGGCAAGCCATGGGTTGGGAATTGAAGCACCAACATTTTGAACCGCAACCAAGTTTCGTGTATAGGCTCCCTTTCTAGATGCTTAAAGCTCTGAATGTTATCCCGAAGAGCCATCATCTTCGAAGAAGGGAAAAATTGCACTTGAAATGCGGCTACCAACTCCTCCCACGAACTGATGGATTCACGTGGCAACTCAGCAAGCCACTTGCATGCCTCTCCCATCAACGAGAATGAGAATAACCTCAACCAGACCAACTATTGGGAAATGTTCTTGAAAGAGAACGGTCCGCACACATCCACAAAGTTTCTAAGATGCTCATGAGGGTCCTCATGAGCCAAACCACTGAAAAGCCCCATTAATTGCAAGAGTTGCAACATGGTACTCGTGATGTAAAATACTGCATTCCCTTCAGCTAGAGGCAAGCGAATGGCACCAATACCACCCATGAGATGGGGGTCATTAACATGAGGCTCATGGACATCGTTGAGGTTTTCGATGTCGTCTTGATGGCCTACTTGGCTGCCATTGCTGCCATTTACGCTCATACTTCCTGTTTCCAACACAATCAAGCAAAACAAAACCAAAAATTAAGTAAGTAGAACTATAACTAAGAAGAACAAAAATTCTACTAAACTAAAAATTTTCAACTAACACCACTCCCCGACAGCAGTTCCATTTTGATGGTTTGAGAATGTAATCAAAGACACGACTTCCAATTCAGGTGTCAACGATCCGTGCAGTAATATAACCCAACCGAATGGGTTGGGGTCGAGTCTCAAGGGAGTGGTTACAAGAATTAATAGAAAAGTAAAATCAAGTTTTAATTAGGCATAGCTATAAACATTAACGAATAAAAACATACTAAATCTAATAGTGACACGAATGTCAATTATCAATTGGGGTTTTGCATTCAACTAAGAAACAAAAACAACAAAAATATAAAGATGCGAAATAAGGAGATGAGATTTTTGGAATGTGATAGGAATGTGGGATAAAATATAGTATTGGGTAAATGCTATTGATTGTAAATTGCTGAATATTTGTAACTAGGCTAAACTTTAGTGGGGGTAAATTCTCTCTCGAGCAACTTACCCAGAATCAACTCAGTTTCTCTCGAACACCGAGTTGCAGCACTTAAGTACAACCTCCACCTTAGCCCATTCACTCTCTCGAGCTGAATGTGTGGGAGAAGGTTTAGGATTCACTCTCTCGAGCTGAACCCACGACGACCTAATAACCACCGACTATCGATTTAGTAGTCTTAGTTTTAAAACCTCTCTCTCGAGCAAGCCAAAATCACTAAGATGAAATTGTATTCGCAACTACAATTTCATTAAGTTCAAACACTACTACTAAACGAAATCACATTTAAACAACAAATAGACTAACAATAAGCAATACCCAATAGGAAATTAACCCATATTCACAAAATCACACCCCAAGAATTGGGGTTTTAACTAGACATGAAAAACAGATAAAAATCAATACCAACAAGTGTTTCCATCAAGTGGGTACAATAGAAAATGCCTTTAAACACGTCTAGGATTAAGATTCTTAGATACCCACTTCCAATTTCTCGGAGTTGAAAGCCTTCAAGCTCAAGAACAATCTCTCCCAAAAACTCTAAGAACCAAAAACCAAAAATATTCTAAGTCTTAGTAATTATTCTCTACAATTTCATTCTAAGCTATAAAATTAAATTGGTATTTATAGTTTTCAACAATTTGTGCTGCGAAGGACCACTCGATACAGTTAGTCGGGATCGGCGATCCGCCATTTGGTTTGGTTCATCGCCTTTTAGCTTTTGCTTTCAACATCTTTGCATTTTGAGTCATTGGGCGACAAGGAACTATTTTGCGAAACTGCTCGACTATTCGCCGACTGCTCCCTTTCTTCGCAGACTTGATCTTTTCCTTCAGGGCTCAGCACACTGGAACTTTGGGCGAGGTTAAGGCCATTTGGCGACTCATCTAATGCATTAGGTGATCCTTAGGCCTTCTTTTCTTCGTTCTTTTCAGCTGTCATGTTCCTTTTTGCTCCATAGTGGCCATGATTTGTTTCTAACTCCAAATACCTGAAACTCAAGGATTTGCATCATATATTGAGACAAAATATGCAATTGAGGACACTAATTCAATCAAAATATAGCCCTAAATGAGTCCAAATTGTGGACTCATCATGTTAATGCAAAATGGCGAAGTTATAGTTTATGCCTCCAGACAGCTTAAGGTTCACGAGAGGAACTACCCAACCCATGACTTAGACTTGGCTTCCGTAGGATTTTCTTTAAAGATATAGCGTTATTATTTGTATAGTGTTCATGTGGATGTGTTCACCGATCACAAGATTCTTTAGTATGTGTTTAGTCATAAATAGTTTAATCATACACAGTGAAGGTGGTTAGAGTTACTCAAGGATTATGACATGAGTATTCTTTATCACCCAGGTAAGGCTAATGTTGTTTCTGATGCCTCATATACCGTGAGTTACGGTATTTTTAATACATTTCACTTGAGAGTTGTGTGTGTCTAGGGACTTTTTGTATTGGTTTCTATGTGTTTTTATCATGTTTTGCAAGAAAGATGTTTAGGCGCGGAAGTAAGGAGACAGATGAAAGAAATGCAAAACAAGGCATCTACAGAGGTGATGTACAGACAGTAGGTCCATTGACGCTCCGTAGATGGTGACCGTAGATCAGCAGGCAAGGCATAATCAACTCAGGGAAATCTGACCAAGTGTGGAACCACGGTGGTCATTGACGGTTCGTAGATTGATCTATGGACCGTACTATTGATACGTAGACTGATACTGCGAGGGTTCTAGTACCTGATGTTTGAAGATTCTAAGTGTGGAGCTACGGAGAGGGATTGATGAACCGTAGATCGATCTACGGTCCTACTGGAGTTCGGTCGTTTACTTCAGAGAAGCTGGTTTTTGGGAAGCTAAAACATTTTCTAAGTCTTGGCTGACGAAAGGGACTCACGGACCGTATATTTCCCTTTTAATTTAGGACTTATTTTCTATAAATAGCGCATGTAAACCTCATTTTTAGGGGGTTAGACTTTATTACTTTTATTCTAGTTCTTGACTTGGGAGATTAACTTGCAACTTTAGCAATTCTTAATTTTCTAAGTTTGTTTTGAAGATTTTAGTGTTGCAATTCAAGTCGAATTTCTGGGTTTATTATTTTTCTTACGTAAGTTCATAATTCTTTCATCTAAATTAATGAATTGTGTTCATATAATTATGGGTACCTAAACTCAACAACTAGGGTTGTGGGAACCATAAGCGATTAAGAAAGTATGAATAGTAAATAAGCAATTCTTGAATAGTGTTGTTGCATGCATTGATAATTCTTTCGTTTAGATGTCTTTTTAACGAGTGCATGCGTTAGAACTTGCCTTGTTGCTACTAGCCGGACCAAGGAGGTAATCAACAAGAAAAGAATTATGAACATAGATTTAGTGTGATACTATCTAATATGCTAGTGTCAATTGGTGCAAAGTAATAACTAAGCCAAACATTGATGTGATGTCTAATATGAGGTAAATGTAAGGGTTAGTAAGTTATACACACGTAGCCGAACCAAGGTGCGGGGTTAAATTATCTAGATATCGGACCAAGGATTTAAAGATACCTAACTTATTACTTTGCATGTAGTACACTAGGACAGGATTGCTATTACTAGGATTACTGCGTTATGAACTTGTGGGGAACACATATACCCTAGTTGATTCTCTCATCTTGATAACAACCAAAATTGACTTTTGTTTACTGATTAATTACTGAATTCTTACAATTTGTTTCACAAAATCCCCCCCTTTAATTACTTGCTTCTGGAAGTAATTTGACTAAACGAATATAATTGTTGGTTAAAGTTAAGTCTAGACCATTTTCCTCGTGGGATCGACCCCAACATATAAGTTGGGTTCTTTACTTGATAACGATCGCTTGTGCTTCTTTAAGGAAGTGTAATTTGAGCATATCAAATTTTGGCGTCGCTGCCGAGGAAGTTCGCTTTTAGATTAATTTTAACTTCATTATTGAACTTTGGTCAAATATTTCCTAATTTTAGTTTTATATTTTTGTTTTTGTCTCTCTCAGGTTATGACTCCAGTGTATGCCAAGTACACGGAGCCAAGGTGAACCACTTACTCCTTACGATCCAGAGTTGAACCGAGCTTTGCAAAGAATGAACAATTAAGGAGTTCAAGTTAATCCTATCGAAGGTAACCTAGGTGATGAAGTTGAGTTGGAACCTCAAAGAGTAGTTAGTGGAGACAACTAGGTTTTAGCTGAAAATCAATTGGGAGATGCGGTAAGGGTGCATGGACCACCAGACACACGATTGCATGACAATTTTAGGGGCAACATAAACATTGCTGACTCAGATGGACCTTTTGTCCTACCCCCTTTTCCTCTGGGGAACACATTTGTAGTGACCAGTAGCTTGATGCAGATGGTTACAATGAGGGGCTTGTTCTTGGGGTTGCCATCGGAGGAGCCACATGCTCACATAGCCTAGCTAAGAGTGGTTTGCAAAAGTTGTGTAGGTCAACTAGACTTGGATATGAATGTTATCGGATTGCGAGTATTCCCTCTATCTCTGACAGGCGATGCTGCTGTATGGTTCATTGAGCTCCCTTATAGCTCAATCTATACATGGAACAACTGAAGGATATGTTCTTAACAAGATATATCCGGTGTCCAAGAAGCTCAATCACAAAGATAAGGTCAACAATTTTGTGGCATTACCTGGAGAATATGTGAGTAGCTCTTCGGACAGATTCACTGCATTTGTAAGAGGTGTTCTGAATCACTATATTGATGATGAGTCGCTGAAGGAATATTTTTATCGAGGACAGGATGAAAACAATAAAGCAGTGCTTGATACTATAGCTGGAGGATCATATGGTGAGGGCACATACACTCAGATTGCAGAAAAAATTGAGAAGATCTCTCGCACCAATAAAGCATGGAGCACTAGGAGGTCGAATACTGGAAGAAACATATTTGCCGTTCATACTACAAGCAACCAGTCTGCAAATGAGATTCGTGAGGAGATGCCTCAGATGAGGACCGAGTTAGGGTTGGTATTGAAACATGAGAGCGCAAGTGCGGAAAAGGTAAATGCTGTAAATTACTTAACTATAACTCCACCACCAGTTGAAGAGTGTTATTATGAAGAGGATGCTTATGCGGTGAATAATCATCCGGGGGGTTTCTGACCAAATGCCTAAGGATTCAACACGGATAATTGGCTCCAAGGTCAAGGAAACCAAGGTCGAAACTATGGCAATTACAACCGAGAGGGTCAATATGTCCGGGATGGGAACTTCAATCGCGACAACAACTACAACCGGAACAACTATGGCAACAAAAATGATCAGGTTGGACCTTATGTCCCCCCTCAAAATTGGTAATCTGGTACTAGGGAAGCTGGAGGCAATACGACACGTATTGAAGATATGATGTAGAAGATGATGAGAAGGTTTGATGCAATTGATGAGAATGTGAAGGAGATGAGAAATGACTTGTCTTGTATTGGTCAAAAAGTTGATGCCCATGCAATGTCAATAAAACATCTAGAGCAGCAAATGACTCAGTTGTCTACTACAGTGAACCCACATCAACCTGACACTCTTCCTAGTAACACCATCCAAAATCCAAAGAGTGATGGTCATTGTATGGTAGTTACTACTCGAGGGGGCAAGCAAACCATTGATCCTCCTATGCCGTCTGTGGTGGATGTTGAGATTAGAAAAAAAGATGATATGGTAGAGGTTAGAGAAGAGTCTGAAAATGCGACAGAGAAAGAAGCAGATATATCTCAAAAAGTGGTCCCCATACCTAGACCTCCACCACCTTTCCCGCAGAGGTTAGTGAAAAAGACTGAATATGGTAAATATCATCGGTTTATTACTATGTTGAAGCAACTTTCCATCAATGTTCGACTGATAGAAGCTTTGGAGCAAATGCCTGGGTATGCGAAGTTTATAAAAGATATCGTGACAAAGAAAAGGTCTATGAGTTTTGAGGATGTTAATAGATTGCAACTTTGTAGTACTATTGCTACAAGGTCTCTTGTGCAGAAGAAGGAATATCCTGGTGCTTTCACGATTCCATGTACTATAGGGTTGTTCCATTTTGCTATGGCATTGTGTGACCTTGGTGCCAGCATCAACCTCATGCCATTATCTATTTATAAGAAGTTGGGTCTAGGGGATCCAAAAACTACTACGATACGGTTACTTATGGCCGATTGAGCCGTGAAAAGGCCCGTTGGTGTACTCTATGATGTGCTAGTGAAAATGGAGTCGTTCATCTTTTTGGAGGATTTTGTGATTCTTGACTGTGAGGTTGATTTTGAGGTTCCTATCATCTTTGGGAGACCATTCCTTGCCATAGGGCGTGCATTGGTTGATATGGAAAAGGGGCAGATGAAGTTCAGACTAAACAATGAAGAAGCAACTTTCAATATTTGTAGGTCCATTAAGCAAAGTAATGAGCTGCAAACGGTCTCTGCTATAACTTACAAAGTTGAAAGTGGAACAGAAGTGCAAATCGAAGAGTGACTCGGTGTTGAGGCACTAGCAGCAGTTATGATGAACTTTAATATTGATGGAATTAAACAGTACGATGAGTTGGTAGTTGCACTCGATAGGTGCAAATATAAGTCAAAGCCAAAGAAGTCTGAGTTAGACATGAAGAATCGCGAGTCTCCACCTACGAGACCATATGTTATAGAGGCACCAAAATTGGAGCTTAACGCTTTACCACCGTATTTGAGGTATGTATTCTTGGGTAGAGATAATACTTTGCCGGTCATCATTGCGGCAGATTTGAATGCGAGACAGGTAGAGTGCTTGGTGACTGTGTTAAAGAGGTTCAAGCGAGCAATTGGGTAGACGATTGCAGATATTATTGAGATTCCTCTTGGTATTTGTTCCCACAAAATCCAACTCATGCCAGATTACAAACCTAGTATTGAGCACCAAAGAAGATTAAATTCGCCTATGCAAGAGGTAGTTAAAAAGGAGATCATCAAGTTGTTGGATGCTGGAGTTATCTATCCTATTATAGATAGTAGTTGGGTATGTCTTGTTCAATGTGTGCCCAAGAAAGACTGGATTATTGTGGTTCCTAACGAGAGAAACTAGCTTGTTCCGATGCGGCCCGTGACTGGATGGAGAGTCTGTATGGACTACCGGAAGCTAAATGCTTGGATAGAAAATGACCATTTCCCTATGCCATTCATGGATCAGATGTTGGATATACTTGCTGGTAAGGGTTGGTATTATTTTCTTGATGGTTATTCGGGCTACAACCAGATTTCTATAGCTCCGAAGGACCAAGAGAAGACCACTTTCACTTGCCCTTAAGGGACTTTCGCCATCAAACGGATGCCCTTTGGGTTGTGCAATGCTCCAGCGACCTTCCAGCGTTGTATGATGTCGATATTTTCTAATATGGTGGAGGACACTATTGAAGTGTTTAGGGATGATTTCTCGGTGGTAGGTGACTCTTTTGATCAATGTCTGGATCATATGGCTAAGGTGCTTAAAAGGTCTGAAGACTGCAATCTGGTGCTAAATTGGGAGAAGTGCCACTTTATGGTGAAAGAAGGGATAGTTCTGGGGCATCAGATTTTTGAGAAGGGCATTGAGGTAGATAAAGCAAAAGTTGAGATGATAGAAAAATTTCCTCCATCTATCTCTATAAAAGGTGTTAGGAGTTTTCTTGGGCATGCCAGTTTTTGTAGGAGGTTCATCAAATATTTCTTTAAAATTGCACATCCTTTGTGCAAACTGCTCGAAAAGGAGTATAAGTTCGATTTTGATGCTGCTTGTCTAAGAGCATTTGGAGAGTTGAAGGAAAAGCTGGTTACTGCACCTATCATTATTACACTAGATTGGGGACAACCGTTTGAGGTAATGTACGATGCGAGTGGAGTGGTGCTTGGTGTAGTATTGGGACAGAGGCGAGAGAAAATTCTCCATCCTATTTACTATACTAGCAAAGCTCTAATTGTGGCCCAGAAGAATTATACTCTGACTGAACAAGAGCTTCTTGCGGTGGTTTTCGCGTTTGAAAAATTTCGATCCTACCTGCTTGGTACTAAGGTCATAGTGCATACTTACCATTCTGTGTTAAGGTATTTGATGGAAAAGAAGGATGCAAAATCGAGGCTGATTAGATGGGTATTGTTGCTGCAAGAATTTGATTTCGTGGTAAAAGATTGAAATGGGACCGAAATCCAAGTTGCCGATCACTTGTCCAGATTAGAGGAAGAGGCTTTGATTAAGCTTGGTGATAGGGCTGAAATTGATGATACTTTCCCAGATGAACAGGTATTGGCTGCTTCTCATGATCTGATTCCTTCGTTCACAGACTTTGCTAATTATTTGGCAAGCGATTTGGTGCCCCCAGACTTGTCTTTTCACCAAAGGAAAAAGTTTATGCATGATGTGAAGAAATTCTGTTGGGATGAGCCTTACTTGTATCGTAGTTGTGCTGATGGGATTATTCGTTGCTGTGTGCCCGAGGTTGAGATGTTGAGTGTACTTGAAGCATGTCATTCATCACCTATTGGTGGACATCATAGTGGTATTCGGACTGCGCATAAGATTTTGTAGTGTGGGTACTACTGGCCTACCATCCACCAAGATGCTCATGATTTCGCAAAGTCTTGTGATTGTTACCAAATAGAAGGAGGGATTTCAAAGAGGCAAGAGCTTCCTATGAATCCTATATTGGTGATAGAGTTGTTTGATGTATGAGGTATTGATTTTATGGGTCCATTTGTGAGTTCACATGGGATGAAGTATATTCTTGTTGCGGTTGATTATGTATCGAAATGGGTGGAAGCAGTTGCGTTCCCCAATAATGAAGGTAAAAGTGTCACTGCATTTTTGAAAAAGAACAATTTCTCCAGATTTGGTACACCTAGGGCGATCAGTGATGGAGGTTCCCACTTTTGTAATAAGTNNCATTGATTTTATGGGTCCATTTGTGAGTTCACATGGGATGAAGTATATTCTTGTTGCGGTTGATTATGTATCGAAATGGGTGGAAGCAGTTGCGTTCCCCAATAATGAAGGTAAAAGTGTCACTGCATTTTTGAAAAAGAACAATTTCTCTAGATTTGGTACACCTAGGGCGATCAGTGATGGAGGTTCCCACTTTTGTAATAAGTTGTTCAAGGCGCTACTTGAGAAATATGGTGTCCGCCACAATGTAGCCACTCCTTACCATCCGCAGACTAGTGGGCAACTTGAAGTGTCCAATAGAGAGATCAAACAAATTCTGGCAAAGACTATGAATGCTAATAGAACGGATTGGTCAATGAAGCTCGATGATGCTCTATGGCCTATCGCACTGCATACAAGACTCCCATAGGTATGTCTTCTTACCAACTTGTATATGGGAAGTCCTGTCATTTACTAGTAGAGCTAGAGCTTAAGGCTTTATGGACGACGAATAAGCTAAATTTGGATTGGGACGCCGTATCTAATCAAAGAATGAATGACTTGAATATGCTTGATGAGTTTCGCTTAAAAGCTTATGAAAGTTCAGCCTTGTACAAAAAGAAGATGAAGAGGTATCATGATCAAAAAATTGAAAAGCGAGAATTTGTGGTGGGTGATCTTGTGCTTCTATTCAACTCTAGGTTGCGCTTGTTTCCGGGCAAACTCAAATCCAAATGGACCGGGCCATTTTTGCTCACAAAAGTACTTCCCCATGGAGCGGTTGAGCATGAGAACAGTGAAGGAACAAGATTCATGGTTAATGGGCAAAGGATCAAGATCTATTTGGGAGGCGCAGAAAGTGTGCAAGAAGTTGTTGAGGCCTATCATCTTGATGAAGTATGAGTAATCAAAAGGTCTGCGTCGTGCCGCGACGTTAAATCAAGCTCTGCTTGGGAGGCAACTACCAAGATGTACAATCTAGCCAACGATAGGTCATTGTTTTCATCTAGTAGTTTTCTTTGTTCAATTGCGTCTCTGTATCAATTTAGATAGGTGTTTTAGTGTTGTACTAGTGTTGGCTAGAACTAGCATCGGGTCCGTGTCGAAATAGTGTCCAGAAAATACAAAAAGAATGGCCTAATGGTTTCTACATGTGCAGGGGCGAAATAATAAAATCTGCTGAAAAAGGTCTAGTGCAGAGGTCTACAGACCCCATTGACGGTCCATGGTTCAAACCACGGATCGTAAATAGTGTCCGTAGATCCCAGGTAAGTTCTGATATTTTCTAAGTTAGAATGTCATTTACGCTCCCAATCTACGGACCGTAGACAAGGTCTCGTGGATCCAAACCCTAATTCTGTCTAACCCGACCCAGACGCCCCTATTTAAAACTTCCCTATTTTGAAATCATTTCCACTTCCCTCCATTCACTCTCCAACCGTTTCAAACACTTCAACTCCCCTAAAATCACTCCATAACTCCCCCATAAAATAATCCCTTCCATTTCCCTCTCCACAATTCCTTTCCATTCTAAATACTAATCATTCCATATTCCACAAAAAGGGTCCGGTGTTTGGGTTAGTAACGAAGAGGTGATTTTTGGTCTTGCAAGCATCTGTCATTACACAATCACCCCATTCTCGTTGTTGTAAGGTAATAGACTTTTTCCTTACTTTGAATTTTGATTCATTGATAGAATATAGAAAGTCAGGGATTGGGTCTTGACCTTGGGTAATTGTTAGATGAAATTGCATGCTAAAATTGGAAGTTACAATACCCTTGGAACGATAGATAGCGATTGTGTTGCCTTGTTGTGTGTGATTATAAGTCTAAATGTAAGTTTTGATATAGGGTTCCACAGTTTGCCTTAAATACTTGTTAAAATGATTAATCGGAATCCTGAGAATGATAAACTAGCATGATTAAGTGTTGAAATGCATGATTAGACTAGGACCCTGTTGAAAATGGTCAAACATGTGAGATTGAAAGTAAAGTTTGTCCAAAACCTGGCACAGATCCCATCCACGAGTCTCCGTTCACGGATCATAGATCAATCTATGGACTGTAGACAAGGTCCGTGGATGGAAGCACTTGAAAAGTTCACCAAGTGTGAAACCACGGATGTGGACTACAGTCCATAGATCAATCTACGGACCTTTCTGTACAGTCGTGGTTTCCCTCTGCGACGAATATTGTTGGTCCTCTGATCCACGGAAGGGATCCACGGACCTTAGATTAGTCTACGGACCGTAGATCTCTACCGTAGATGACCACTTTAGCCACTGTCTGAAAATTTTGTTAGTCTTTGTTGGTGTTCATTTTTAGTTCTAAAATTATTTCGAGTGTGTTGTTAGTTAGTCTTGATACTAATAACTCTTCCACAGGTTCTATGGCACCCAAGAAGCTAGTCACCTACACAAAAATAGGCAAGTCAAAATATGTCACCTCTAGCTTCATGTTAATTGACGAAGATAATGACGTGGAGACGGATCCGGCATACGTTTCTCCTAACACAAGGACCTCTCCCACCGCACCCCTAGAGGGTGATTCCCGACTTAGTCACTGTCTCCTAGTCTGATGAGGAGCACACATTGATCGGGTCACCAACTGGGGCTGCTTCCAGTTTAGAGAATGGTTCTACGTCTGGCTCTAAGTCTAGCCATGCTTCAGGGTCCGAGTCTGCCCATACTTTAGGGTCCAAATATGCTCAGGCTTCAGGGTCCATTGCTAAATCAGCCACAGGTTCCTGTGATAATGAACTCGCAGCCTCATTTAATGAGGCTAGTAGCTTAGAATCAGTACCAGCACCACGGAATGATGACCCTACTCCAGTGGCCGGTGAGCCAAATAGATGGTGTGTTGAGGGCCAATGGCAAATTTATCTGGATGCCAAGATGAAGAATGACAAAGAGAAGATGGCCCGACTTATTACAGAGGAGTGCAGAGTCCTCACGGGGAGCTTGCACACTGTCCCCGACATCCACCGAATTTTTAAACTTCACAAGTGTGATTGGATGGCTCGAGACCTTGGGACCTATAGCGAGGAGATTGTGCATGAGTTATATGCCTCATATGCTGCCACTCTTCGAGGTTCGATTGACAAGAAAGCCAAGCCCATAGCCCAAGACCCTATCACTTCTACTATGGTCCGAGGTTTTCAAGTAGACATCTCACATACCACAATCAACTGATTCCTCTATGGCCCTGGTCCTGATCACGCTTAGGCCCTCAACACGGTCGAATTTGATTACAGATGGGAAGTTGTGAGGAGTGGAGTAGAGGAAAGATGTCTTACTATGGTTGGCTAGGCACATAGCTGCAGATGGAGAGCATGTGGAGTGGGTTAGTTCACCATGTTTGGGTATTCAGAAGACCACCTTGACTTTGGTGGCCAAGTTTTTTTGGTTGCTGGTGCGGAATAGGGTGTCGCCTACAAAAGCTGACAACCAACTCACATGGGACAAAGCCGTTATGGTTGCATCATTAGCAGTAGGATTTGAGATCTACTTTGCCTACATGCTACTGGTAGAGATTCACGAGAGGGCGTTCAAGACCTCCACTACTTACCCTTTTCCATGTTTGATTTTCCAATTGTGCAGGGACTCTGGCGTGCCGCTCTGGCATTGTGATAGGTTGATCCACCCTACGGGGATCTTAGATATTGGCCTGATCCGGGACGAGGAAAATATGGCTGCTCCTCATAGAGGGCCACGAATCGATATGCCATTGGGTACTAATTTAGTAGATTTTGGGGAGCACATGTATGGTGATGAACTTGTCCCTCCAGCCCACACTGATGATGCCCCCGCCTCCTCTTCTCAGGCCGCTAGTCAGGCCCCCAGCTCATCTAGAGCCACCCCGCCTTTGGGAGCTAATGTTATACCACTGGCCCAAGTCCAAAAGTTAGAGGCCCAAATGGCCACCTTGCTACACCATATTAAGCCCTGGATGCGGAAGTTGATTGCTATGTCCAAAGAGTGAGTAGAATCAAGGATGGCGGCAAAAATGGACCAAAAAGTCCAAGTAGTTCCTAAGCAGCTCGATGCCTTCGAGTTAAGAGTTCTAGAGAGGCCAGCTCCTACTACTGATATATCCTCTTTTCGGACCGAGCTAGCTAGACTTCGGGCTGATGTTGACACCATCCTATCTACACCAGATGTTGAGCCACATGCTACACCCTCTGCGTTAGGCGATGATATAGTCATGGGTGCACTATCCAGTGGAGATAATGCGAATGCGCAACATGAGCCTGCACGTGCCCGCGGTAAGAGGCACCGATCTAGTCACAAAATTGAGATCACGGACGAGGAAAAGGGTAGTAAAAAGTAGTGCATGCAGGAGAAGAAGGCATGAAAAGCCTCTATAATAGATGAGCAGCTAAGGTAGCAGAGGGCCCGTGAGATGGTTATTGTGCGTCGAGTTCTATGCCCGTGTCTGAGGTTCTGCCTACTGTGATGATTGATGTAAGCACCAATGAAGATACAGTTAGAGTCGCAGATAGCACTACTTATGGTGTTGTCCTTGTTGATGCGGGCACTACTGAGGGTGACCCGAGTGTTGATTTAGTGAGCTCCGGGAAACCGGACCCACCCATTTGTTGATGGTTCGTTGGTGTTATGCGCCTCAGGTTTGTTTTACCCAAATCCATTACTGTTTACTATTTTTTGTGCATTGGGGACAATTACGTGATTTTTTTTTGGGTGGGGTAAATGGATTGTGAGTGATAGGGTGAAATCTGAGTAATCCAACTTATAATCCTCTCTTGGGTTTTTCTTGCCTGTGTTATTTTCCCCTAAGAGACTATTTAATTTTTATTTAACCGACATGTGTTAGGATCGTATGTGTAGAAGCATGAAATGAATGAAGCATGATGGCTTATGAAAATGATACCCGTCGAAATTTTGTGTGCTAGAATATGTAGGCTAAGATAAGTTGAATGTGTTGACTATGAGTATGACATGATAATGAATCAACTTGATGGCTTGACTTAAGCTAAAACTTGAACTGGGTAATCTGATAATCTGATAATGAAACTATGTACCAAGAGTGTGTGAGAATAGTTGATTGTTCAAACAACTTTTATGCCAATCTAGAACTTGCCTGGTTAGTCCAGCTAAGACAATCTACTCTAGAGCCTAGGAAGTGATAATAGGTCATTGTTCTGATAAGTCTGCAAATTGCATAAAAGAAGAATCCTACCAAATGAAATACATGCGTCCTTTGATCCAAACACTTTGAGCCTAAATTAGACCATTTCTTTCTAAACCCCTAACTCACCTTCCCATAATCTACTGTGTTGGCCCCAGTCCCTCCTTGGACATGTGCACCTCAACTTAGGCCAAAAGCCTAAGTTGAGGGTGGCTAATGTAAAAGGTAACCTCAATCTTAGCCCTGATCCGACATCGGGTATTGTGTACCTCAACCAATGGAAAACCCATAAGTTGAGGGTGGCTATGAAAGAGGAAACGGAAAGAAAAATGGGTATGAAAATAGTTTGATGTTGAAAAACAGAAAAAGAAAAAGAGAGGAAAGGATGTGACTTGTTAAAATCTAAAGAAAAGAATAAAATGCAAGAAAAATATGAAAGTGAAAATAAAGAGCTACAACGTCTAAAGTCACATCCTTGGTTGAAGAAAATCAAGGGAAAGAAGGTAAAATGATAGGATGTCAAAAATAGGGCAAAAAGAGGTTGAAAGCCTATTGTAATGTCAAGGAGGGAAGAAAGTCACTAAGAAATACCCAAATGTACCACACCTGACCCTAAGCCTAAGTTACAAGCCAAGAAACTCCTATAATTATCTTAGAATCTAGTCTAAAGAGTCTAAGTAGTGAAAATAAAGGCAAGCCTATGGTATTGAGCATTAATTGTGCTTGAAGTTACTTCTGAATATGAGTGTTGAATGAATCCTTGTACTAAAATTCATATTCATTGTGTGAAAAAGGGATTTCGTTTGAAGTAAGGGCACTTGTTACATTGTCGAAAAGTTGGTACCTTGGTGATAGTGAAACAGTGTATGTTTTGTGTTGGTTGGTCGATCTTTGTCATACTTTGACCCACATGAATTATCTTGTCGAGTCTAAAAGAACAAACTTTGCACCACAAAAGAGAGTTGTGATAGAGAGCCATGTGATTACTTGGGCTTGAAATTGCTTGCTTCTATACATGTGTCGTTTAGAGTCTTAGTGCGTCGCTTGAGGATAAACAATGATTTTAAGTTGAGGGTGTTGATATTCCGTGAGTTTACGATATTTTTGATACATTTTTTAGAGTTGTGTGTGTCTAGGGCCTTTTTGTATTGGTTTTTATGTGTTTTTATCATGTTTTGCAGGAAAGATGTTTAGGCGCGGAAGTAAAGAGACAGTTGAAAGAAATGCATAACAAGGCATCTACAGAGGTGATCTACGGACCGTAGGTCCATTGACACTCCGTAGATGGTGACCGTAGATCAGCAAGCAAGGCATGTAAATCAACTCAGGGAAATCTGACCAAGTGTGGAACCACGGTGGCCATTGACGATTCGTAGATTGATCTACGGGCCGTACTGTTGATCCGTAAATGATACTGCGAGGGTTCCAGTACCTGATGTTTGAAGATTCTAAGTGTAGAACTACGAAGAGGGATTGACGAACCGTAGATCGATCTACGGTCCGTACTGGAGTTTGGTGGTTTGCTTCAGAGAAGCTGGTTTTTGGGAAGCTGAAATATTTTCTAATTCTTGGATGACGGAAGGGACTCATGGACCGTAGATCCATGGACGGTCCATGAGTCAGTCTCGTGGAATGAAAATGTGTACCTGAACAAAATTTCTTTGTTTTGTTTCCCTTTTATTTTAGGACTTGTTTTCTATAAATAGGGCATGTAAACCTCGTTTATGGGGGTTAGACTTTATTACTTTTATTTCAGTTCTTGACTTGGGAGATTAACTTGCAACTTTAGCAATTCTTAATTTCCTAAATTTGTTTGGAAGATTTTGGTGTTGCAATTCAAATTGAATTTCTGGGTTTATTATTCTTCTTACGTAAGTTCATAATTCTTTCATCTAAAATAATGAATTGTGTTCATATGATTATGTGTAACTAAACTCCACAACTAGGGTTGTGAGGACCATGAGCGATTAACAAAGTATGAATAGTAAATAAGCAATTCTGGAATAGTGTTGTTGCATACATTGATAATTCTTTCATTTTGAAGTTTTTTTAACGAGTGCACACGTTAGAACTCGCCTTGTTGCTACTTGCCGACCAAGGAAGTAATCAACTAGATAAGAATTATCAACATAGATTTAGTGTGATACTATCTAATAGGCTAGTGTCGATTGGTGCGAAGTAATAACTAAGCCAAACATCGATGTGAAGTCTAATATGAGGTAAAGGTAAAGGTTAGTAAGTTATATACACGTAGCCGGACCAAGATGCAGGGTGAAATTCCCTAGATACCGGACCAAGAATTTAGAGATACCTAACTTATCACTTTGTATGTAGTACACTAGGACAGGATTGCTATTACTTGGATTACTGTGTTATGAGCTTGTGGGGAACACATATACCCTAGTTAATTCTCTCATCTTGATAACAACCAAAATTAACTTTCGTTTACTAATTAATTACTAAATTCTTACAATTTGTTTCAAAAAATCCCCCCCCCCCCACCCTTTTATTACTTGTTTCTGGAAGTAATTTGACTAAACCAATATAATTGTTGGTTAAAGTTAAGTCTAGACCATTTTCCTCGTGGGATCGACCCCAACCTACAAGTTGGGTTCTTTACTTGATAACGATCGTTTATGCTTCTTTAGAGAAGTGTAATTTGAGTGTATCAATGCCTTGAGTAGATTGTCTATGGGTAGTATCACC
This sequence comes from Solanum stenotomum, assembly GCF_019186545.1. Classification (NCBI taxonomy): domain Eukaryota; kingdom Viridiplantae; phylum Streptophyta; class Magnoliopsida; order Solanales; family Solanaceae; genus Solanum; species Solanum stenotomum. The sequence continues at coordinate 29,771,087 of NC_064285.1, read as the reverse complement.
CATTTTGAGGAAGATAAGAAAGAGTTAGCCAAAGATGTGCATAGACTTGCACGATTAGGAGTTTGACTAATGGATTCCATAGTAGGAGGAGTAATGGTGATGAATGGGGCTGAATCATCATTAGTGTCATAAGTAAAACAAAAAAAAGACCAAGATTTTATTTTGCTTGAATTGAAGGCAAATGCTCATTAGCAAAAAATAATGATTTTTTAACAAGGGGGAGATGATGTATTGAGGTATCAAGGTAGATTGTGTGTACCAAGGGTGGATAAACTCCAAGAGAGGATCATGGAGGAAGCTCGTAGCACCAGATATTCTATCTATCCGGGCTCCACAAATATGTATCGTGATTTGAGAGAAGTTTATTAGTGAAGTAGTATGAAAAAGGGCATTGCAGAGTTTGTTGCTAAGTGTCTGAACTGCCAACAAGTTAAAGTAGAGCACCAAAGGTCAGGTGGTATGGCTCAAACTATAGAACTTTCAGAATGGAAGTAGGAGACGATCAATATGGATTTCATCACAGGTCTACCAAGGTCTCGCATGCAACATGATTCTATTTGGGTGATCGTTGATAGATTGATGAAATCAACCCACTTTTGCTGGTAAAGACTACCCATTCAGCAGAGGATTATGCCAGGTTATAAATTGAAGAGGTACTAAGACTTCATGGAGTTCCAGTTTCCATTATTTCAGAGAGAGGTACCCAATTTACTACACAGTTCTGGAAATATTTTCAGAAAGGTTTGGGTTCAAAGATGAACTTGAGTACTGCTTTTCATCCTCAGACAGATGGTAAAGCAGCGCGCACTATTCAAACTTTAGAAGATATGTTGATCGCATGTTTGATTGACTTCAAGGGTAATTGGGATGATGACATGCTTCTCATTGAGTTTGCTTACAACAATAGTTACCACTATAGCATCCAAATGGCCCCTTATTAAGCTCTTTATGGGAGAAGGTGCAGATCTCCTATTAGATGGTTTGAAGTTGATGGAGCTGGGTTGATAGGACCAGATTTAGTTCATCAAGCTATGGAGAAGGTGAAGGTTATTCAAGAGAGATTAAGAACTGCCCGGAGTCGTCAGAAATCCTACACTGGTGTTAGGAGAAAAGAGTTAGAATTTGAAGTAGATGATTGGGTATACTTGAAAGTTTCACCCATGAAGGGTGTAATGAGATTTGGTAAGAAGGGGAACCTAAGTCCCCGGTATATTGGCCCCTACTGGATATCCAAAACGATTGGTAATGTAGCCTATGAGTTGGAGCTACCACAAGAGTTAGCAGCGGTCCATTCGGTGTTTCATATTCCCATGCTGAAGAAGTGCATGGGAGATCTTTCACTTATCATATCAACTGAAGATATTGGTATCAAGGATACCTTGTCTTACGAGGAGATCCCTATTCAGATTCTAGACCACTAGGTTCGCAAGTTAAGGACCAAAGAAGTAGCATTAATACAAGTTCTTTGGAGAAATCAATTTATTGAGGAAGCTATTTGGGAAGCTGAGGAGGATATGAAGAATAGATATGCACATCTCTTTGAGCCCGGAAAAATTCCAAACCAAGGTACTAATTCTCTTCTTAGTACTCTTTAATTGATATACTTGATGTGTTAGATTTGATTGTTGGGTGTTTGAACTAAATGTTTGATGTTACACCCTTAGCTTACTAAGAGTAATCTCATTCGAGGATGAATGTTCCTAAGGGGGAGATATTGTAACACCTCTCTATTTGAAAGAAATAGAAAGAGCTAGAATTAGAAAGAGTTAGTTTTAGAAAGAATGAAAAATCTGGAAAATTGGTTAAGTTATGTTAAGTTTGAGTTTTGGGTCAACTTCAAGCGACCATAGATCCAAGATCAAGATGATTTAGGTGTGTTTACAAATACTGTAGGAAAGATCTTTGAATTATCATTCCAAAGCCGTTGTGTTTGCTCAATTCCGAGTTCATATGAGTGAGATATGTCCATTTGAAGTTGGGTTGTTTTGACAAGGAAAGTCTAATCCGGATTTTGGAAGGGTAGTTTGGTATTTTCCTTACCCAATTATTTTTTTTCAATTTTAGAAGTTTAATTAGGGTCTAATCAGAATTAGATGAGTTTAGACAATTGGAATTCACACTAGGGCTTGGAGAAAGGAGAAAAGAGGAGAAAGGAGAAGAAAAGTTCAAGATTCGTCAAGATCGTGCGATTTTGGTTGTGGATTTCGCCAAGGATTTAATCCTACGAGGTATGTGAGATCACATAGCATTGGGTTAGTTCACCCATGCGTCAATCGTGATTTAATTCAGCGTAATTATGTTCTTTTGAAAGAAAAGATTATGAATTCTTGATAAAATTCATTTAAGTTCTTGGGGGTTCTTGTTGTTGAAGTTTCTTTAGTTCAATTCATGAGATTAGGTGTGATTTTGAGTAGAATCTTACATATATTGAGGATATAGTCGATTCTAAGTGTTCTGGGAAAGAACCAAATGAAATTAGAGGGTTTAGAGTTGAAAAATGAAGGAAAAATGGGATTTTCGGGGGAGGGGGATGGGGCGCCGCGCCTCTCAAAGCGCTCCAAGAGGGTTTCTAAAGTTTGGGCTCTAGGGGCCGCACCAGCCAGAGATCCCCAACCCAAGCTCTGAAATTTACCATCTGGCGCCCCGCGCCTCTCAGAGCGCCAGGGATGCCAGTGCTACCACCTTTTCCCACTTCTTTCCGTACTAGTTCCCTAGCAACGTCCTATGTTTTCTAGTTGATTTCTACACTCTAAGGTACATCTAAACATCATAAAATCATCAATAAGCATGAGATCATGAGCCTTGAATCCATAATTCAATTCAAGGAAAGTTAAGAGTCAAGTCAAGATGAGTTCAAAGAGTTCTCCAAAAGTCTTTCACAAACGTTTTAACTTTGTTTTAAGACTTGAGTTTTGAGTTGAGCAAAGTGTAAAGAGTTAAGTTCTTTTCTTCGAAAGTTACACGGGAGCTAAATTATCCCAAGAGTTAAATGTTTTCACATTTAAATAAGAGAGGAAACACCGATTTCCAAGAGAGCTTTTAAGCTATGTTTTGAGTAATTATCTCAAATCAAAGAAAGAATTTTGTTTTAAAGCATATGAGCTGAGTATATTTTTGGGAGTAGTATTGAACACCGATATGGCGACGAGTTCATAATAACTCAATGTTTCCATAAACCATATAGCCATCGTGGGTAAAAAGGATCATTCTTTTTAGATGATTCCTTAGTGCTTTTTAGCATAGACTAGTGGATCCACTTAGTTGAGGCGTTCTGTCACGACCCGATTTATCAAGTCATGATGGCACCTACTATAACCCACCAGCAGGTAAGCCAACCCGTAACCCGGAACAACAAGTAATGGGTCTGAGGGTAGAAATTAAACAAGAGTAGGCAAATAACAATATAAACAGGCGGACGCAAACCAAAAACAAATCTACAAATAAAGATCCCTCCCAGAACCTGGAAGTCACTAGTACAGAGCTACTACTAAATGAGTACAAGTCCCAAAACTGGACAACAGAGACTGGACTGTCTCGAAAGGAAAAAGACAAGTCTATATATACAGATGGAGACTGAAATAGTACAAAACGCCGTGTGCTCACCCCCGTCTCCGGATAAGTCTACTCCAAGCTCGATCAACGCTGGCTACTAGTGCTCGGACCTGCATCACAAAATAGATGCAGAGCGTAGCATGAGTACCAAAACAACAGGTACCCAGTAGGCATCATCGGCCGACTGAGCAAGATAAGCAAAAGTAAACTGAAATGCGAATAAAGGGTCACATCAAGTGCAAAGAGTAGTAAATGGGGGGTATGTACACGAGCGTACAGGCAACAAAGACAAGCAATCTAACTAACTCCGCCGGGCTCCCATAAACCCGACGGGTACGCTCGTGCACAATAAAAGAAACCACCTGCACGGACCCCCATAAGCCCGGCAGATGGACTGACAGTTGAAGTAAAATAATGGAGCTAGAAGGTCTATCACAATATTACCAATTTCCGGACTTGTAACTGAACCATTCCCAATCATATTCCAAGATCTCATTACGTCCCGGACTTTAACCGGAATCTCTCCAACCTCCAAAACCTCAACCTGCAGATGAGAGTAATCAAGACTAAACTGAAGCTTTAGTGAGGAATTGGGAATACACCACGTGCAAGCTGGACCACGGACTCGAACCGGGTACTATAGCTAATGAGTCAACCTATATGGGCTGGACCACGGACTCGAACCGGGTGCTGTAGCCAAAGGTCGGGCACGGGTGGGCTGGACCACGGACTCGAACCGGGTGCTGTAGCCAAAATCAGATCACAGGTAAGCTGGACCACGGACTCGAACCGGGTACTGTAGCTAAGCCTGGACATAAATGAGCTGGACCACGGACTCTAACCGGGTACTGTAGCTGAAACCAGATCACAGGTAAGCTGGACCACGGACTCGAACCGGGTACTGTAGCTAAGCCTGGACATAAATGAGCTGGACCACGGACTCTAACCGGGTACTGTAGCTGAAACCAGATCACAGGTAAGCTGGACCACGGACTCGAACCGGGTACTGTAGCTAAGCCTGGACATAAATGAGCTGGACCACGGACTCTAACCGGGTACTGTAGCTGAAACCAGATCACAGGTAAGCTGGACCACGGACTCGAACCGGGTACTGTAGCTAAGCCTGGACATAAATGAGCTGGACCACGGACTCTAACCGGGTACTGTAGCTGAAACCAGATCACAGGTAAGCTGGACCACGGACTCGAACCGGGTACTGTAGCTAAGCCTGGACATAAATGAGCTGGACCACGGACTCTAACCGGGTACTGTAGCTGAAACCAGATCACAGGTAAGCTGGACCACGGACTCGAACCGGGTACTGTAGCTAAGCCTGGAAAAAGTAAGCTGGACCACGGACTCTAACCGGGTACTGTAGCTAAGAATCAATATCCAACCATCCGTCGCGGGAAATATCACCAAACCGATTACCATAAATAATCCTTTTAGTCCGACCCTCATATACCCCAAATCGCCGAGGAAGTATCCAATAATGAGTAAGCTAGACCACGGACTTTAACCGGGTATTTGTAGCCGATATAAAAGCAGGGCATTATGGATACAAGGTCATAAGCTGAGTTACCGACTATCAGACTCAAGTCTGCTATATCAGTCTACAAGGAGCTAACCGTCCGAAACGACGTCGGAAAAAGTTCTACTGCCCAACGACATCCGAAATCTCGCAAGTCTATGGCAACACTAGTCTAAGCCTAGACTAAGGCCAAACATACTTCAAATCAATATTATCATATACACCACCAGATATGGCTATTCAATAATATCAAGAGACATGCTGTCATAATCCAACACTTTCCCGAAATAAGGTCTAAGGCAGGAATTATAGAAATTTAGCATGCTCGACACCCGAACCCCTCCATACTCAAGCAAATCAATAAACAATTGCCTAAACATGCTCAATCTCACGAGAGAAAACCATAGCCTACCTGAAAGCCGATCACGCGTGCTCCAACTCACGGTACCGGATCTTTTCCTCTCCGAACGGTCTCCAAATGCTTCCCCACTAACAAAAGGTTAATCACCTCGTCATTACGAATATATTGACACTAAAATTATATTTTTCGGAGACGGACCCAAAATCGGGTCTAAAATGGGATTGTGGGGCCCACAATTAGAATCTCAAAATCGACTCCGTGGAAACGTCCCAAATACCTTACTAAACTAATACCCCAAAATTTTACCACAAACAGATGCCTAAAACACCGCAAATCAGCCACAACAATTAAAATGGACAGCCCCTTGATCACCAATTTCCGGAAAAAGAGACCCTTTCAACCCAAACAGATTATACCACGACGATCCTTGCGAATAACTCTACAAGTTAGCCTCAAGAATGACTCAAAACGGACTTACGATGATCAAGATCTCACATTTCAAAATTCAACAAAAAAACCATCCGGAAATCACCCTGGCAGTGGCTAAAAATCAATTTCTTACCTCAAATGAAGCCTCCCCTTGCGTTTCTGAGACCACCACTAGATTCCCCTCGAAATTCTCTTGAAGTTTGCCTTTTGAATCACTTAATTTGGACTCAAAATGAAGGAGCAATCTCAAGTTGAAGTTCAAGGAAAAAATTGGACGAATTTCGTCCTATATTCTGGAAATTTCCAGATTTCACCTCTCTGCCACGTGGCGTCACGTGGCTCTGCCACGTCATCGCCGCGTCAAAATTCTACAACCCTTCAAACTTAAATTTCGATGTTTCGGACTCGTTCGGAGTCGGAAAAATACAAAACTTATATGGAATCTGATTGGAAATGATATTTCGGACTCAACGGTGAAGGCGGAATTTCCATTTGGAGCTCGCTTCGACAAAAAGTGGGTCCCACACCCAGTATCGTTTTGAGCCAGATTCCACAACTGCTATCTAAATTCTCGAGAAGTGAACAAAGGGTCGTTCTAGACCAAAATCGATCTTCCGAAGCTAACCTAGCTGTCAGAATTTTCATCTGAGCACGTCTTCCAAGAAGGTTGACCAAAGTCAACTTTTCAAGTCATTACACGTTCTATATCATGGCAAGGTATAGGACAATTCTGGCAGCATGGGCGAGACGTTGTATCATCACTTTAGCTCATAGTGATTGTTGTCAATTAGAGAAACGCCCAAAATATTATATTATTATATATTTAACTTGAGTTGTTATTGTATTTTTCAATACATTGAATTGTCATTTACTGTTTTAAATGCTCTGTATAAACTGCACATTTATTGTTGTTTTATTTTGCATTTGAGTTGAGTATTCTTGAGTTAAGTAAAGCCATGGTAAGTGTTCCTTCCAGATTAATTTCAAGCTTATGTCATGTTTAGTTTTCCCCTCACATGCTCGTACATTCAATGTACTGATGCAACTTGGCCTGCATCTTATTATAATGCAGATACAGGTAATCAAGGTCAACATCCAGCGCCTCGTTGATCCAGTTGAGCATCTCTCAGATAGTTGGTGAGCCTCCTTGATTTTCGGAGGATTCCCTATTTATTGCTTTAGTAGTTTTTTAGATGTTACAATGACCGGGGGTTTTGTCCCGACATCCCTCCTAGTTTAGAGGCTTCATAGACAGTTAGTAGTTCATTTTGTCTTTACATTGTTATTTCGTATGTTAAGACTTTAGTTGCCATTTTGGCTAAGTTGAATGTTTATCCATGAACGTTCTAAGTTTATCTTGAGACAGTTGTTTAAAGTTGCATTGAATCTTTGTATTTTTATGCTTTAAGTCTTTCGCTAAGTAGTTAGCCAGGCCAAGGGTTCGCTTGGGGCTAACAATGGTTTTCGAGTGCCAGCCACGTCCGGGGTGTAGGCTCGAGGCATGACAAACACCCCAATTCAAAGTAATTTAAGAAATACACATTCTCTCAAAAAAAAATTACAAACCATATCCCCTACTCATTAAGACTGATGATTTTCACTTAACTGATACTAAATCAGTATCATATATTGTATTGGTATCATTAAGGCGGATAATTTCACTTAACTGATATTAAATAAGTATATATTCACTGTATTGGTAGCATTAAAGTTTCTTGTTCAGAAATTACTCAGTAGTCAATGTTACTACAAGAGTATATTTATATTATTGTGGTATCATGAAGGTTTCTTGTTCAGAAATTACTCATTAGTCAATGATACTATAATAGTATATGTATATTGTTGTTGTATCATTAATGTTTCTTGTTCAGAAATTACTTATTATTCAATGATATTATACAATTATATATGTATATGTTGTGATATCATTAAAAAATTAAGTTTCTTGTTCTGAAATTATTCACATATCAAGTAGATACACCTAGACACATATTTTTTGCTACCAGATATACTAAATAGGGAAAAAGATGAGAAAACACATACATGAGGCGAGCGAGATTTGTGTATATATCTCAAATACATGTGATCACACTAGATACATGCATGTATTTGGTGTGATTCGTATGTATCTAGGATACCGATACACGAGCAAGATAGAAAATGACGAGTGAAATGTGAGAGAGGCAAGGGAGGTGAGCGAGACTTGTCTATGTATATTAGATACATGCAAATCCACTTGAATACATTATATCTAGAACAAATTACACCTAAATTTGATTTCATATATCATGATATACATGTTTCTAGACGTATCTTGTCGCACCAAAATCTAGCAGGATTCATAATATTGCAAACTAACATGCATCTAAGTAATTAGCTTCTAAACTAGTAGAATTTTTGTAACTTACCCAATAAAAATGTGTTAAATTTAACTGTGGACCCCTCGTGGCTAACAAAATCAACCATTACTATCTTCTTTATTATTTTCAAGGAAATAACTTCATTAAATATAACATCATTGTCTCTACTTTCTCTAACAATTTTTTTTTTTAATCTTATACTGCTTAAAACAGAAATGGGTATTATTTATTAGGCCATTGGAAATATTTTAGAAAAGTGAACATAATAAATTTTGTTGGAGAAAGCAGAGAACATGGTGTTCTTTCTTTTGAGCTAACAAATAAAACAACAATGGTGAACTTTGTTAGCCACAAGGGTCCACAATTAAATTTAACATTATTAATATTTTTGATAAATCTGTTAGGTTAGTATACATTTGATTTTTGGAAATAATGGTCAGATTAATTGCATAAATAAATTATGTGAATGAAGACAAAAATTCTTGAAATTGTTCATCATTCATTCAATAATAGAAGATTAGACCATTATTTTACTTTAGTATTTATCTTCCTAGATTTAGTTTTGTATACATTATGATCTAGTTCTAATGTTTTTCTTTTCTTTTTGTGGATAACTAGATGAAGTATGTATTGCCAAGTTCAATTGTTGAAAAATCAAATTTTGTCCAATTGTGGCACAATTTTGTATTAATTGGACCACCAACATGAACTATTTGACTAGTTTTGAGTTTTGCCTCTCTAATTAGCAAGCCCAATAATAAAAGAATTCAACTTTATATATTATTTACTCCCTCTCTTTTTGATTTTTTGTTCTGTTTTGACTTATGCAAAGTTTAAGAAAGTAAATAATATTTTTTAAATCTAAACATGACATGTACAAAGTTGAAATTAAAGAGTTGTCAAAAATAAAATAAAAGATTCTTTTTGAAACGGTCTAAAAATAAAAGACAAAAACAATTGTTTGGTTAATTCACTGATTTTGCTTCATTTCTCAGACTAATCAGTTGGCATGACTTGTGCAATCATTTGATATCATGATAATTTGTTACTTTGGTGACGATTAAAAGCTAGAAATGACCCTTTTTTGTCAAAAGTTTAGGGATCAGTCTTTTATGGTGTTAATATATAGTTGGTAGGAAAAAGGTTCAAATATGTCATCAAATTTTGAGAAAAGATTTATCTATGTCATCTATTAAAAATTTGGCTCATTTATATCATTTCTGTTTGAGAAAAGACTCATCTATGCCATTGTTTGTTAACTGAAATGACATAAATGAGTCAAACTCTTAACGGATAACATAAAATGAGTCTTTTCTCAAAGTTTGATGGCATATTTGTTTCCTTTTCCTTTTAAAAATGTTTTTATTTAATGACGTGACCGGATGATTATTGACCACGTGTAGAAATGATTTTGCCAAATTGGAACCGTTTTTCGTTAACAAATAATGACATGTGTGATCCTTTTCTCAAACAAAAATGACATAGATGAGTCAAACTTTTAACAAATGGTATAGACAACCCTTTTATCAAAGTTTGATGAAATATTTGAGTTTTTTCCTTATTTGATACTCCCGTTGTCCCTATTTACTTGGCCATTTTTAACTTGACACACCTATTAAGAAAATAATAATTGACATAGTGAGTTTACCATTTTACCTCTATTAATTGATAGAATTTCAAATTAATTTACTCATTAAAAGAGGTTCTACTTTTTTCAAAAACAATAACACTCTAAATAAATTGAGGATATAATAGGTAAATTTTTTAAATTATTTTCTATTGATTAAAACAAAAATGGGTATTACTTATTAGACCAGTGGAAAAAAAAGTTCACCATTGTTGGAGAAACTAGAGAAAATGGTGGTAGATTTTATGGTGTTCTTTCTTTTGAGCAACAAAAAAGACAACGATGGTGAACTTTGTTAGCCACGTAGGGTCCATAATTAAATTTAACATTATTTTATTTGATAAATCTATTAGGTTAGTATACATCTGATTTTTGGAAATAATGATCACATAAATTAATTATGTGAATGAAGAACAAAATTCTTGAAATTGTCCATCATTCATTCAATAATAGAAGATTAGACCTTTATTTTACTTTAGTATTTATCATCCTTGATTTAGTTTGCTATATATTATGTTCTAGTTCTAATGTTTTTTTTTCTGTTTTGTGGATAGCTAGATGAAGTATGTGTTCTCAGTTGTCAGCTTCAATTGTTGAAAAATCAATGTGTGTCCATTTGTAGAATAAATTTTTTGTATTAACTGGACCACCAACATGAATTATTTGACTAGTTTTGAGTTTTGTCTCTCTCATTAGAAATCCCAATAATGAAATTTTACACTTTTATTATAACGGCCAGTTCCCGTCATTATGGAAAAGCCAATGGGGATAGAATTTGGGCCAGAAAACTTTTGGGTAGTGACTTGGAAATTTCTAGCCTAGGCTAGACTTGAACGAAATCTCAGTCAGGGGAGGTCTAGGGAAATCTGGTAATGAACGGGGGATATAATTATGAATTTGATAACATGAGTGGATAGCCAAGACGTTAAGGATCCCATACCGTTTTACGGAATCGAATCCGGGTGAGTAGAACTCCAGAACCTAATCTTAGCGTGCAGGGGTAGTTTTAAAACGTCAAGGTTTGAAGGTGTGTTTCGAAATGGGTGCTTGGAACGCAAATTCCGACTTTTTGTCTTCTTACAAGCGACTGGGGCGGGGATAGTCTTGCAAGGGTGGGGCCGCTGTGGCGGGTTGGGTCCCGTTGTGGCGGGACAGTCACAACTTAAATTAGGGAGAAACCCCAAAAATGTTATTTTCTACAAAACTTCATTCTTGAGAGCTAAGGGACAACCTAGGGCAGTTTCTTGATAGTTTTCCACGACTTCTAGCGCTAAAGGTAAGATTATTACTCCCCTAATCCATTTTTTGATCCGTAGATTTTAGAATCTTGGGTGATTATCATTGGGGGAGGGTGTTGGCCTGAAGTTAATGGTGGCAAAAGCCCTAATTGAACATTATGATCTTAGGTTTGGCCATGGATTGATAGTTTAATTGTTATACAGGTAAATTAGGCCTTGTTTATTGATCCTTGTGCTAATGACTTGTTTTTAGACCAAGAACAAGCTGAAAAGGGAAGGTTCAAGTGTCTTAGGATCAAGCTTGGTTTCGAGGTAGGTGATGGTTTGATTTCCTTTTTGTGTGATATATGTCGGTTAATTGCTTCATTGTATGCATGCATGTATGTGAATTAAATCTAATGAAAATGAGTATCTGTGAACGATTGCATGACATGAACTTATTACTTGATTGTATGACTACGAGAACTGTTCATTATGGGTGTAATTGTGATTGTGGTTGTGCTGATTGGATCGGGTGTCATGTTTCGACACATATATTGGATCGGGTGTCACCTTCCGACACATATATTAGACCGAGTGTCTCGTTCCGACACAAACATTGAATCGGGTGTCACGTTTCGACACACTAATAGTTTGGGTGTGGGTTCCATGAGAGAACCACTTGTGATGATTATGTTCCTGTCTCCTCTCATTAATAATGGGAAATTGAATGTTAATACTGAAATCATAACTCAACTATGGATTTTGTATATGTGTGTTTACTGTGTTGTAATTGCTTGCGTATATTTCGCTTACTGGATTAGCCGCGTGATCCTACCAGTACACTATGGTTGTGTACTGATACTGCACTTTCTCTTTCTTTATTGAGTACAAGGTATCTTTAGGCAGCTACTGATAGACCTCAGCTGGGGGATCTTTGATCGAGATCGGATTCTAGGGTGAGCCAATTCTTTCAGGCTACCATGTATTCACTATTTGTTTAGTCCACTATTTTTGGACTCAAACTCTATAGTTAGATTTATTCGTATGTTTGGTTTCAGGGTTGCACCCCTTTCTCTTAGACTTGTTGATTAGTCGAGTTTTGGTACAATGACTTTCAAGTTATATGGGTTGAATTTCCACAATAGTTATGTTAGTTGTTTTTGTTAAACTTTCAGAGTTTATGGGAACTCCATATTTCATTAGTCATTTAAACATGCTTCGGTATCTTTAAATGCTTAGTTTTCGTTAAGTTGCTTAGTTGGGTTGTAGTAATGGCTCTCCCACCGGACGGTTAGTGTGGGTGCCAATCACGGTGGTCTGGGTCATGACAAAGTTGGTATTAGAGCCCTAGGTTCGTTGATCTCATTGTACCAAAATGAGTCTAGTAAAGGCTTGCGAAACGGTACAGAGACATCTGTACTTTTCTTCGAGAGGCTATAGAACTTTAGGAAATCTCTCTGTCTTCTTCTTCATTCATGCTATGACTTGATTCCAATTGGTATCTAGCGATCTAAATTGGTATTTGCTCTTTCACTCTTATGTCCGCATATGTTTACCACGCGATACAACGATGTCAGGCCCGTAGCCCCCCATCAATGAGCCAGTAGAGGAGTCTGTAGTAAGAGGCCGCGGTCGAGGTAGGGGTCGGGGAAGCGGAAGGGGCAGAGGCCAAGGAAGGGTAGCCCCCGCTAGGGGTGGAGCTCTAGTTGAGAATGCTCCCAAAGAAGATGCCCCTCTTACACCCCACTAAGAGGTGGAATAGAAAGTGGAGATCCAAGACGAGGAGGATGTTGGACCAGATGAGGTTGCACAGGATGAGACTACATGTATTCCTCCCTTATACCTAATGTTAGCTCAGCCGATCATGAATTTTCCAAAGGGATTGGTCGGCCCTGGAGTCCTTCCCACAGTGCAAGCGGCTCAACTTCCTATCAATCCCCCCATTGTTGTTAGCATTCCCAAGGTGGGTGGAGCATTAGGCGCTGATTCCTTTTACGTCCCCTATTGGGTCGTGTGATGATTGGAGTTGTTAGAGAAGGTATTCTTAATTTATTTTTAAGAAATAAGCAGTGAAGCTCCATACTCCATATTATAATTAAAAAAATCCAAGTGGTGGTTGTCTATTTTATTCTAGTACTAGGTTGATTAATTAATGATGCAATATGCTATGAGTCTTTGAGATGAATTTTATGTTATTCCCACGTATTTTTGATGGTGTACTATTACGAAACTTTATCTATGTAGGTAACTGGATACAAGTTGTGGCGGCAAGTGGGAGACTCCTTTAATCCCCCCAAGTGAGCATTTAGTTGGGCCTGATTATTTCTATTTTTTTGGTAACCTGATATGAGTATTTCTCCTTTACTCGCCAAACATTAACTTCCCCTATATATATTATGTAAGGGAGATGTTGTATGTCATTGTTTTACTGATGATGTGCCAAGATTTTGAAGTTTATTTATGTTGTTTTGGATGTGAAATGTTATGATATATTTTGGGTACATGTGAGAGGGATAAGCTGCTTGGTTGCTAGAACAGTATATTAGAAGGTGGTAGAAGAACAATTGTTCATGAACTATATGAAACCTTAATAACTACTCCCGTTGTTTCAAATGTTTGTCTGATTTTGACTTGACATTGACTTTAAGAAAGTAAATATTTTTTTGAATCTTGTAGCCTTGGATCAAAATAGCACTTGGTCCATTATTTTACTTATTATAACAGTTTTATGGAAATACAAAATTATATGAATTAGGGAGTAACTCCATGAAAGGAAAATTAATGCATTAGCATCGTCGCTTCCTAAGAGCAGTGTGCCTACCAATTTCACCATAGCGGCCTGTCTTAAACTCATAATTGCATATGAATAACAATTGTCGAGATTGAGTAAGCTATTTTAGTTTAGTAATGACTCAAATACATCAACAACAATAAAAAGTTGTTCAAACAAGAATTTTAGGTTGAAGGTTCATTTTAGATTTGAGTTTAGATAAACCAAAGTTGCATAGAATGTACCAAAATGTCATTTAATCTAGTGGTATTGAACATTCCATGTGAGTTCTGACACATTTAAATTAAGAATTGTCAAAAAAAGGAAGAGGCATTCTTTTGTTTGAACTTGGTGACTTTGGAAGGAGGCATTCTTTTTATAGCGGAGAGAGTATTAAAACTACTAAAATTGAAAATACGAAGAAAACATGAAGTGATTTTGAAAAAATAACAACATAGATTTCAACATCAAGCTACAAACTTATTTGCTCGGACTGTACTTGTGACACGTTGAAATTAAGAATTGCCAAAAAAGGGAAGAGGCATTCTTTTCTTTGAACTTGGTAACTTTGGAAATAAGCATTCTTTTTATAGCGGAGAGAGTATTAAAACTACTAAAATTGAAACTACAAAGAAAACATGAAGTGCTTTTGCAAAAATAACAACATAGATTCTAACATCAAGCTATAAGCTAAGTTGCTCGGACTCGACGAGTGGAAATTGCTCGGATGGTAAGCACCCCTCACTTCCAACCCGAAGGTTGCGAGTTTGAGTCACCAAGGGAGCAAAAGGGGTGGGATCTCCTAGGGAGGGGGTAAAAGAAAAAGTTGCTCGGACTCTTCACTTTTGGTGCCACACCCATGTCGACACAAAATTGGTGTGGGATCCGTGTCCAATTTGTTCAACCAATTTTGGGTGCTTTGACCAAAATTGATTGGGTAAGTGTGGATAGTTTTAGTGATTGTCTGTAATCAATACAAAAGCTAAGGTGAAATTGAAGAAAATGAAATACCTTTTATAGTTAAATCTCTATGTCACTCATTTTCCATTAATCTCCTTCGATATTCTCCTCAAGTTCTCCTGTAATATCTCATAATTTAGGTTTTCTAACTCTTCTTTTAGATACTTTAATTATCTTAGGTGAATCCCTGCACCCATATCCCTTCATGATCCATATCCCCGAATCTTAAAGTTAGATCATGAAGGATCCAACATCTACATCCACACCTATATCGGACACCCGCACCGAGTCCGAGCAACTTAGGCTATAAATGCTAGAAACATACATTGCATTAAGAACAAACAACAACATACCCAAGGAATGTTGCATCTTTCTTTCCGTTAGGTCTTGGTCAAATATAGAGGACCAGGGATCTTATACATGTGTCTGAGTGGTGGCAATTGGTTATGGAGTTAAGCACGCAGGGACTGGAAGACTAAAATATTTACGGATGCTTCTGACTAGGGAGTCAAAACTTTATGAGATACTGATAGGATGTTTCCTTATGTTAGATTTGCTTAATGTGAAATGAGTGTCGATGTTTGATGTCTACTTAGAATAAAGAATGGGGTTGTAATGAGCAAGATATATTTTGATGCTCAGATAAGATAAGAATTTACTAGAATGATAATCAACTAAATATATAAGACAATATCAATGCCTTCTATCTACTATTATACGACTTTCTCTAAATGCTTATTTTGGGACTCTGATAATGTTCTTTCTTAGGACATGCACTACTTTTCTTCGATAATATGCAACATCTATGAGAAGATAATAACCTCAAGATCTCTTCCCTTGATAGTTATTAGCATATTTTGACTATTGTCCACCATGCTGCTAATATTTGGTATAAGGTGAGTTTCTGGGACATGAATTATGTCGCCTTGTTAGTGGGTATGTGGTTTCCGATGTTATCTTTCATGTGGGTTGTATGGAAGGAAAGGGAGAGAGTGTTTGAAGGGATAGAAATTGATTTTGTAAATGTAAGGATTGGCCTTTTTATCTCTAGTTTCTTTTTTGGTGCACCTATGAGGTCCCTGCTTGTATAGATGATTGAATGTCTTTTGTAGAGGACCATCTTTTTGTATAGGTTCTCTATTTCTTGGTATACGGCTTATATATGGGATTTTTTTCAATCATTAACAAATCATTTAACCTTATCGAAAAAATTGGTGGGTTCTTTGTGAAGTATCAACTTAAAAAACATTTACTAGCAGCCCATGTTTTGTGGCCTGCCAGTGGACTCATGACATCCATGCACTGATTCATCAAATGACGCACGTTAAGAAGACCCAAGCCTTCATGCACGGGCCCATCCCACAATGTCCTACAAATGAAGACTCGGGCTGGATATTCTGGTTCATTTTATCTTATTAGAGAGAATATATTCTCCACTTCTCCTTAGCTTTCTCCATTTTCAAATGCCAAACTTAGATGTTTAAGTCGAATAAAGAACATCATCTCCATGCATCTATACTTATATGATGATTTTGAATAGAATTTGTTCTAAAAAGTTATTTACCTCTTACTTTTTGTTTATGTACATTCTATTATCTCATGATTTCTCTGTATGTTAGATACTTCTCCAATACGAATGGCATAGGACTGATGAGTCCACGTTTTGGACTCAATTAGAGCTTTATTTTGATAGATTTTGTGTCCTCAAATGCTTATTTTGTGCCAATAACTGATGTAAAATCCTTGATTTATAGGTATTTGAATTGAGAAACAACGCCTGGACACTAACTTGCAAAACGAAACGAAGTGAGCTGAAATAGCGAAGAAAGAAGGCCTGGCAATGGCCAAGTCCTTTTGGCGAGTCGCTGAATGGCCACCATCACGCCAAAGTTCCAGTGTGCCAAGCTCTGAATGAGAAAATCAAGTTGGCGAGAGAAAGGAGCAGTCGGCGTGTCACCGACTGCTTCCGCGATGCAGTGTTAGATCTCCCAAAGTTATAGAACTTGAGGATGGTGAAGGCCAAAGAAAAAAGGCGATGGACTTGACCAAAGGGTGGATCGCCGAGTTGATCGGTGAGCCCGACTTACTGCACTGAATGGTCTTTCGCAACATATTTTTGGTGATTATAAATACATTTTCAAACATTATGTTTAGTATCAAAATTTTATTTTGAACATTCATTAATTTTTGAGTTTGAATTCTGAGTTTTGAGACAACTTTTCCTTAGCTTTGAAGAATTGAAGTTTTCCAGTTTTGAGAAATTGAAAGTGGGTCTTTGAAATTCTTCAATTTGGACCTTTGTAAAGACGAAATTAATCTTACCTAGTTGATGGAAACACAATTTGGTAACGATTTTTATCTTTTTATGATGTCTAGCTAAAACCCCAATTATTGGGGTGTGATTATGTGATTATGGGCTAATTTAGCTTATAGGTATTGCTAATTGTTAGTTTAAATGTTGTTTCGCAGTGATTTCAATTAGTAATTGTGGTTAAAATTAAAGAATTGTAGTTGTAAATGTAGTTCTACCTTCGTATTTTTGGCTTGCTCGAGAGAGAGGTTTTAAAACCAAGATTACCGAATTGATGGTCTGTGGGCATTGGGTTGTCATGGGTTTAGCTCGAGAAAGTGAATCCTAAATCCTTTTCCACACATTCAGCTCGAGAGAGTGAATGGACCAAATCGCAGGCTATTCTTATTTGCTTGGTTGTTGGTGTTCGAGAGAAACTAACTTGATTCAGGGTAAATTGTTCGAGAGAGTATGAGTGTGAACGGGAGCAATGGTAGCCAAGTAAGCCACAAAGATGACATCGGAAACCTCAACGATGTCAATGAGCCTAATGTCAATGACCCTCATCTAATGGGTGGAATTGGTGCCATTCGCTTGCCTCCGACTGAAGGGAATGTTGTGTTCCATATTACAAGTAAAGGTTTTTTCAGTGGCTGGCTCATGAGGATCCCCATGACCACATTAGAAACTTTGTTGATTTTTGCCGGCCAATCTCCTTCAAAAACATATCCCAAGAGTAGGTCCGATTGAGGTTGTTCCTGTTCTCTTTGATGGGAGAAGCATGTAAGTGGCTGGCCGAATTGCCACGAGAATCAATCACTTCGTGGGATGAGCTGGTCACCACATTTCAAGTGTGATTTTTCCCTCCTTCGAAGATGATGGCTCTTCGGGACAGCATTCAGAGCTTTAAGCGTTTGGAGGGTGAGCCAATTCATGAGACTTGGTTGCGATTCAAGAAGTTGGTGCTACAATGCCTAACTCATGGTTTACCCGACAACGCTTTGCTGCAGTATTTTTATCGGAGCCTTGATTCAGTAAACAAGGGCGTTGCTAACCAACTTTCTCCGGGAGGTTTAATGCAAAAACTTTATATGATAGCAACTTAGCTCTTGGATCGCATGACCACGATAAACTAGGCTTGGTACACCCGCGAAGATCAACACTCCCCTCTCACATTTAAATTAACCAAAGAGCAGCTTGAGAAAGATCATGAGAGGGATCAGAACATGGCGAATATCATGACACAACTTGACATTTTGTCCAAAAATGTCATGGGAGCTGGTGCTCGAAGTGTAAATGTTGTTGGTGTAGACACATAATTTTTGACCGAACATAAGGTTTTACACTATTTTTTATTCCTTAAATATTTCTTTTATGTCTAAGTTAGATATTTCAATTTTTTCTTATTTTAGTTAGTTTATTTTAAATGATTTGAAAATAACAAAAATATATGTTTCTTTTAATTTAACAAATAAGCTAGTATTTAGTGATTATAATTTATTATTAGCTATTTAGTTTTTGGTTAGTAAAAAAAAGGGGGGTCAAATAATTATATTATATTATATTATATTATAATTATGTTTATTATAATATAATTATTAAAAATAAAAGTATTAATCTACTCTACCAATTACCCCATTTCCTTGTCAAATATTACCAGACCCAACTTCTCCCTGCCACTTTCTTTTCCACTTTTTCCCTCCCACTTTCTCTAATCCCATTACCCCAATACACCAATACCCCCACTCTTCCTCACCACATACACATTACACACACGTACATACACACACACTATCAACACACCCTATAAATATACTACAACAACGGACAGACATAAGAGATTACAAAAAATCACCAACATAGAAAGAGGAAGAAAAACAAAAGGGAAAAATCAGCAACAACACACACATAACACGAGGAAAAAAAAACCTTCCAAAGAAAGAACAAAAATCAGTTCCACTATTTTCAATTCAACAACATATATACATTTACATTATTCCAATACTACTCCAATACTCACAACACCAAATATGCCAAAAACTCTTTCCTTTCAACAACACAAACAAACAAACAAAAAAAATTGCACAACAACAAAAGCAAAAAAAAAAAAAAAACAGGAGTTGAATTTGAGGTCTTTGTTGGTAGTTTTAAATTCGTGGTTCCGGTTGTGGTCATTTCCTTGTGAATTAATTTTCACAAGAGGTAACACTTAATTCTTTTATATAGTTTAATGTGATGATTATACAAGCATTGGTTGCAATATATTGAAATTGTTAAATTTCGTATGTGTTTAATTCATTAATATTCATTGATGTTATAATATGAAGTATGTTCAAATCTTTCATATCAACTTTATGTTTAGATCTTTTATATCATTAGACTTAGTACGAAATTGTTATAACAAACCTTAGTTTATTTTATGTTTAAACAATCCATGGTTTATTTCATGTTTAACTAAAACTATTGTCTACGTCTATTCTTGTTTATATACTTTGCTTATCTTATGATGATACATGCATTTATGGCTTAGCAAACTGAAATGATGAGAATAATTAATGACAAATACTTATTATGTAAAATATTGATTTTAATTAGTAGGTTTTTCTTTTCATTTTAATGACTAAAATAAAGAAAAATAAAAGATTTTAGGTGCCCCTAATTTCTAACATGTTTATACAATTATAGTAATGCAACAGGTGTAAAATTTGTATGGGAAGGTGTATTATTTTAATTTATATTCTTATTAATATTGTGTTCATTCTTTTTTTAGAAATACATAAAATAAAACTAAGATAACATGTAATTTAGGCTTATAATAATAATAATAATAATATGCAAATATTAAGATCTAAAGAACATTAAACTACTTTTAGTCTTGAAAAACAAACAAATAACATTTTGTGGCAAGGTTAGAAAGCACTGCTATCAATACACCACATACTAATAAAATAAGGTAGTTTTAAATAGGTTTAAAATAAATCAAAGAATGAGGGTAAATAACTTATTATTATTATTATTATTATTATTATTATTATTAAGCTAATAATATAATATCTAAAAATTAAGTCAAGTTATACAACGGTCAATAAAGCGATCATGTTAGAACCACATGATTTCACACCAATTGGAGAGTCTTACACAAATTTATTTAATAAGTTAAAACATTTGAAGATGATAGAGCGGATTCCTCAAAATTATGTGGATCCACATGCAAAAGGTTTCAATCCTACAGCACAATGTGCATACCATTCTGATGCCCTAGGGCACAGTACTACAGATTGTTGAAATTTAAAAAGAAAAGTGGAAGAGATGATTCAAACAACAATGATTGTGGTTAAAAATGATGACCCCTCAAATGTTACTAAGAATTCTGTACCGGCACATAATGATGTACACTTCATTGAGATGGTATGTGATGACAAAGAATATGACAATTCTCTCAATTCTCAGAAAAACACAATTGAAATTGTTGAAGCTTTCATGAAGGCTAGCATGCTAATGAGTGGCTAAGAAGTCAAACTTGGTGATTAGGAGACACTCTTCTTTTCTCTAGAAAAAAGTGTATGGATAGTTTATTTTGTCGTCATTTCTGCTATGCATTTTTTAATTTTGATTTATTCTAGTGAGTCAAATCCTTCTAGCATTTGTCTTATTTTGTTTCTTGAGCTCTGTCGTAGTTTTAGCTTATTACATGTTTGTAACATAAAATTTAGTTTGTTGTCTTGTCGGCAAGTCTTTTATCTTTGACTTAATACCATTTTTGTGTTGTGTCACGTGGATCCAATCTATCTAGATTTTCATATATACATCTCTTGTCAATCAATGTAGGTGACATGATATGCATGAAAATTCAGTAAAATGAAATCATATTTAGTCATTGAATGAATACACCAAAAAAGTTGAAAAAAATGTATTCATTCGTTGTGAAGAAGATATTACTCAAATGGAAATTTATAATTGACAAATATGGAACAAAATTGATACACATATCCATCAATACATATGGTGCAAAGAATTATTGTACTTCACATCTTAAAGGGCGTGCTTGTATTTGGTATTTTTAATAATTGATATGGCGAAGGCATTTCATTCTACTATCCAAACACGGCAGAATCCTCTGCTATCCTTTTTGAGCCTTAACTTTATTTTCTTTCATACCCCTCTTTTGAATCAAAATACAGTAAAAAAATAGTAATAATAAAAATAATCACAAATTCAAAAAGAAAAAATGTCACAAAAAGAGTCAAGGAAAAAGAAAAAAAATAAAAAAGGGGGAAAAATCAATTTCCAACTCATCACCTCATTTTCCTGAACTACGTTTGACCTGATTCTTGCTCTGACAAGATACGTAAGTCGCCTTATTTTAAGGTTCGGTCCAACCAAGAAATAAATCTAAAAGGTCCTCGTCACAAAAACTGGGGTAAAAAATAATAATACTAATAATAATAATAATAATTATTATTATTATTATTATTTTGTTTATTTATTTATTTTGCAAAGTAGAGTCGATTCCAAAAGTTGTAAGTTTTAAACATGTTATAAGTATTATATTTGAGCTTTCACCTTTTCTTTGTAACCCTGTCCAAAAGCCACGTTACAATCCAACTAAAGTCCTTCTGATCAATTTTTAACAATGACAAGTCAAGCAAGCTTTCAGTGTTGATTATCATATAAGGAAAACGTCATGTCCCTCGCATAAGGAGCGAAAAATGAGGAAATCTTATCGATGAAAATCCTTGAAAGCACTCAAAGGCATCATTTGTGTTGAGAGAAAGTGAAAAACGAGAGAGTCTTATTGGTGAAAACCCTCAGGTCACTATAAGACTATGGCGAGTGAGAGACATACAAAATGAGAGAGATTATTGGAGAAAACCTTTCGGGGCACCACAAGTCGAATGTGAGGTATGAATTTAGTGCAAAAGTTGAATTATAAAAGTCTGACTTCAGAAGGCTGAAAGTTTGACAAAGATGAAGTTTAGATTGATTGGACAAATCAAGCCATTTAATCTCACATGCATATCATGATTATTATAATTGACCATCACTCTCAAAGGAGTCTCTTTTTATTTTCTCTCTAAAGGGTCATTTTTTATTTTTACTTTTCTTTCTTCTGCTTATTTTGTATCGCTCAATACAGTTTCATTTTTTTCCCTTGAGTTAGTCTTCATTAAAGCAAGCATAAAATGATTTCAAAATTGCTACCATCTCTTCAATTGCACAAAGCAAAGTTTGGTCAGCACATCAAATGTGATATGATTCAAGAAATAATGATATGAACAGTAACTTGCCAACAATTGACAAGTTTTGAGAATTTATATGAATACAAAATTCAATGATTGTTGGATGGTGGAAACAATATAACAAATTTGAAGTTGGAAGTTCTGAACAACTACAGATGATTTCAAGATTATCAATGTGAGCTGACTAGCAAACGAAAGCAGTCTATCTCAAAATAAAATTAGTTTCAAACATGGCAACAACAAGAGCATCATCCTCAAAGCCAATGCCACAAATTGACCACCATTAAAAAAACCCCATAAATTTTCTTTGTTTCTTTTCTAAAACAGGAAAATGCTCCTGACATAAAAGATATGTTGAAGACTCAAATTTGTTAACATTATTGCAAGAAAAAGAAAAAAATTTACATGCATTTTTCTCCTAGGATAAACATTTCCTAGTTTGAGACATTTATTTCTCATTTTCTCCTAGGATAAATACTTCCTAGTCGGAGACCGTTATTATTATTATTATATTTATTTCTTTCTTTCTCTCGTAGAATAAACATTTTCTAGTGTGAGACAATTATTTTTCATTTTTCTCCTAGGATAAACATTTCCTAATCTAAGACTTTTAAAAATAAAAAATAAAAAATAAAATGTTATGGTGATTGTATTTGATGATTTAGTATGGCAAAATCTTCCTAAATAATGTGACTTAGATTAGCAGGACCCTCCTCATAATAGGATCCAGATTAGCAAGACCCTCCTCATAATGGGATTAGCAGGACCTTCTCATAATGGGATTAGCAGGATCCTCCTCATAATGGGACTAGCGGGACCCTCCTGATAATGGGATTTAAATTAGCAGGACCCTCCTCATAATGTGATTTAAATTACCAGGACCCTCCTCATAATGGAATTTAGATTAGCAAGACCCTCCTCATAATTGGACTAGCAAGATCCTCCTCATAATGGGATTCAAATTAGTAGGACCCTTCTCATAATGCATAATGGGACTAGCAGGATCCTCTGCATAATAGGGTTTAAATTAGCAGGACCCTCCTCATAATGGGACTAGCAGGACCCTCCTCATAATGAGATTTAAATTAGCAGGACCCTCCTCATAATGGGACTAGCCAGACCCTCCTACATAATGGGGTTAACAAGACCCTCCTCACAATGGGATTAATAGGACCCTCCTATATAATGGGATTAGCAGGTCCCTTCTTGTAATGGGATTAGCAGGACCCTCCTCATAATGAGATTTAGATTAGCAGGACTCTCCTCATAATGAGACTTAGATTAGCAGGACCCTCCTCATAATGGGATTAGTAGGACCTTCCTCATAATAGGATTTAGATTATCGGGACCTTCCTCATAATGGGATTAACAGGACCCTCCTACTATCCTACATAATGGGACTAGCAGGACCCCCTCATAATGGGATTTAGATTATCAGGACCCTCCTCATAATGGGATTACCAGGACCCTTCTCATAATGGGAGTAGCATGACCTTCCTCATAATGGGACTAGCAGGACCCTCCTACATAATGGGATTAGTAGGACCCTCCTCACAGGAATTAGCAGGACCCTCCTCATAAGGGGATTAGCAAGACCCTCCTACATAATGAAATTTAGTTATTTTCTCCTAGGATAAACACTTTCTAGTTTGAGACGGTTATTTTTTATTTTATCCTAGGATAAGCACTTCCTAGTCTAAGTTTATTTTTTTTATTTTTATTTTCACATTTGCTAATAACTCACAAAAATTTTCCAGTGAAAACTGGGGCAAAAAAGTTTGTTTGTTTCTTTTGTTTGTGATAGTTTTCAGGTTTCTTCAAGCGAAACATGGATTTGGAAAGAACAAAGTTTCAACTCTTTTAAGAATGATCAATTCCCTTGATAGCCAGAATCAACTTCTTCAATGCATGTAGTAGCCTGACTTCTTGACATCTATTTCTGTTCAGCTAACTAATCAAGAAAACAACATTCAACAATATTCTACAAACTGTATTTTGAGGGAGTGTCAAAAACTCGATCCAAGTTTTAAATTTAAGCCTGATCAAATCTCAACTTCAAGATCAAACTTTGAGATTAAGGTACCCACCAAAAGATGGCGAGCTGATAACTGAAGATCCAAAGAAAGACTAGAAGAAAGAGATTCAAGACAAGCAGATTAGATAGGATTTTGTATTCTTCTTTTTGTCTTATCATTTTCGGTGTAATAACAGGAACTAGGAAGCGGAATCTCAACGGGACATCACTCGACCCTCCAACCCATTTTCCATCTCAATATCCACTTGAACTACACATGACCTGATTCCCTTATAACTCGGGATATGTAGGCTGTCCAAAACAAGGACTCGGACACTTTTTTTTCCTTTCAAATAAGAGTTTAGTCAAAACTTGTCGCTTTGACTACTTCTTTGTCTGAAAACTCTTCGTGTTTCCAGTCAAAGACGGGCAAACTGTCGACACGTAATTTTTGACCAAACATAAGGTTTTACACTATTTTTTATTCCTTAAATATTTCTTTTATGTCTAAGTTAGATATTTCAATTTTGTCTTATTTTAGTAAGTTTATTTTAAATGATTTGAAAATAACAAAAATATGTTTCTTTTAATTTAACAAATAAGCTAGTATTTAGTGATTATAATTTATTATTAGCAATTTAGTTTTTGGTTAGTTAAAAAAAAGGGGGTCAAATAATTATATAATATTATATTATAATATATTATAATTATGTATATTATAATATAATTATTAAAATAAAAATATTAATCTAATCTACCAATTACCCCATTTCCTTGTCAAATATTACCAGACCCCACTTCTCCCTACAACTTTCTTTTCCACTTTTTCCATCCCACTTTCTCTAATCCCATTACCCCAATACCCCCACTCTTCCTCACCACATACACATTACACACATGTACATACGCACACACTACCAACACACCCTATACATATACTACAACAACGGACAGACATGAGAGATTACAAAAAATCACCAACATAAAAAATAGGAAGAAAAGGAAAAGGGAAAAATCAGCAACAACACACACACAACACGAGGATAAAAAACCTTCCAAGAAAGAACAAAAATCAGTTCCACCATTTTCAATTCAACAACATATATACATTTACATTATTCCAATACTACTCCAATACTCACAACACCAAATACGCCAAAAACTCTTTCCTTCCAACAACACAAACAAACAAACTAAAAAAATCGCACAGCAATAAAAGCAAACAAAAAAAAAGTTGAGTTTGAGGTCTTTGTTAGTGGTTTTAAATTCGTGGTTATGGTTGTGGTCATTTCCTTGTGAATTAATTTTCACAAGAGGTAACACTTAATTCTTTTATATAGTTTAATGTGATGATTAGACAAGCATTGGTTGCAATATATTGAAATTTTTAAATTTCGTATGTGTTTAATTCATTAATATTCATTGATATTATAATATGAAGTATGTTCAAATCTTTCATATCAACTTTATGTTTAGATATTTTATATCATTAGACATAGTGTGAAATTGTTGTAACAAACCTTAGTTTATTTTATGTTTAAACAATCCATGGTTTATTTCATGTTTAACTAAAACTATTGTCTACGTCTATTCTTGTTTATATACTTTGATTCTCTTATGATGATATATGTATTTATGGCTTAGCAAACTGAAATGATGAGAATAATTAATGGCAAATACTTAATATGTAAAATATTGATTTTAATTAGTAGATTTTTCTTTTCATTTTAATGACTAAAATAAAGAAAAATAAAAGATTTTAGGTGCCCCTAATTTCTAACATGTTTATACAATTATAGTAATGCAACAGGTGTAAAATTTGTATGGGAAGGTGTATTATTTTAATTTATATTCTTATTAATATTGTGTTCATTCTTTTTTTAGAAACACATAAAATAAAACTAAGATAACATGTAATTTAGGCTTATAATAATAATAATATGCAAATATTAAGATCTAAAGAACATTAAACTACTTTTAGTCTTAAATTACAAACAAATAAACAATTTGTGGCAAGATTAGAAAGTGCTGCTATCAATACACCACATACTAATAAAATAAGGTAGTTTTAAATAGGTTTAAAATAAATCAAAGAATGAGGGTAAATAACATTTTTTTGTATTATTATTAAGCTAATAATATAATATCCAAAAATTAAGTCAAGTCATACAAAGGTCAATAAAGCGACCGTGTTAGAATAATGGGATTCGAGGGATGCCTAATACCTTCCCCTCGGTCAATAGAATTTCTTACCTGATCTCTTTTTTTGCAGACCAAACAAAATAAAGAGTCAAACTTCCATTTGATTAGGGATTTAAATAAGGTGACTTGGAACACCAAAACTCAATTCCAAGTGGCGAATGTGATTAATAAAATAATCTATTTTTGAAATGTCACGTTAAATGGAAAAAAAATCTTTTCATTCAATACAATTAATTTTGAGGAAAAATAGGGGTGTGACAGTGGGTGTCAGGTGTGTTAACCTTTATGAGGCCAAGTTTGAGGCTTTGTACAACGAAGAGGTGAGTTTCCTAGCCAATCAAGGTGGTGGTTATCGTTCAACCTACCAAGGTTGGAATAGGGATGAAGGTTTGAAGGATCGT
The DNA here is from genome assembly GCF_019186545.1 of Solanum stenotomum. Lineage (NCBI taxonomy): Eukaryota > Viridiplantae > Streptophyta > Magnoliopsida > Solanales > Solanaceae > Solanum > Solanum stenotomum. Next base: position 29,744,130 of record NC_064285.1, on the reverse strand, counting down.
GATAGAGAGTGGAGGGATCGTAACCCCACATGGAAAGAGAGAGACGGGGTGAAGAATAGATATGTTCCTGCCCATGAGCACCAAAAGCAAAAGGATTCTGAGTGTGGTCGGTCTGAGGATATGCTATCTCGTATTCTCAATAAGGTTTAGGGGTCTGAATTTTTTTTGAAATAAATGAAGGAACATGTGTCGACCCTTAGCCAGATGGTTACCTCCCATTCAGTATCGATCAAACAGTTGGAGACCCAAATGGGTCATATCTCGTCTCATTTAAACCCAAGACAACAAGAGGGGTTGCCTAGTGAAACTATGGCCAACCCCAAGAATGAAGTTTGAGTGAGGAATTGTGTTGTGCCACGACATTAACTAAGGTGTTGCTTGGGAGGAAACCCAAGTTTTATTTGCTTTCTTTTTAATTTTGAAATAATGGAGTGTTGATTGTCCAGGTTAGTGTGGAATATGTTTGAAAAATGCAGATTGGTGAGCAAAATGTCCAGTCGGCGACTCGCCGAAGAGGTCACTGAGCATGCATGACTTGGACCGCCATTGTACTCAAGAAATTTTTGAAATTAGAGTCTGTAAAAGTCAGCGAGCCCACAAGCATATTGGCGAATCGCCGATCAGGTCGGCGATCACAATTTTGTCCGCCATTTGGACCCCCTAATTAACTAGAGGTCCTATAAAACTCGGGGAGGTAAGTACCCACTCGGCGTGTCGCCGAGCGGGTCGGCGAGCAAAACTTATGTCGCCGAATGGGTGAGAATTGGACGGTTTTAAAGGCCAAATGTTTAAACTTTCAAACTCTTTCATTTTCCCTCACTTTTAAACTTCCCCAACTCAAACCCGCACAATATTTTTCGTATTTTTACATTTTTATCATTTTTTGGTCGTCGATTGTGTGCTCGGAGTTGGATTTCTTTGTTCCCTAGCTTTTCAACTTGATTATTCAGCTTCTAAGGTTGGTTTTCCGAACCCCGAATCTTTATTTAGCGATTTTTACTCATTTGCAATTGTTCTTATCTTAGTGATGTTTGTTGGACCTTTCTGATCATAATTGTATGCTTGATTGCCTATTTTAATTCGAATATCCTGCCTAAGTTGTCGAAATCATTGATTTCCTGAATTTTGTATCCCTTAAGATTGATCAAAATTGTTGGGTGTTGCCTTGTTGATGTTGGGTCTAGTCAGGTGAAGTCTAAGTAACCCGCATTTGTGCTAAATGATGTATTTTGTCCGATGATGGAGCGTTTGACGTCATTCCTAAGGGCAAATGTCATCAAATGGCTGAATTTGGCAAAACCGGGAGAAGTCTAAATATCCCCAGGGCATGGGTGTAATGGGTCTTAGTTTAATTGAAATAGTCCATGGTTTGATTTTGTTTTGGGAGGCTGCGGGGTTGAATTTGGAAGTCGTGGTTGAAAGTAGGCACGTTGGGCAGTTTGGCGAGCTGGGTCGAGCTCGCCAAACCACTGACGGTTCGCCAAATCCCCCTTATTGCCTTTAATGTCATGCTAAATTTGGATTTTAAGTTCTGTAACTTTTTGCGAGAAGCCTGAGTTCGCCCGAGTGCACTCGATGACTCACTGAAAGTCCTTCTTGATCAACCTTTATGTGCCCCTAACCCCTAAAATGCACCATAACTTTCGGCAGGCTAGTCCTTGCTCATCGAAAGCTGTCGGTGATTCGCTGAAAGTTCCATCCTATCATCGACATGCCAAATTTTCTTGAAAATTTTGAGTCAATCCTTTTGGCGAGCCCGATTTGACTCGCCAAAGTGATTTCGCGACTCGCCAATCGGTTCAGCGAGTTCGTCTGCAACTGTTTTTTTGCAACTTTGCTTGAACTGTTTCTAAATCATATTGATACTTTTGCAGATATGGCTAGACCAAAAGTAGCTGGTACAGACATGCCGCCCCGCAAAAGGGCCAAGAGAATAATAATCAACGAGGATGCAACATCATCCAAGTCTAAAGCTACCAAACTTCCCACAACAGGTGGGAAAGACAATAGAAAAGGCAAGGCTCATGCGCCTGCATCACTGGAGGCTAGATCCAATAGTGACGACATCTACGCCACTCACCTCACCACTTCTGAGAGTGAGGGTGAGCACTAGAAGTATTAGCCTACAACTTCTAAGCCTGATGATGAGCTACTAGCAGCCCAGAGAGCAGAGCTGCGATACAAGAGGATAAATGATCCGTATAGGATAAGGACTCCCCAGGTCACCACTACTCCTCCTGCTCCAGGATAGGTTGTGGTCTTAGCACCACCGGTACATAGTCTTGCTTCCGGTCTATGAACAAGCTGAAGACTGAGGGACTGAGGACCATCATAGAGGAGAAGAGGTTGTATACTGATGGTGTCATAGATAGGTACCCTGAGATCATGAGCTGCCAAAGGGTACACAAATTCCAGCTATTCACAAAGCCCCATGGCCCGTACATTCCAAGTTGAGTTAGAGAATTCTACAGTGCTTACAGTGCCTTCATACCACAAGGGAACAAGCCGACAACCTAATTCAAGCTAGTTAACTATGTGGTTGTCAGGGGTAAGAAGGTGCAGTGTGATTATGCTGCCATCAATGCAGTCTTAGAATGTACAACAAGACTTGAGGATTATTGTCAATACAAGATCAGGACAAAGACGCTGGAAAACATAAAGAAGTGGTTGACTCCTCTGATATAAGACGACACTCCCAGGTGGCTTGAGGTTGGGGCAACCATTGAAAAGAAGGACCTCAATGTAGCTGCGAGGTATTGGTTTGGCTTCATCAGCTGTACCATCATGCCAGCCCAGAATGAGTCAATTCTCTACCACGCCAAAGCAGTCTGTCTTGGGTGTATCATTACTAGGACACGACTGAACCTGGGGATTATTATTGTACAAGAGATGCTCATGAGGGCCAAGCAGCTCTAGACTTCCCTTCTCTTTTAGGAGTGGATCACCGAGCTGTACAGACGAGCTCGGGTGCCTAGAGATGCGAAAAAGGATGTGGAAGTGGTTCCCACCTCTTCTATTGACATTCGGAGGATTGAGGCGGAGTACTTGAAGGATGAGTGTCACGACCCGGAGTTACCCCCTAGAAGCGACACGAAGTACTTGACCCCGAAGGGTCGCATAAAAGCCCTTAGCATAATCATACACATAAAATCATAAGAATAATGCAGAAAATTTAAAACTTTTATAATCGAAGTCAAACTTCATTTTTTCATAATCGAAAATCAAAATAATCTAGACTTTGTCTCATACACCATCTAAAACATAGGAATACAAAGTTTGGGACTTATCCCTTTACATCAATAAAGTCTCAATATAAGAGAGATACAATAGGAACTAAGAAATGGAAATCCATCCTCGAAGTTGCGGACTCACCACTACTTGGAGATAAGCAATCCAAGTCTTCTTCAAGAAAGGAGAGTGTATGTCACCTAGCCGGAACCTACACTTACTAAAAATGTAGAAGAAGTAGGGGTTAGAACAAATATGTACTAAGTACGGAAACATGCATAAAATCTTTGAAATATGATAAAAAGGACATTTTAGTTGAAAAGTATGCATTTATCAAGTTTGGAAACCAACATGCATTTTCAATGTGAAAGACAAGCTATAATCACATTTATACTCATAACATAGGAACTTCAATACCTTAGCAACCCCTAAGGAACATTTGTGCAGTGTATGCTTGGCATCCCATAATACCAACCATACTAAGCACTCCCTTTAAGTTACCTTAGTCATACATATCATCTTTAGACTTCATCATAAACAATAGTCATCAATAAAGAAATAGTCATGTACATTACTTGAACATAAGAAAGTCATTCATACCAACTATCCCTTCAACATACATGCATACTTTCATATCTCATTATAACATAAAGGAACCATCCCATAACATCCTACTAAGTCTACTTGTGCAACGTGGAAGTGAAATCCCATACCCCCACTCCTACTAAGTAAAACTCACCAAGAAGTCATAGTATAATTCATTTCTCATTTCATTATCTTATCATATAGGGAAGAATAGCCATAACTGACATAGACCATGTGAGCTACATGGAATCTGGTGTCATGTAACCCCACACTGAAAGAAGGTGTCCTACTTGCCTAAGGTAGAACTAAATGTATTAGCGTTTAGGTGGATCCACTAGCTAAAGTCCTATGTGGGCACATAGTTATAGGATAGGGAAATTGCTTCTAGAAACCCTACATCTCGCATTGGCGGAGGAGCTTCCATCTCATGAGTTTACTTTAGATGACCCGACCTATTGCATTGACGGAAGGTCCTTTACCTCATTTTCCATATCCACTCGGTACTAAGCATTATTTCCCAAATTATACATGATTAGTCTTAAATTGTATTTACATAGTTAGTCTTAAATTATACATAATTACTCGATACTAAGTTTAATTATTCTTGATCAATACCGATGACTTGAATAGTGCTCATAATCGAACGAAAATGAATGTGCGGCTACGATGAGGCCAAATGAAGTTGCATAGACAATATGTGAACGTTTTGCATCTCGTTGTGACAAGCCGGTTATCAAATTGAGTCTCTTGTGATGAGCATTTCAGACTAGCGTAAGTGTGGAGTCTTGTTTGACATTGTTGTCAATGCCTTCTGTGATGAGCTTACCATGAACCATGTGTGATGACACCTACAATTTGCCCCGTTGGTCCGTTGACTAAGTGATGCAAGCTCTTGAAATGATCTTAGGCAAAAAAATTTAAGGAGTGAAACAATTTGACATTATACCTCTTTTGTGGCCTACCTTGTGAGTGTGTGAACTTCGCTTTGCACCTTTTGAGCCCTAGCCTTTCCTTTGATGAAACTTGATGAAATTGTGACCTTTCTTTATCCCTTCACCCTTAATCCTCATTGAATGTGGCTTATTTGATTAGCCAACTTAGGCCAAAAGCCTAAGTTGGGGTGTGGTGAAAAGAGAAGGCAAATCAAGAAATGCAAAGAAGTCCCCTTTGACCCATGGTTTTGAGAAAGATGAAACTTCTCCATACAAAAAAAAGAGAGAAAAAGGAAAGAAAAAGAATGAAAAATTTTGAAATAAAGTTGCAAAAGAAAATTGAGTGTCCCGTATTCCACGGAAAGTGAATAATGGGGTGACTTTTGAGCATGAATGAGAATGATGAAGAAATGGAAAGAAAGTGTTGTTCATACCACATTTCAAGAAGATAGCAGCCACTGAGTCTAAATTACTATACCTTTACACTCAGCCCCGTTACAAGCCTTGAAAAGACCTTTTTGTTCTTGAGTGAGCTAAAACAAGTGTTGGTTGGAAAATAAGGGCAAACATATGGATGAAGTTATGCATGTGTTCATCTTTGTGACTGTGAGTATTGATTGTGATTCCGAAGATATAAATTGTTTAACCATTGTGTGTGAATATGGAATCATTCTTTGTGTGAGGGTATCTGAGTACCTTTGTTGAGCTTGAACTTGCATTTGAAGTAAGTATTGTGAACTTGAGAGTCTTTGATAATGGTGAGTCACAACTTGAATCTTTGAGTGCACAATTGATCCTTGCATCTATAAGTTGAGTCTTGTTGTGTTCATTCATGATTGAGTCTTGTGTCGCACTGTTTGAGGCATCCTTTTTGAACTAGTGAACTTGAGTTTTACTTGATGACAAGCAAAAGTTTAAGTTGGGGGTATCGATGAGTCCACGATTTGGACTCATTTAGGGCATTATTTGGATAGATTTTGTGTCCTCAAATGCTTGTTTTGTGGCAATAACTGATGTAAAATCTTTGATTTCCAGGTATTTGGATTGAGGAACAATGCATGGACACTAACTTGAAAAACGAAACAAAATGAGCTGAAAGAGCGAAGAAATGAAAGCCTGGCGATCGCCAAGTCCCTTTGGCGCATCGTCGAATGGCCACCATCTCGTCTAAAGTTCCAATGTGCCAAGCCTTGCAGGAGAAAATCAAGTTGGTAAGAGAAATGAGTCATCGACGTGTCACCGAGTGATTCCACGATGCAGTGTTGATTGCCCAAAGTTACAGAACTTGAGGATATTGAAGGCGAAAGAGAAAAGGCGATGGACTTGACCAAAGGGTGGATCGTCGAGTTGATCGGCAAGCCTGACTTACTACGCGAAATGGTCCTTCGCAACATATTTTTGGCGACTATAAATACATTTTAAAACATTATGTTTAGTAAATTTTATTCTGAACATTTATTAGAGTAATATTTTAGTTTGAACTCTAAGTTTTGAGACAACTTTTCCTTAGCTTTAAAGAATTGAAGTTTTCTATTTTTGAAAAATTGGAAGTGGGTCTTTGAGATTCTTCAATTTGGACATTTGTAAAGACGAAATTAATGTTACCCAGTTGATGGAAACAAAATTTGGTAACGATTTTTATCTTTTTATGATGTCTGGCTAAAACCCCAATTCTTGGGGTGTGATTATGTGATTATGGGCTGATTTAGCTAATGGGTATTGCTAATTGTTAGTTTAAATGTTGTTTATAAGTGATTTCAATCAGTAATTGTGGTTAAAATTAAAGGATTGTAGTTGCAAATGCAGTTCTACCTTCGTGTTTTTGGCTTGCTCAAGAGAGAGGTTTTAAAACCAAGATTACTAAATTGATGGTCTGTGGGTATTGGGTTGTCATGGGTTCAGCTTGAGAGAATGAATCCTAAATCTTTTTCCACACATTCATATTGAGAGAGTGAATGGACCAAAGCGTAGTCTGTTCTTATTTTCTTGCTTGTTGGTGTTCGAGAGAAAGTTTATCCCTACTAAATTCTAGCTTATTCACTGATTTACAACTATTTACTAACAGTTGCAATTACCCATTTGTCTATATTAGCCTATAATCGAATCACATCCCAAGAACCCATCTCATTCTTTTTATTTTTGTGTTATTTGTTATTGTTGTAGTTGATAGTTAAACCCAAAATGCCCTTTCTATTTGACATTCGTGTCAATCTCCTAATTTGCATTATGTTGTTAATCATAAATTTATATTCCTATGGCTGATTTGAACATTTTCATATTTTCCTATTGAATCTTAAACACGTACCACTCCTTGTGGGATTCGACCCCAACTCATTTAGTCGGATTATATATTGACTAATGATCGTTGACTCTTAGAACTGGATTAAGTGTCTTTGATAGCGTTATTAAATGAAGGACACAAAACGGAGAGCTTCAACTTCCTATTGCTCTTCCACCTAGTTTTTCGGGTGTTGACAATGAGGTAACACTGTGTTTACATTGTTGTTATGTGATCTATGGGGAAGCCTATTACCCTAAGTAGTTAGAATCAATGACGTATTTTGACTTTGCTCAAGTTTTCAAAGTTGATTATGGAGATCCTTCTTTAGTTGACTTCGACGGAAATCAGTATGGCCTTACTTTGGGATAAGGGCCACTAGGAAAAGACTTCTTTTAAGTAAGGAGTAACTTGATTTAAGATTGGCCATATATAGTTGTGCCCATGTACAGCTTAAGTTTCCATTTGTTATTGTACACAATGTATAACTATTTTTTAAAAAAAAGAAAACTAACTCCAACATGCATATGGTCGACTATTTTGAAGGAAAGGAACAATAGTTGCTTTGAAGACATCGCTAACTCAATTCAGATTGCATACTTTTGCTTTCTTTTGGTGTAAACTGTAAAGAGGAATTTGTAAATGAAGCATAATCAATACTTAGTTTCTTACAATACCTATAAGAATGGGATAGGGATTTATTTTCTCACATGTAATTACTACAACACTTACTTAGTACTAGCTTTGTAAGACATTACCTTTCTCTAAAAAGGACGTGTAGCTAATAACAAAAAGTGAATTCATTGTTCAACTGGAGTCCAGAGGCAGATCTAGGTTTTATAATTTATGGGTTCCAACAATGATCAAGTTAATGTAAAAATAATTTGGTTCACAATCAACTTTTTATAAATACTTTGTGCATTTCTTAACCAACACAGGCTATGAAAAAAACATGGGGTCCCGTGAACCCATATCCCAAGGGCTAGATTCCCCCTGCCAGAACCATCCATCAAGACAATCCACCTATCTATGTAAAACATTATCAACTATATGAAAGATAATAATACAGCCTAGCTTGGTAGCACCAGCTTTCCATATGGTGATGGCACAATCATATATTATAGTCCTTCACAGAAGTGGGGTTGGCCGAGAAATGATAATGGTATGCTGTATCAGTATAACATTGGTATGTCCCACATGGGTGTCTCGTTGTAGTTCAATGCTCCCGCTGGTCGCATTGCTGTCAAAGACCTCAATCTCCTAGTTTGAGCCTCTAGTGATGTTTCTGAAGGGTTGTTAGATTGGACTATCATATTAAAATGTACAACAAAAAATTGAATGAAACAAAACCAAATTTTATTCGGAAGAAAGCTTTTGATGAACTTTACTTTTCTGATTTGATTATTTACTGAAGTCGGGCATTTTTTTTTTGGGTAAACTGACCATTTATTGATACCAAAAAGTTAACATTACAGTACCAAACAATTGCTGACCAATTTCTTCTCAGAATTGAACCAACCAAAAAAAAAGACAACTTACAAAAGGATCTACAAAGTAGCAACTATATTTAATCTAGGGATGCATACACAAAATAAAAGTATTGTTCTATCTTCAAGGCAGTCTATCCAGCTGTGTTTGTAGTGTATGCTTCCACTTGGCCAGGTCCCTTTCTCTCACATATATATACAACGCAATTTCTTTACAGAGTCTGTCACTTTGTTAGAGGTTGGACTGAAATCGAATAGCAGTTCGTTCTCTCCATACCAGATACACAAGCATAGCAAATACACAACTAATTATTGAACCCTTTCGTATTTTCTTCCTTGGCCAAATAGTAAACCAGTCTAGTTCATCTTGCCAGCTTCCAATGGTTCTGTTGATCCCCAGCCACACCAATAACTTGTGCCATAAAGCTCTAGTGACTCTAACATTCGAGGTAAAGATGTTCAAAGGATTCAAAAGTTGTACCATAAAAAGCACAATCTAGAGCTACATGAATACCAAATTTCTGAAGTCTCTCTACAATTGCTAATCTTCTCTAGGATGCTAGCCATAATATGAACTTATGTCTAGGATAAATGTTTTGTTGTAGTGCAATACTCTTCCAGGGAACTTTTGGGTGGGTAGGCATGAGCTTAAGATACATCTTTCTAATAGAAAATCTGCATTCTTCAGCCACTTCATTCAGCTTAACATCAAGATGTCCTTGGGAAGAACAAGTTTCTAAGTACTTCCTTGACTCAAAAATTTTCCTTACAATCCAATTAAGTAGCACTAGCTGGAATAGTGCAGTTCTCTACAGATTCATCATTCATAAAGTAGATATGTACCCATCTTATCCACAAACAATCCTTTTATTTCATGAATAGCGCACAACAGTTTCAATATTGCAGTAGTGTTCCACAAACTCAAATTTGTAATATTCAGACCTTTGGCAGCCTTTGGAAGGCAGAGTTTTTCCCACGAAACAAGAGCCTTCCTTGACCTTATTACTGAGCATGTCCACAAATAAGTTATGCACACTCCCTCTATCATTTTCAAGATTCTTCTGGGTAATACAAATATTTGTGCCTGGTAAGTCTACATACCAAAGGTGACTTATTTAATTAGTTGAATTCACCTAGCATATGAAAGCAATTTGGCGGACCAACACCTAATTCTTTTCTGTAATCTTCTCCACTAAGGGCAAACACTGACCAATAGTTAGTTTCTTGGATGACACAAGCACCCCAAAATATTTAAAAGGTATTTCCCCTTTTACATATCCCAAAATTTCAAGGATAGTCTGCTTCAATTCTGGCTTCACTCCACTCATGAATACAGAACTTTTTTCATTGTTGGCTTGTAAACCAAAAGCTTTAGAAAATCTCTGAAAAGCTCTTTGGAGCAATTGGATAGACTTAAGGTCAACTTTGCATAACAACAACAAATCATCTGCAAAACATATATGAACTACCCTAAGTTTCTTGAATCTTGGATGATACTCGAAGTCCTTGTTAATTTTAATCTCTTCCAACTCTCTCTGAATGTACTTCATGGCCAAAACAAAAAGGTAAGGAGATATTGGATCTCCTTGTCTAATTCTCCTTTTCCCTCGAAACAATTTTGTTAATCCCCTATTGATAATCAAAGAGTAAGATACACAAGACACACATTCCATTATCCGAGTTATGAATTTAAAAGGGAAACCCAACTCAACAAGCACTTTCCTCAGGAATTCCCAATCAATGGAATCATAGGCTTTCCTTAAATCAACACTCATAGTGCATCTAGGGGACATGCCTTTCCTTCAGTACTAATTCAACACGTCATGGCTAAACAAAATATTATTTATAATGCTTCTCCCTTCAATGGAAGTAGATTATGATGGACTAACAATCTTTCCATTGACATGTTTAATTATATTGGTCAAGACCTTGGTGATAATCTTATAGACACTGGAAAAACAAGCTATAGGTCGATAGTCTTTCACTTGGGTTAGGGTAGCAATCTTAGGCACACGTGTTATAGATGTAGCACTGACATTTTTCAATAACTTACCAGTATTAAATAACTCTTTAAAAACATTTATAACATCATATTTAACAGTAGACCAATGATGCAGGAAGAACTCCACTGGGAAACAATCCATGCCTGGGTTTTTATCCTTAGCCATCCCTTCCATTGCCTCAATTATCTCTTTGTCTGTGACTAGAACTATGAGCAGGCAAATTTGTTAATAGGATAGGCAAGGACCCTTCCTTATGACCTCTACATTTGGACTTGGAAGGTCTTCAGTTGTTGTACCCATAAGTCTGGAGAAGAAGGAGATGATTTCTCCTCCACAAGTGCAGGTTCCTGCAATTTAACCTCATTAGCATTGTAAATAGAATTAATAGCATTCCTACTAATCCTTATCTTTATTTGGGCATGGAAATATTTGGTGTTGGCCTCTCCACCAACTGTCCAGTTTACTCTGGATTTCTATTTGAGAACATGTTCCTCCACTCCACTCCACTTCCTAATTTCATTTAATACCATTTGTTCCTGCTCAAGCAAGTCAATGTTGAGAGGTTGTGCTGCAATTTGACTCTAGATCACCTCTAGACTCTGTCTAGCATGTTGTATTTCATGGGTATAGGATTCCATGTAGGCGTTGAGATCCTTCAAGCCCATTTTTAGTGCTTTAAGCTTGCTCCACAACTGAAACATTCTTGTACCAGCAACCTTCCCACTCCAAACGACTGATAATATTCTAGAGAAATCTGGATGATCCAGAATAGTTTTAAACAATCTAAAAGGTTTTGGTGAGGATAGAGGTCTTGTATTCACCTGAATGAGAATTGGGGAGTGATCACATACTCCTCGATTCAAGAACTTTGCTTCTACGTGTCCATAATCCATTATCCACTGAAAGTTCCCCTGGACCTAATCAATTTTGGAATAAACTCGATTAACACCATGTTGTTTATTATACAAAGTGAAGTGTCATTCTATTTGCTTCAGTGTTGTAAGTTGAAGAATAACAATACAATCTTGGAAAGCTTGTGTCTAGCCTAACCTGTCATCAGTAGTTAAAACATTGTTGAAATCACCACTTAGCAACCAAGACTCTTAGATAGTACCCCCCCGCCCAATCTTTACGAATTCTCTCTATAGGTCATCTCTTTGCTGACTTTCATTCTTGTCGTAAACAACAGTCATGTAGGTTGAGAAGGGACTAGTTGTGTCTAAAATTTTACACTGGATGAATTGCTCATGAATAACCAATACATTTACTTGTATATGATCTTTCCATAGTAACCAGACTCTACCATTATAAGCCATAGGATAGTTTAGATAATACTTCCAATCAGGCACCATCTTCTGCAAAATATTCCCAGCTTTTTGAACTTTTACTCTAGTTTCAACAACTCCCATAGCGTCTACCTTATTCTTCTCCAGAAAAAGTCTCAGCCCTTTCTTTTTTAAGGGCTGGTTAAGCCCTCTTATGTTCTATATAGAGATGATGATTGAGGGTTGTGAGTACCCCCAGGATCTCTATCTTCTTGGAGAACATTATAACTATTGGTGATTTGTACCTTTGCCTGCACTTGCATCGTATTCAGAGTAATACCTTGTCCTGAGCTTACAGGATCAGAATTAGCCCATTTTCCTTCCTCCCTGTCTGGTTTGCTAGCAACTGGCTTCGTCTGTACAATTCTCCCTCTAGCCTTCCAGTCATATCTTGGTTGTGGAGCTTTTTTGTCTTTTGTTTCTGCGTGTCTTCTTCTTAACCTCCTGAAATTGAGGTTCTTCTTGCTTTTCCTCAGCTTGCTTTCCCTCAATCTTAGTCCAACATACTTCAGCACAATGCCCAAATTTCATACATTCAGTGCAAAACTTCGAACACCAATCATATTCCACTGCCTGCTAGAAGGATTCTATTGGCGTCACAATTTCTATGGAATCCAACAGAGGTTGTGATACATCTGTTCAAACAAGAACTTTAGCGTACAAAATTTTAGCCATTGTAGCAGTAAATCTATCAGTGTATAGAGGTTTCCCTATTGCACTCGCAACCTTGCTCAAAACTTCACTACACCAATACCCTACCGGTAGCCTTGGAAAAGTAATCCACAAGGGTATAGTAGTGATACAATCAGGATTGAATTCAAAATCTATATCCCAGTTCTGCAGCACAAAGGGTTTGTTGAAATACATATAAGGACCATCTGGCATTACTGTGTCTCGTTCTTCAACAATATTGAATCTAAAAAGAAAGTATCCATCATCATGTAACAAGATCTGGGGTTTTTTCACGTACTTCTAATTGTGCACAACGAAATTTTCCATTGTTTTCATATATGGGGTATCACTGTAACATACCCAATTAAGGTTGACTTCGAGTAATCCACTTGTTCTATAAAGTCTTGTTGTTCAATACTCACATAACTTTTTCCTTCCTTAGAGCTGGATAGTACATAAGATAACACTTTATCTTGCTTCACCTCCCTCTTTCGCTCATCAGCCGGCTTCCCAGCAGTGTTAGCTGAGCTAAGGAGTCCTCTTTTGAAAATTGTAGCCTTCGAGCTACTTGGTATGACCTAGTTTTATATGGCTCCAGTTGAGCAGTCCTATCATCGAATTCATCTCCATCGTCCTCTGCAATAGTTTGAAATTGAGTTGGGAGGAAGCTTCCAAATGTTAGAGGTCTTAATCTACTCTCCGGCGTGACTAATTTTGCCTCCGACCTAAATTTCTTACCAGAACTTGCCTGACTTTTTATCGTGAAATTGTTTATGGGCATTTTGTTTTGATAAGAATTAGCTTATGGAGTTGGTCTTTACTTCATCTAAATATAGAATCAATTAATGTAGCCATGTAGTATATGCATATATATATATATATATACAAAAATGAAAATTTTAAAGTAATTCTGCAGGGAAGTGGTTACCAAATTTGTGCATGTGGAAGGGCAGTAAGAGATTCAGCTGCTCGTTGTAGGTTAGGCTGGCAGGAGCAACACCTTCTTGGTTATGGTGAGGTTGCTGAGCCAATTGTAAAAGTTTGCTGCTGAATCCTTGTAGAGGTCTTTGGGCATTGATTTTCTTAAGTTTGATCTTGTCTATTGCCATGTACAAGTAATTTTAGTGTTTTTCATCTTTTATAGGACATGAATGCCAACAATACGCCAAAGCGTGCAAAGAGCATCAAAAATACTGGTAAGATTGTTCGTTAATTCTTTGCCAACTTGACTTCTTCATATATCTCTATCATTGACCTGTTTTCTCGTCATCATTTCCCTATATGAAGTCTAGCACTCTCCAAAACTTTCGATCTGTTAGTTAACACTGTAACTATATCAGGATCATCATCCGAGAACTTTAGTTTTTGCTTTAACTCATACTCTTATCAAAAAGGATTAGTGACCGCATCAAAACTTCTTGTTGTATTCAGGTTCTCTTGAATCATCATATTCTCTTATATATAATTATAATTAACAAAATAAATGTACATTTAATATACATACTAGTAAAATTACCCACGCTTCATGCGGGAATTTATTATCACGGAATACATAAAATAATACTTAAAATCTATCAGTCACTGAAACTAAACACTATATTAACTTACATAAAAGATTAATAATGTAAAGAAAAATGAAAATTATTAAATCTTATCATTTATCCTTCATAACATAAGCATAAATTATTAATGATTGTAAAAATACATACAAAGATCTATAACATAAGCAATGGTGTCACTGAGTCACTCAACATGAGTAAAGTACACAAAAACTTAATTGTGAAGAAGAAGAAGAAGAGGCCCTCTATTTATAGACAACAGATAATAGTGTGAACAAATATTTATTGCGCCTTATCGGAAAGGTTACAACTATTTGGAAAAGTTGCAACCCTTCAAAAAGGTCACAACCTTTCATAAAAGTCACAACTTTTCATAAAAGTCGTAACCCTTCATTAAAGTCGCATCTTTTCATAAATTTGTAACTTTTCGTAAAAGTCACACCTTTTCATGAAAGTCGCAACTCTTCATTAAAGTGGCAACTTTTCATAAAAGTCACAACTTTTCGTAAATGTCACAACTTTTCGTAAATGAGGAAGGCCAGTATTGGAAATAAATAAATAAAAAGTGAATTCTGGTTTGTGGTGGCGCCACGTAGGCGGGCCTAAGGTTCTCGTTTATATATATCTATATATATATATATATGATATATGATTTTTTGGAGAGCCAAAGACTTTAATCTTTTCAATTATAGAGAAGAATAATTAGTTTTATACAAGACATATTAAAAGGAAGAAAAATTACAATATTTTTAGTGATATCATGAATTATGAGTGAATAAAAGTTGAGAGCCTAACCCATTTGGCTAATCCATATTTTACCCATATTTTATCCATATTTTTATGGGTTAAATATGGGTATCAACCCATATTTTACCCATATAAAAAATCACACACCCAACACATTAAAATATGGGCGGGTTACCAAAATATGGGTTCATTTTGCCGGCACTATTCATCAGACATCCATCTATCTTTGAAAAGCAATCTAAGTTTCTACCGGGGCGGCTGAAGCCGAAATACCTCCTTTGTTATCTAGGCCAATTCAAAGTTTTTGGCCCACAGTATCATCAACAACAACAACTAAACAACTATAGCCAAACATTCACAATGTTGGCCAACTACCAATACTCATGCATTGTCAACTCAGAGATTTTGCTGCGCAAAGGGCACATGAACATGAAGACACCCATGAAGGCTGACAACAACGTTAGTGCGAAGTTGATCAATTCTAGCAAGTAAGGTGACCACCTGAAAATAAAATTTTCAGGCCAACTTACAAATGGATAACCTTTTGATTGTTGTAGACTTCTTAGGCTGTTGTAATCAACAAATAGAAACGTAACAACGATATAGTTTTCAGATCCATTGAAGAAATATCAAGTTTTCTGCATGACAGTTTCTCTTTACAAGTCTAAAAATATGCAAGTAAGGCAAAGATTGAATTACTCTATCAAAATCAAAATGAGTAAAATAAATAGCAAGGTGTCTACCTTCTTGAAGCCAGTAACACCCCAAAGATTGTCAAGTTGGTTTGGCTAACCGGTAATGACCAGGCGACCAAATGGATCAGATTGAACCCGTACCTATGTTTACCAAGAAATAAGGGCATTAGAGCTTTGAGATGGTGTAAAGAGACGAAAACAAAAGGCAAAAGTAACACAAGTTGAAACAATTATTATGTGGTCTTATGATGCTAAATCATTACCTTTTCGGAAATTTTTTACAAAAAAACTGAAATGACTCACTAAAATAGTAAAATACAAGTTTGTAAAAGCTAGCAGATTATTTAAGTCACCGTCAGAAGTTACAACAGTGCAAACATAAAAAATAAAATATAAACCCCAGATTTTTTGGAGATGCATATCTTTTTATAAAGTTTGAATAATGAACTTATAAAAAATAAAATATTAACACCATCATGTAAAGATAAATTGCTTTCCGTCCGCCAGGTTAGATGTCCAAGTTGTTGATGTTGGACCCCATTGGGTGAAAATCAATGTTCGTGAAATAGTAAGTTCCTCTCAGAAGTAAAAGAATTAAGAACCTCTAGATTATGCATTCCATTTCTCTCATGTGATTTGTAATGAATTTATGCAAACAAGATGATTCTTTTGAGGTCTATGCACAGGTGCCTGGGTTTTTACGAGATGAGGTATAATACCAATCGCACTACTTGTTTCCATCAAGTGCATTCAATTTGTTTTCTGGTGTGTACTCTCATGATCAAAAGTATAATCAACATGGACTTGTTCATGTGTTTGTATTATTGCTTGGAATCATTGAGTTTCTCTTTTTGGCAATTAGTGTTTGGGTTAAGGTTAAGTTTTCAGTGTTAGGTTCATCTCATTGAAAGGACAAAACAACCAAAAACTGAGAGAGATAGAGAAATACTACTGAAGTTACTAGTACTCTTTTTTCCTTTTGGCGAAAAAAACTGTTGGTGTATAATTTGAAGTCCCTGGTATTCAAATTTCTAACAATAGTAAGTGTTTTCTATTCTGTAGTAAGCCTATTCTCTAAAAAGTTGGTCTTGAGAAGAATAATAAACTAGAGAGATCAAAATTAAGAGAATGCATGTGAGCGATGTCCTCAGCCTGACGGTTCCTAATCCCAATGATTGTCGGATTACATTTTAAGGAAGTTGATTTTGCCTGCAGCATGCAACCCAAAAAAGTAGATACATCGCTTACTCTAAGAAAACAAACTATAAGTGGCAATGTATACAAAAGTGGATAACCTACACAATAATTTCTCTACAACACCTACAATGGTGACCAAGTTAGTTGAACAGGGGATCTCCCAAATGGGGGTCTCAGGTTTGAAACTCCCTGCATACTTTCTCAGTTGAAGTTGTCATGGGGCTTGCTAGTGTAGTTTACCTCACATGATTGGTTCCTAGCTATTACACTGGAGCGATATTTACCCTAGCCATTTGCAACGTCCAGAATCCAATATTATAAAGTTTTTAGTTTCTCTAGCACTATAAATTCTCTATATTTTCTATTAACATGTAAGTCTAACAAGACTAACAGACTACTAGAGAGCATCAGAGCTACAGTAAACATACTAACATGAGTTGAAATTGAAAGAAATTCAAAGGCCAATCCGACAGGCGACAAAAGAACTTATTAGGATTAAATAAACAAATGCAGTTTCATTACCACTAGCATTTGCAATGAAACATTCTAGATTTCATCAAAATAACTTAAGATTGACTTGAGAGATAAAAACATTAGAAGAAAGGATCGAGATAAAGTACGACTTACCGCTTAGATGTTTTAGTTTCTACCGCTTTGATTGGCTGCCCCACTTCATTTTGTCCCTGGTGCTTCAGAGAACCTAAATACAACAAGAATCTTTGTTGCGGTCACTATTCCTTTTTGATAGATTATGAGCTAAAAAAAAAACTAAAGTTCTCGAATGATTATCCTGATATAGTTACAGTGTTAAGTAACAGCCACTAAACGCCAATGTTTTGGAGAGTGCCATACTTCATATTGGGAAATAGTGAGGAGAAAACAGCTCAATGATAGAGATATATGAACAAGTCAAGTTGGCAAAGAATTGACGAACAATCTTACCAGTAGTTTTTAAGCTCTTCACACGATTTGGTGTATTGTAGGCACTCATGTCCTATAAAAGATGGAAAACACCAAAATTACTTGTACATTGCAATAGACAAGATCAAACTTAAGAAAATCAATGCCCAAAGATCTCTACAAGGATTCAGCAGCACACCTTCACAATTGGCTCCGTAACCTCACCATAACCAAGAAGGTGTTGCTCCTACCAGCCTATCCTAAAATGAGCAACTGAATCTCTTACTGCGCTTCCTCATGCAAAAATTTCGTAACCACTTCCCTGCATAATTACATTAAATAGTTCATATTTGTGTATATATATATATATATACATATACTACAAGGCTACATTAGTTGATTCGACATTTAGATGAAGTAAAGACCAACTCCATAACTTAATTCTTGTCAAAACAAATGCCCAACTTCAGTAAATAATCAAACCAAAACACTAAAGTTCATCAAAAGCTTTCTTCTAAATAAAAGTTATGTTTACAAAGCTAGTATTAAGTAAGTGTTGTAGTAATTACAAGTGAGAAAAAAAATCCCTATCCAATTAATATTGGTATTGTAAGAGACTGAATATTGATTATGCTTCATTTACAAATTCCTCTTTATAGTTTACACCAAAAGAAAGCAAAAGTATGCAATCTAAACTTGAGCAAAGTCAAAATACGTCGATGATTCTAATTACTTAGGGTAATAGGCTTCCTCATATATCAATTAAAATGTGTACAACTTACAGCAGATGTGAAGATACATCACATAACAACAATGTAAACACAACGTTACCTCATTGTCAACATCCGAAGAACCAGGAGGAGGATCAATAGGAAGTTGAAGCTCTCCGTTTTTTGTCCTATGCCTTTCATATTGTAGAAGCAACTAACATAGAGAGAAATCATGAGATAAAAGAATGTACAAAAACAAAAAGTAAGAGACAAATAACTTTTTAGAACAAATTCTATTCAAAATCACCATATAAGAATAAATGAACGGAGATGATGTTCTTTATTTTACTTAAATATCTAAGTTTGGCATTTCAAATCATGGAAAGCTAAGGAGAAGTGGATAATGGAGAGTTGTTGATATAACCAAATGCAAAATCAAAGATGTAATAAAACATACTTTAAATAAGAAGAAAAGCAAAACCACAAAAATGAAAAGAACCAAACACAAACTATTCAAGTGACTTTATAAAAACTATTCAAGTGACTTTATACGCCACAAAAGACGGGTAGTTAGTAAAAGTTTTCTATGTTAATACTTCACAAAGCACCAACCAATTTATTTGATAAGGTTAAACAATTTGTTAACGATCGAGGAAAATCTCGTATACAAGCTGTATACCAAGAAATAGAGTACCTATACAAAAATATGCTCCTCTACAAAAGACATTCAATCATCTATACAAGCCGGGACCTCTATCCGTTCAAACACTCTCATCATGTCCTTCCATACAACCCACATAAAAGATAACATTGCAAACCACCTACCAACTAACATGGCGACATAATTCAGGTCCCAGAAACTCACATTATACCAAATATTAGCAGCATGGTGGACAGTAGTCAAAATATGCTAATAACTATCAAAGGAAGAGAACTTCAGGTTATTACTTTCTTATAGAAGCTGCAAAATGTCCAAGAAACAGTAGTACAAGTCCTGGGAAAACAAGATTATCAATGCCCCAACAAAAGCATATAGAGAAAGTTGTATAATAGTAGATAGAATGCATTGGTATTGTCTTATATATTAAGTTTATTATCATTCTAGTAAATTCATAACTTATTTTAGCATCAAAAGATATCTTGCTCATTACCACCCCATTCTTTATTCTAAGTTACTCATCTAATTGGAGACAAGACATCAACACTCATTTCACATTGAGAAAATCTAGCATAAGGAAGCATCCCGTCAGTATATCATAAAGTCTAGACTCCCATTCAGAAGCATATGTAAATATTTTAGGTTACAGGTCCATGTGTGCTTAACTCCAAAACCAATTGCCACCACTCAAATACGTGTATAAGATCCCTGGTCCTCTATATTTGACCAAGACCTAACATAAAGAAAGATGAAACATTTCTTGGATATGTTGTTATTTGTTGTTAATGCGGTGTATGTTTGTTAACACTTATAGCATAAGTTAATCGGACTCAATGTGGGTGTCTGATATGGGTGCGGATCTAGATGTTGGATCCTTTATGATCTAATTTTTAAGATTTGGGGATACGGATCCATGTAGGGATACGGGTGCGGGGATTAGCCTAAAAATAATTAACATATCTAAAAGGAGTTTGAAAACCTAAATTATGAGATATTACGGGAGAACTTGAGGAGAATCTAGAAGGAGATTAACGGAAAAGGAGTGACATAGAAATTTCTAGATAAAAGCTATTACATTTTCTTCAATTTCACCTTAGCTTTTGTACTGATTACAAACAATCATTAAAACTGTCCACACTTACCCCATCAGATTTTGGTCAAAGTACCCAAAATCGGTTGGACAAATTTGACACGGATCCCACACCCATGTCGTGTCAACACGAGTGTGGTACCAAAAGTGAAGAGTCCGAGCAACTTAGCTTATAGCTTGATGTTGGAATCTATGTTGTTATTTTTGCAAAAGCACTTCATTTTTTCTTTGTATTTTCAATTTTAGTAGTTTTAATACTCTCTCCGCTATAAAAAGAATGCCTCTTTCCAAAGTTACCAAGTTCAAAGAAAAGAATTACTCTTCCCTTTTTTGGAAATTCTTAATTTCAACATGTCACAAGTAGAACCCGAGCAACTAAGCTTATAGCTTGATGTTGGAATCTATGTTGTTATTTTTGCAAAAGCACTTCATGTTTTCTTCGTATTTTAAATTTTAGTAGTTTTAATACTCTCTCCGCTATAAAAAGAATACCTCCTTCCCAAGTTACCAAGTTCAAAGAAAAGAATTCCTCTTCCCTTCTTTGGTAATTCTTAATTTAAAGGTGTCACAACTCACATGACATGTTCAAGACCACAAGATTAAGGACATTTTGGTACATTCTACACATCTTTAATTTATCTAAACTCAAATCTAAAATGAACCTTCAACCTAAAATTCTTATTTGAACAACTTTTTATTATCATTATTCTATTTGAGTCATTACTAAACTAAAATAGCTTACTCAATCTCGACAATTGCTTATTCCTATGCTATTATGAGTTCAAGACATGCTTCTATGGTGAAATTGGTGGACACACTACTCTTAGGAAGCAATGCTAATGCATCTCAGTTCTAGTCCGAGTGGTAGAATACTATCTTCTAAAAAGGATAAATAGATCTTATAATGAATTCAATATCCGATTTCCATTTCAAACTATGTAATTAATGGACACTTCTTTTTAAATTCTTTTTATGATATTTTAAACCTTGAGCATACATTAACTAACGTTTCCTCTTTGATCATTTCAATTGTAATAGTTAAAAAGTCCCACATCGGAAGAGGAATGGGAAATTGGACTCCTTAATGGTCTTGGACAAACCTCCCCTCATGAGCTAGCTTTTGAGTTGAGGTAGACTCGGGTGTCATATCTTTATAGAGTATTAGAGCTAGACTCATCCCAGTTTGTTGTTCACCAATGTTGGGTCCCCATTTATAACGGTTCATGCTCTAGTTGAGGTCTGGGCGTACAAAAGAAAGTTAAGAAATCCCACATCCGAAGAGGGATGAGAAATCAAACTCTTTATATGGAAATGGACAAATCACCGCTCATGAGCTGGGGTTGAATTGCATCCAGGTGCCATATATTTACAGTAATTACCGTTCATTTGATAACCTTTTTAATCGCTGAAATTGTAAAACTATACGATTCATCATAAAAAGGCAATAGTTGCTCTTTTCTAAATAACAAGATTATGTTACTCGTTGGATTTCTTCAGGACATTTCCCACTAAGCGATTTATATGAATCATTAATTTTCCTTTCATGGACTTTCTCCCTAATTCATATAATTCTGTATTTTGAAAATTTTGTTATAATTTTAAGTAAAATAACTAGACCAAGTGCTATTTTGACCCAAGGCTACAACATTCAAGAAAATTATTTACTTTCCTAAAGTCTATGTCAAGTCAAAACCAAACAAACATTTGAAACAGCGGGAGTAGTTATTAAGGTTTTATACAGTTCATGAACAATTGTTCTTATATCACCTTATGATATACTATTCTAGCAACGAAGCAGCTTATTCCTCTCACTTGTACCCAAAATATATTGTAACATTTCACATCCAAACCAACAGAAATAAACTTCAAAATCTTGGCACATCATCAGTAAAACAATTACAGACAACATCTCCCTTACATAGTGTATATTGGGGATGTTGATGTTTGACGAGTAAAGGAAAAATATTCATATCAAGTTGCCAGAAAAACAGTAATAACCAGGCCCAACTAAATGATCACTTGGAGGGATTAAAGGAGTCTCCCACTTGCTGCCATAACTTGGATCCAGTTACCAACAGATATAAAGTAGCTTAATAGTACACCATCAAAAGTACGTGGGAATAACATAAAATTCATCTCAAAGACTCATACCATATTGCATCATTAATTAATCAACCTAGTAACAAAAGAAAATACACAACCACCGCTTGGATTTTTTTAATTATACTATGGAGTACGGAGCTACATTGCTTATTTCCTAAAATTTTAACCCTGTGACGAGTACACAATATAGCCAGCATATCTCTTTTTCATTCAGGTGATTTGGTTGACACGGTTCACCAAGGAAAGGTCCTATGTTCCAGACCATGTTCCTCATTCCACTTAGCACGGAAATATTTCCCCGTACTTTTGACCCACAAAAAGAATCAGACCCGTAGATTAGCTACGTGATGTAACCTATAAAATAAATCAATAAATAAATTAAGAATACCCTCTCTAACAACTCGAAGTTCACGCTGTGATATTTGGAAAGAGAAACATAGCCCTCCAGGGATGCTTTACACACGGCTGTGTGAACAAGCAACAAAAATCCTTTAACAAAAATGACCACATAAAATCATGGTTAATCTAGACAGAATTCCTCGACTTAGTGCAATTGATTGTTTACCCACCGCTTCTGATTAGCTGAGGATATTTTGGGTAAGTGGCTAATATCCTCTGCAGTTCTTGATTCAATTAATATAGTTAAACATCTCCACAATTCATTTTAGAAGGATTCCTTCAAACTATAATTGGAATTGGATTACATTAACTCAATCGAAAATCAGGCCTTGCCACTATACGTCAATCAAATTGTACTTTCAGCTAAATTAAATAAATTATATGGTATATTCAACTGGACTAAAGTAAATCGATTAATTGAAGAAAATGCTTGAGAAAGATACTAAGAGACCATGAGAATTAAGCACTGAAATGATCAAAGGAAAATGAGCGCAACAAAAAAAGAAGAGAAGACAGAATAAAGAATAGAAGAAAAGGATTGCAAAACATGAACCAACATTAAGCGAAAAAGTCCTCAAGAAAAATTAAAAAGTAAATTCTAATTCAGTTTTTTAAAAAAAGTTAATTTGCAAAGCACACGTGAAAAGGAAAACATAATAGCCTATACAGAGTCCAAATAGTATAAAATATCACCTTACAGTATAATCAAGACTCAATCACATCGACTGTACAACAACCTGGTAAAATCTATAATGTTGTAGTATAAATGAGAACAGATCAAATACAAGTGCAGAATAAAAGGCTTACCTGATCATAGCCGCCTAATGTGATCACAGATTTCCATAACCTAGCACAAAGAACATGACAAGATTCAATATGTACCAGGAACATGATGAAAATAAAAAGGCTCTACAATAAAACCATGATACACTTACTTTAAGCAGTTAAGATGATGACCATAAAACCTAGGTGGTTTAAATTCCATCGCCTTCTCCCGGTAAAACGTTCCTAGTTTCCCCAAAAAAGCAGCTTGATCCTCTGGGGAGCCTTTATCATCCTCAACATCAGCCATTTGAAATTTAAAACGAATGATCATTTTGAAAAAGTGAATGATCATTTTTAATAGGGAAATTTTGTTTATATGTAGATCAATCAGACCCTAAGGGTATATCAGAGTATGTACCATTGCAGAAATATTCTCAGATGCTTCCCCACTATGTTGTCCAGCATTTGTAGTTGAAGGATTGATCAGAGACATTAGACTAGCTAGTTCTAGCATTTTTCCAATCGAAGAATCAGTAACTTCGAGTTTCACTTTTGGAAACTAGTACGACCTAGCATCACCATCAGTAGTAATAGTTGTTGGATTTGCTTTCATTTGAAGGACCTCTTGTCTAGCAACCGTCAAATCATTACCATTCTGATTGACCTCACAGATCATTTTCTCACTCTGTTGAACTTCATTCACTTCTCCTTCATCAATATTCTATACTTCATCATCAGTCAAATTCAGATAGCCACTTACCATATCATCCGTTCCAGCATCAATAGTAGGTGTTTCGTTCTCCAGCACCACAATATCGTGTGCCTCTGGCTGACTCTTAGAATTTGAGCTGGTCCTATGTCTCACTTCTAGCATTCTTCAAGTCCTCTCCCTTTGAATAACACTGATCATCTGTCTCCTCCTCAACATTGCTTTTTCCAGTCTTAACGTCATTTTCGTACTTGACCGATGACTCATTAGACACAAGGACTTCACTACCCGGGACATTCTTGTTAGCATCCAGAATCTCTAATCACCCTTATCTATTCTGACAGCTAGTCACAGGCAACATATCATATGTATCAAATTCGGGAATTCTAATACTCATCTCCTCAAGAAAAAGCACCCAAAAGTAAAAGGAAAGGGAAGAAATAACTTCCAAAAAACTTTATATGCATCACTCATTCCACTAGTTATATGACTCTCTATATATTTCTTAAATTTATTTCAAATTCAATTTTTTACAAGAAAAGTAACTTTATATCTAATTTCATTCTATAACTTCATTTCAAAATTCATCAATAACTTCACTTGAATTTTATGGCCAATCGTGTTTATTTTTTGGAGTCTTTTCTTTCTCTGCCACTGATATAACTTGAATCCTTGTTTGTCTAGACTCCAAAAAGCAAACACGATTGACCATAAAATTCAAGTTGTTTTCACTTTTTTCACTCCAAATCACTCACAAAAATTCGAAAACAATTCCAATTTGGAGTGAAAAAATTATTCTTTTTTTTCGAATTCTCTCAATTTTCACGGCCAAACTCCCTTATATATAAAATCTACTAGCAAAATCATGAATTCCTCAACACAAGCACACACAAAAAAACTCTAGTTTCATCAAAATAGAATTGAGGATACAAAAACAAACAGAATAAAAATTAAAAACCTATTTTTCATTCCCGTTTGTTAACTCTAAACAGAATGAAAACTAAAAAAAGGTCTTGTTGCCGACCAATTCACCGGAAAAAACATCAAAACTTCATCCATATCTCAAATGTGTGTAGTTTTTTCATTTTTTTCAAAAATAGAGCAACGTTCAACAGATAAATAAGTAATGCCGGTGAGTTAAAAAACTTACAGGAATCCATCAAATTCAGCAACAGGTAAGAATCTGCAATCGAAATTGGAGGTGGATGAAGCAAAGTTGCTTAACAAAGAAGGAAATGATTGTGAGCTTAACCCTCTACGGCTTTTGCTTCTTCAAATATTTTTGGCACTAAGTAACTGAAGAGTGTGAGTAGAATATGAGTTAATTATTTTGTCTTTTTGTGAGACTTTTTGAGAAAATGACTAAAATGGTACTTAATTTACTAGTAATATTTTATTTTGGTATTTTAAATATATTTTAGGAATAATTTCAATTATATATAATAAAGTAGTAATTAGTTTACAATAAATATTGAAGTGAAAGTATATATTGACTATATATATAATATAGTTTGTGAAAAGTCATATGAAGTATATAATGAGTACTGGCTATTTAATATAGTATCTATACATGACGATATACTCAAAAAAAAATATAGCTTAATTATATATGAATTATGCATTGACTATACATGAAGTATACATTGATTATTCAATCTCGATCAGCTCGAATTCACCTTTAAATAGTATCAAAATTTAGATATGAAATTCTCTCGATATTTTGAGTCTTTGATATATAATTCACTCAAAATGATTCACGTTTGTGGTACATAAAATTTTAATGAAAAAAAAACAACGAAGAAGAAGAAAATGACATAGAAATAAAAAGGAAAAACGATGCGGAAGAAAAAGAAGGAGGAGTAGGATGGTAATGGCCAATGCGGGGCGGGGTGGGTTAAGATTCACTCGCAAAATTTTAATTCGCTCCGCCCACATAATAACTTTTTTATTTCATATTCAACCCACCTTACCCCGTCCCGCATGGACCCGCCCCGCATAATTTTTTTAATATTTTCTTTTTCTAGTTAAGTTTGACACTAAAAATAAATTATAAAAATAAATTCATTTTTTCATTAAGTTGTATTAATTTAATAGAATAGTGGCTTAAAATTTTATTTTTTAGAGGTCAATTGGGAAACATGTAAGAAATTCTATTATTTTTATTGAACCATTTTCTTTTACTATCTTGAATATTTTAGTAGCTTTAATGTAATTATCTTAATAAATAATGTTGTATCACTCTTATAATATGTAAAAAGGTCAAAATTAAGTTTGAACCCACAAGAAAATCACATATACCTACAACCCGCTCCGCACTGCATTAATTTTTAAAAAACTCACCCGCCCAACATCCCACCCGCCTCGCATAAGTTTAAACTCACCCCACCCTACATCCACCCCACCTCATTTCCATCCCTAAAGAGGAGGTAGAAAGAAGAAAAAGAATTCACTAATGGCGAAATGGGAAGGAATAAAAAGAAGATTAGAAGCCATTATTGGTGAACTAGAAAGGCAGAACAAGAAGTATTGGATAATTTTAGTAATTTTGAAAATTTTTGTAATGGAAATAGTTGAATGGCCATTTATTATATTTTTTTAATATATTTTACTTGATGGAAATCATTCTTAATAGCAAAAGGTGTTCATTTTGGTTGTTTACTCTAAACCTAACAAATTTATCAAATAAAAAGAGAGAGACTATCTAATTACACAACATTCTTACCATGTTTATTAATGGAAAACCAACATAAATGGGTCATAAAATTTAAAATAATTACATGTTCATACCCCAATTCAAAGTTATTCAAGAAATACACATTCTCTCTCAAAAAAAATAATTACAAACCATACCCCTTATTCATTAAGGCTTTTTATTTTCGCTTAACTAATACTAAATCAATATCATATATTGTATTGGTATCATTAAGGCAGATTATATCACTTAAGTGATATTATAGTCAATGATACTACAAGAGTATATGTATATTGTTGTGGTATCATTAAGGTTTCTTGGTCAGAAATTACTCATTAGTGAATGATATTATAAGAGTATATGTATATTGTTGTGGTATCATTAAGGTTTCTTGTTCAGAAATTACTTATTAATCAATGATATTATACGATTATATACGTATATGTTGTGATATCAGCAAAAAAGTTTCTTGTTCAGAAATTATTTACATTTCAAGTAGATACACCTAGACACATTTTTTTGCTACCACATATACTAAATAGGGAAAGAGACGAGCAAAAACATAAAGGAGGCGAGCGAGATTTGTCTATATATCTCAAATACATGTGATCACACTAGATACATGTATTTGGTGTGATTCGTATGTATCTAGGATAACGATACACAAGCGAGATAGAAAATGACGAGTGAGATGTGAGAGAGGCGAGGGAGGTGAGCGAGATTTGTCTATGTACACCCAAATTTGATTTTATATATCATGATATACATGTTTCTAGACGTATCTTGTCGCACCAAAATCTAGTAGGATTCATAATATTGCAAACTAACATGCATCTAAGTAGATAGCTTCTAAACTAGTACAATTTTTGTAAGTTACCCAATAAAAATGTGTTAAATTTAACTGTGGACCCCTCGTGGCTAACAAAATCCACCATTACTATCTTCTTTATTATTTTAAAGGAAATAAATTCATGAAATATAACATCATTTTCTCTACTTTCTCTAACAAAAAATATTATTTTATCTTGCTTAAAACAGAAATGGTATTATTTACTAGGTCATTGGAAATATTTTAGAAGAGAGAACATAGTATATTTTGTTGGAGAAAGCAGAGAACATGGTGTTCTTTCTTTTGAGCTAACAAATAAGACAACAATGGTGAACTTTGTTAGCCACGTAGGGTCCACAGTTAAATTTAACATTATTAATTTTTTTTGATAAATCTATTAGGTTAGTAGACATCTGATTTTTGGAAATAATGATCACATTAATTGCATAAATAAATTATGTGAAAGAAGAAAAAAATTCTTGAAATTGTCCATCATTCATTCAATAATAGAAGATTAGACCTTTATTTTACTTTAGTATTTATCATCCTAGATTTAGTTTGGTATACATTATGATCTAGTTCTAATGTTTTTCTTTTCTTTTTGTGGATAACTAGATGAAGTATGTATTGTCAATTTCAATAGTCGAAAAATCAAATTTTATCCAATTGTGGCACAATTTTGTATTAATTGGACAACCAACATGAACTATTTGACTAGTTTTGAGTTTTGTCTCTCTAATTAGCAAGCCCAATAATTAAAAAAATCAACTCTACTTTGCAAATGAATATAAATAGTGTGAAATATATTATTTACTCCCTCTCTTTTTGTTTTGTTTTGACTTATACAAAGTTTAAGAAAGTAAATAATATTTTTTAAAATTTAAACATGACATGTACAAAGTTGAAATTAAAGAGTTGTCAAAAATAATTTTAAAAGATTCTTTTTGAAACGGACTAAAAATACAAGTAAGACAAAAACAATTGTTTGGTTAATTCACTAATTTTGCTTCATCTCTCAGACTAATCAGTTGGCATGACTTGCGCAGTCATTTGATATCCTGTATAATTTGTTACTTTGGTGATGATTAAAAGCTAGAAATGACCCTTCTTTGTCAAAAGTTTAGGGATTAGTCTTTTATGGTGTTAATATATAGTTGGTAGGAAAAAGGTTCAAATATGTCATCAAATTTTGAGAAAAGATTTATCTATGTCATCTATAAAAAAGTTGGCTCATTTTTGTCATTTATGTTTGAGAAAAGGCTCATCTATGCCATTATTTGTTAACTAAAATGACATAGATGAGCCAAACTCTTAACGTATAACATAAAATGAGTCTTTTCTCAAGTTTGATGGCATATTTGATTCCTTTTCCTTTTGAAAATGTTTTGATTTAATGACGTGACCGGATGATTATTGACCATGTACGTGCAGAAATGATTTTGCAAAATCGGAACAGTTTTTCATTAACAAATAATGACATGTATGATCCTTTTTCTCAAACAGAAATGACATAGATGAGCCAAACTTTTAACAAATGGTATAGACAGCCCTTTTATCAAAAATTGATGAAAAAATTGAGTTTTTTCCTTTTTGATACTCCCGTTGTCCCTATTTACTTGTCCATTTTTAACTTGACACACCTATTAAGAAAATAATAATTGACATAGTGAGTTTACCATTTTACCCCTATTAATTGATAGAATTTCAAATTAATTTACTCATTAAAAGAGGTTCTACTTTTTTCGAAAACAATAACACTCTAAATAAATTGAGGATATAATAGGTAAATTATTATTATTATTTTCTCTTGCTTAAAACATAAATGGGTATTACTTATTACGCCAGTGGAATAACAAAGTTCACCATTGTTGGAGAAAGCAGAGAAAATGGTGGTAGATTTTATGGTGTTTTTTCTTTTGAGTTAACAAAGAAGACAACGATGGTGAACTTTGTTAGCCACATAGGGTCCACAATTAAATTTAACATTATTTTATTTGATAAATCTATTAGGTTAGTATACATCTGATTTTTGGAAATAATGATCACATTAGTTGCATAAATTAATTATGTGAATGAAGAACAAAATTCTTGAAATTGTCCATCATTCATTCAATAATAGAAGATTAGACCTTTATTTTACTTTAGTATTTATCATCCTATATTTAGTTTGGTATATATTATGTTCTAGTTCTATTTTTTGTTTCTTTTTGTGGATAGCTAGACGAAGTATGTGTTGTCAGTTGTCAGCTTCAATTGTTGAAATTTTTTTTGTATTAATTGGACCACCAACATGAACTATTTGACTATTTTTCAGTTTTGTCTCTCTCATTAGAAAGCCCAATAATGAAATTTTACACTTTTATTGTAACGAGATGTTCCCAACATTATGGAAAAGCCAACGGGGAAAGAATTTGGGTACTGACTTGGAAATTTCTAGCCTAGGCTGAGTCATTGGAGTTCTAGGGAAATCTGATAATGAACGAGGGATTTAATTATGAATTTGATTACATGAGTGGATATCCAAGACGTTAAGGAGCTCGTACGGTTTTATGGAGTCGAATTTGGGCGAGTAGAACTCCCGAAACTAATGTTAGCGTGAAGGGGTAGTTTTAAAATGTCAAGGTTTGAAGGTGTCTTGCGAAATGGGTGCTTGGTTCTCAAATTCCAACTTTCTGTCTCTGTACATGCCGCTGAGTCAGGGTTATTTCCACCAGGGTGGGGCTGCTATAGCGAGTTGAGTCCCGCTGTGGCGAGACAATCACAACTTAAATCGGGGAGAAACCCCAAAAATGTTATTTTCTACAAAACATTGTTCTTGAGAGCTAAGGGACGACCCAAAGCAGTTTCTTGATAGTTTTCCATGACTTCGAGTGCTAAAGGTAAGATTATTACTCCCATAATCCATTTTTCGATCCGTAGAACTCTTGGGTGATTATTGTTGGGGGAGGGTTTTAGCCTGAAGTTAATGGTGAGAAAATCCCTAATTGAACATTAGGATTTTAGGTTTGGCCATGGATTGATAGTTTGATTATTATTCGGGTTAATTAGGCCTTGTTTATTGATCCTTTTGTTAATGACTTGTTTTTAGACCAAGATCAAGTTGAAAGAATCCGGAAAGGGAAGGCTCAAGTGTCTTAGAACCAAGCATGGTTTCAAGGTAGGTGATGGTTTGATTTCTTGTTTGTGTGATATATGCCGATTAATTACTTCATTGTATGCATGCATGTACGTGAATAGGGAAATGTTAATCAAATCAAATGAAAATGAGTATGTCTGAATGATTACATGACGTGAACCTATTACTTGATTGTATGACTATGAGTACTGTTCATTATGGGTGTGATTGTGACTGTGACTCTGCAGTTTGGATCGAATGTCACGTTCTGACACATACATTGGATCGAGTGTCACGTTCCGACACATATATTAGACCGAGTGTCACGTTCTGACACACTAATAATTTTGGTGTGGGTTCCATGAGAGAACCACTTGTGATGATTATGTTCCTATCATTGATATTGGAAATTGTATGTTACTACTAAAATCATAATTGACATATACATTTTGTATGTGTGTTTAATGTGTTGTAATTGCTTGTGTGTATTTTGCTTACTGGAATAACCGCGTGATCCTACCGGTACACTGTGGTTGTGTACTGATACTGCACTTGCTCGTTCTTTATTGAGTACAGGGAATCTTCATGAGGCTACTGAGAGAACTCAACTAGGGGATTTTTAATCGGGACCAGATTCGAGGGTGAGCCAGTTCTTTTAGGCTGCCATGGATTCACTATTTGTTTAGTACACTATTTTTGGACTCAGACTTTGTCGTTAAATTTATTCGTATGTTTGGTTTCGGGGTTGCACCTCTTTTCTCTTAGACTTGTTGATTAGTAGAGTTTTGGTACAATGACTTTCAGGTTATATGGGTTGAATTTCCGAAATAGTTATGTTAGTTGTTTTTGTTAAACTTTCGGAGTTTATGGGAACTCCATATTTCATTAGTCATTTAAACTTGCTTCTGTATCTTTGAATGCTTAGTTGGGTTGTAGTAATGGTTCTCCCACCGGAGGGTTAGTGTGGGTGCCAATCATGGCAGTCTGGGTCGTTACAAAGTTGGTATCAGAGCCCTAGGTTCGTTGATCTCATTGTACCAAAATGAGTCTAGTAGAGTCTTGTGGAACGATACAGAGTCATCTATACTTTTATTCGAGAAGCTATAGAACTTTAGGAAATCTCTGTCTTTTTCTCCTTTCGTACTATGACTTGATTCCAATTGGTATCTAGTGATCCAAATTGGTATATGTTCTCTTTCACTCTTTTGTTTGCATATGGTTAACACGCGATACAATGGCGTCAGTCCCGTAGGCCCCATCAATGATCCAGCAAAGGAGTCTGCAGCAAGAGGCAGCGGTCGAGGCAGGGGTAGGTGAAAAGGAAGGGGCAGAGGCCGAGGAAGGGTAGCCCCCGCTAGGGGTGGAGCTCCAGTTGAGAATGCTCCCAGAGAAGAGGCCCCTCCTGGACCATACGAAGAGGTGGAATAGAATGTGGAGATCAAAGACAAGGACGATGTTGGACCAGATGAGGATGCACAGGCTGAGACTACAGGTATTCCTCCCTTAGACCCAATGTTAGCTCATTCGATCATGAATTTTCTGAAGGGATTGGTCAGCCTTGGAGTCCTTCCCACAGTGCAAGCAACTCAACCTCCCAGCAATCCCCTTATTGTTGTTAGCGTCCCCAAGGTGGGTGGAGCATTAGGCACTGATGCATTTTTACGTCCCCTATTGGGTCATGTGATGACTGGAGTTGTTAGAGAGGGTATTCTTAATTTATTTTTAAGAAATAAGCAATGAAGCTCCATACTCCATATTATAATTAAAACAATCCAAGTGGTGGTTGTGTATTTTCCTATGTTACTAGGTTGATTAATTAATGATGCAATATGCTATGAGTCTTTGAGATAAATTTTATGTTATTCCCACGTATTTTTGATGGTGTACTATTAAGCTACTTTATCTCTGTAGGTAACTGGATACAAGTTGTGGCGGCAAGTGGGAGACTCCTTTAATCCCCCCAAGTGAGCATGTTGTTGGGCATGGTTATTTCTGTTTTTCTGGCAACTTGATATGAATATTTCTCCTTTACTCGCCAAACATCAACTTCCCCAATATATACTATGTGAGGGAGATGTTGTCTGTCATTATTTTACTAATGTTGTGCCAAGATTTTGAAGTTTATTTCTGTTGTTTTGTATGTGAAATGTTATGATATATTTTGGGTACATGTGAGAGGAATAAGTTGCTTGGTTGCTAGAATAGTATACCAGAAGGTGGTAGAAGAACAATTGTTCATGAATTGTATAAAACCTTAATAACTACTCCCGTTGTTTCAAATGTTTGTCTGGTTTTGACTTGACATAGACTTGAAGAAAGTAAATAATTTTTTTTAATCTTGTCGCCTTGGATCAAAATTGCACTTGGTCCATTATTTTACTTATAATAACAATTTTTAGAAATACAAAATTATCTGAATTAGGGAGTAACTCCTTGAAAGGAAAATTAACGCATTAGAATCACTTCCTAAGACCAGCATGTCTACCAATTTCACCATAACGACCTGTATTAAACTCATAATAGCATATGAATAAGCAATTGTCGAGATTCAGTAAGTTATTTTAGTTTAGTAATGACTCAAATAGATCGATAACAATAAAAAGTTTTTCAAATAAGAATTTTAGGTTAAAGGTTCATTTTAGATTTGAGTTTAGATAAACCAAAGATGCGTAGAATGTACCAAAATGTCCTTTAATCTTGTGGTCTTAAACATGTCATGTGAGTTGTGACACATTGAAATTAAGAATTGCCAAAAAAAGGGAAGAGACATTCTTTTCTTTGAACTTGGTAACTTTGGAAGGAGGCATTCTTTTTATAGTGGAGAGAGTATTAAAACTACTAAAATTGAAAATACGAAGAAAACATGAAGTGCTTTTGAAAAAATAACAACATATTCCAACATCAATCTATAAGCTTAGTTACTCGGACTCTACTTGTGACAGGTTGAAATTAAGAATTGCCAAAAAAGGGAAGAGGCATACTTTTCTTTGAACTTGGTAACTTTGGAAAGAGGCATTCTTTTTATAGCAGAGAGAGTATTAAAACTACTAAAATTGAAAATACAAAGAAAACATGAAGGGCTTTTGCAAAAATAGCAACATAGATTCCAACATCAAGCTATAAGCTAAGTTTCACGGAGTCTTCACTTTTGGTGCCACACCCGTGTCGACACGACATGGGTGTGGGATCCATGTCCAATTTGTTCAACTGATTTTGGGTGCTCTGACCAAAATTGATGGGGTAAGTGTGGACAGTTTTAGTGATTGTTGTAATCAATACAAAAGCTAAGGTGAAGTTGAAGAAAACGAAGTACCTTTTATATATAAATTTCTATGTCACTCATTTTCCGTTAATCTCCTTCCATATTCTCCTCAAGTTCTCCCGTAATATCTCATAATTTAGGTTGTCTAACTCTTCTTTTAGGTACTTCAATTATTATAGGCGTATCCCTGCACCTGTATCCCTTCATGGATCCATATCCCCGAATCTTAAAATTAGATCATGAAGGATAGAACATCTAGATCCGCAACTGTATCGGACACCCGTACTGAGTACCAACAACTTAGGCTATCAGTGCTAAGAAACATACACCGCATTAACAACAAACAACAACATACCCAAGAAATGTTGCATCTTTTCTTTCTGTTAGGTCTTGGTCAAATATAGAGGACCAGGGATCTTATGCACGTGTCTGAGTGGTGACAATTGGTTCTGGAGTTAACCACGCAGGGACTTGAAGATTAAATTATTTACAGATGCTTCTTAATAGGGATTCTAAACTTTATGAGATACTGACGTGATGCTTCCTTATGCTAGATTTGCTCAATGTGAAATGCGTGTCGATGCCTGATGTCTCCAATTAGATGAGTAACTTAAAATAATGATTGGGGTTGTAATGATCAAGACATCCTTTGATGCTCAAATAAGATAAGAATTTACTGGAATGATAATTAACTAAATATACAACACAATACCAATGCCTTCTCTCTACTATTATACGACTTTCTCTAAATGCTTTTTTTGGGGCTATGATAATGTTCTTCTCAAGACTTGCACTACTGTTTCTTGGACATTCTGCAGGTTCTATGAGAAGGTAATAACCTGATTAGCATATTTTGACTATTGTCCACCATGCTGCTAATATTTGGTATAAGGTGAGTTTTTGGGACCTAAGTCGCCTTGTGAGTGGGTGGTTTGCGATGTTATCTTCCATGTGGGTTGTATGGAAGGAGAGGGAGAGAGTGTTTGAAGGGATAGAAATTGATTTTGTAAATGTAAGGATGGGCCTTTTTATTTCTAGTTTCTTTTTTGGTGCACCTATGAGGTCCCTACTTGTATAGATGATTAAATGTCTTTTGTAGAGGACCATATTTTTGTATAGGTTCTCTATTTCTTGGTATACATCTTATATACGGGATTTTCCTCAATCATTAACAAATTATTTGACCTTATCAAAAAAATTGGTGGGTGCTTTGTGAAGTATCAACTTAGAAAACTTTTACTAGCAGCCCATCTTTTGTGGCCTGCCAAGGGATTCATGACATCCATGCACTGATTCATGAAATGGCGCACGTTAAAAAGACCCAAGCCTACATGCACAGGCCCATCCCACAAAGTCCTACAAATGAAGATTCGGGCTGGACATTCTGGTTCATTTTACCTTATTGGAGAGAATATATTTTCCACTTCTCCTTAGCTTTCCACATTTTGAAATGCCAAACTTAGATGTTTAAGCCGAATAAAGAACATCATCTGCATGCTTTTATGCTCATATGGTGATTTTGAATAGAATTTGTTATAAAAAGTTATCTGTCTCTTACTTTTTGTTTATGTACATTCTATTATCTATGTATGTTAGATACTTCTCCAATATGAAAGGCATAGGACACAAAACATAAAGCTTCAACTTCTTGTTGCTCCTCCTCTTGGTTTTTCGGGTGTTGACAATCAGGTAATGTTGTGTTTACATTGTTGGTATGTGATGTATGGGAAAGCCTATTACCCTAAGTAGTTAGAATCATCGACGTATTTTGACTTTGCTCAAGTTCTCAAAGTTAATCATGGAGATCCTTCTTTAGTTGACTTCGGCGGATATCAATATGGCCTTACTTTGGGATAAGGGCCACTAGGGAAAGACTTTTTTTAAGTAAGGAGTAACTTGATTTAAGATTGGCCATATATGGTTGTGCCCATGCGTAGCTTAAGTTTCTATTTGTTATTGTACACAATGTATAACTATTTTTGTAAAAAAACTAACTCCTACATGCATATGGTCGACTATTTTGAAGCAAAGGAACAACAGTTGCTTTGAAGACATAGCTAACTCAATTCAGATTGTATACTTTTGCTTTCTTTTGGTGTAAACTGTAAAGAGGAATTTGAAAATGAAGCATAATCAATACTTAGTTTCTTACAATACCTATAAGAATTGGATAGGGATTTTTTTTCTCACTTGTAATTACTACAACACTTACTTAGTACTAACTTTGTAAGACATTACCTTTCTCTAAAAAGGACATGCAGCTAATAACAAAAAGTGAATTCGTTATTCAATCGGAGTCCAGAGGCAGATCTAGGTTTTGTAATTTATGGGTTCCTACAATGATCAAGTTAACGGCAAAACAATTGGGTTCACAATCAACTTTTTATAAATACTTTGTGCATTTCTTAACCAACACAGGCTATGAAAAAAACACGGGGTCCCGTGAACCCATATATCAAGGGATAGATTCCCCCTACCAGAGTCATTCATCAAGATAGTCGACCTATATATGTAAAACATTATCAACTACATGAATGATAAAAATACAACCTAGCTTGGTAGCACCATCTTGCCATATGATGATGGGACAGTCATATATTAAAGTCCTTGACAAAAGTGGGGTTGGACTAGAAATGATACCGGTATGCTGTATCAGTATAATATTGGTATGTCCCTGGTTGTCTCTTTGCAGTTCAATGCTCCCACTGGTCGCATTGCTGTCAAAGACCTCAATCTTCCAGTCTGAGCCTCCAGTGAAGTAATTGAAGCATTGTCAGATTCGACCATAATATTTAAATGTACAACAAAAAATTGAATGAAACAAAACCAAATTTTATCTAGAAGAAAGCTTTTGATGAACTTTACTGTTCTATTTTGATCATTTACTAAAGTCGGACATTTTTTTTTTTGGTAAACTGACCATTTATTGATACCAAAAAGTGAACATTATAGTACCAAACAATTGCAGACCAATTGCTTCTCAGAATTGAACCAACCAAAAAAAGACAACTTACAAAAGGATCTACAAAGTAGCAACTATATTTAATCTAGGGATGCATACGCAAAATAAAAGTATCGTTCCATCTTCAAGGTAGTATATCCAGCTGTGTTTGTAGTGTATGCTTCCACTTGGCCAGGTCCCTTTCTCTCACATGTATATACAACGCAATTTCTTTACAGAGTCTGTCACTTTGATAGAGGTTGGATTGAAATCGAGTAGCAGTTCGTTCTCTCTACACTAGATACACAAGCATAGCAAATACACAATTAATTATTGCACCCTTCCTTATTTTCTTCCTTGCCTAGATACTAACCCAGTCTCGTTCATCTTGCCAACTTCCAATGGTTTTGTTGATCCCCAGCCACACCAATAACTTGTGCCATAAAGCTCTAGTGACTCTAACATTCTAAGTTAAGATGTTCAAAGGATTCAAAAGTTGTACCACAAAAAGCACAATCTGGAGGCACATGAATACCAAATTCTGAAGTCTCTTTACAATTGCTAATCTTCTCTAGGCTGCTAGCCACAATATGAACTTATGTCTAGGATGGATGTTTTGTTGTAGTGAAATACTCTTCCAGGGAACTTTTGGGTGGGTAGGCATGAGTTTAAAATACATCTTTCTGATAGAAAATCTGCATTGTTCAACCACTTCATTTAGCTTAACATCAAGATGTCCTTGGGAAGAACAAGTTCCTAAGTACTTCCTTGACTCCAAAATTTTCCTTACAACCCAATTAAGTAGCACTAGCTGGAATAGTGCAGTTCTCTACAGATTCATCTTTCATATAGTAGATATGTACCCATCTTATCCACAAACAATCCTTTTTTCATGAATAGCCCACAACAGTTTCAATATGGCAGCAGTATTCCACAAACTCAAATTTAAAATATTCAGACCTCCTGCAGCCTTTGGAAGGCACAGCTTTTCCCACAAAACAAGAGCCTTCCTTGACCTTACTACTAAGGTTGTACAAAAATTAGTTATGCACATTACCTCTATCATCATCAAGATTCTTTTGGGTAATACAAATATTCGTGCCCAGTAAGTGTACATACCAAAGATGACTGATTTAATTTGTTGAATTCGCCCAACATATCGAAGCAATTTGGCAGACCAACACATAATTCTTTTTGTAATCTTCTCCACTAAGGGCAAACACTGACCAATGGTCAGTTTCTTGGATGACACAGGCACCCCTAAATATTTAAAAGGTACTTCCCCTTCTACATATCCCAAAGTTTCAAGGATAGTCTTCTTCAATTTTGGCTTCACTCTACTTATGAATATAGAACTTTTTTCATTGTTGGCTTGTAAACTAGAAGCTTTAGAAAATCTCTGAAAAGCTCTTTGGAGCAATTGGATAGACTTAAGGTCAGCTTTGCAGAACAACAACAAATCATCTGCAAAGCATATATGAACTACCCCAAGTTTCTTGCATCTTGGATGATACTTGAAGTCCTTGTTAAGTTTAATCTCTTCCAACTCTCTCTGAAGGTACTCTGTGGACAAAAAAAAAAGGTAAGGGTACATTAGATCTCCTTGTCTAATTCCCCTTTTCCCTCGAAACAGTTTTTTTAATCCCCTATTGATAATCAAAAAGTAAGATACACTGGACACACATTCCATTATCCAAGTTATGAATTTAAAAGGGAAACCCAACTCAAACAAGCACTTTCCTCAGGAATTCCCATTCAATGGAATCATAAACTTTCCTTAAATCAACTTTTGTAGTGCATCTAGGGGACATGCCTTTCCTTGAGTACCACTTCAACACCTCATGTCTAAACAAAATATTATCTATAATACTTCTCCCTTCAATGGAAGCAGATTGTGATGGACTAACTATCTTTCCTATGACAGGTTTAATTCTATTAGTCAAGACCTTGGTGATAATCTTATCGATAGCGGAACGACAGGCCTTAGATCGATAGTCCTTCACTTGGGTGGGGGTAGAAAACTTAGGCACAAGTGTTATACATGTACCACTAACAACTTTCAATAACTTACTAGTACTACAAAACTCTTTAACAACATTTATAACATCATCTTTAATAGTAGACCAATGTTGCAATAAGAACTCCACTAGGAAACCATCAATGCCTGGGGTTTTATCCTTATTCATCCCTTCCATTGCCTCAATTATCTCTTTGTCTGTGACTGGAACTATGATCAATCATCTTTGTTGATAGGATAGGCAATGACCCTTCCTTATGACCTCTACATTTGGACTTGGAAGGTCTTCAGTTGTTGTACCCATAAGGCTGGAGAAGAAGGAGATGAATTCATCATCCACAAGAGCAGGTTCCTATAATTTAACCCCATTAGCATTGTAAATAGAATTAATAGCATTCCTACTAATCCTTATCTTCATTTGGGCATGGAAATATTTGTTGTTTGCCACTCCACCAACTATCCAGTTTACTATGGATTTCTGTTTGAGAACATGTTCCTCCACTCCACTCCACTTCCTAATTTCATTTAACACGATTTGTTCCTGCTCAAGCAAGTTAGTGTTGAGAGGTTGTGCTACAATTTGACTCTAGATCACCTCTAGACTCTATCTAGCATGTTGTATTTTTTGGGTATAGGATGACATGTAGGTGTTGAGATCCTTCAAGCCCATATTTAGAGCTATAAGCTTGCTCCACAACTGAAACATTCTTGTACCAACAACCTTCCCACTCCAAACGACTGATAATATTCTAGAGAAATAAGGATGATTGAAAATAGTTTTAAACAATCTAAAAGGTTTTGGTCTGGATGGAGGTCTTGTATTCACCTGAATGAGAATTGGGGAGTGAATAGATACTCCTGGATTCAAGAACTTTGCTTCTACGTGTCCATAATCCATTATCACTAAAAGTTATCCAAGACCCTATCAATTTTGGAATAAACTCAATTAACACCATGTTGTTTATTACAAAAAGTGACGTGCCATCCTATTTGCTTTAGTATTGTAAGTTGCAGAGTATCAATACAATCTTGGAAAGCTTGTGTCTCTTCTGGCATAACATGGGTGCCTTACCTGTCATCAGTAGTTAAAACATTGTTGAAATCCCCACTTAGCAACCAAGCCTCTTAGATAGTACCCCCAATCTGTACTAATTTCCTCCATAGGTCCTCTCTTTTCTAAATTTCATTCTTGGCATAAACAACAGTAAAGTAGGCTGAGAAGGGACTAGTCGTGTTTGAAATTTTACAGTGGATGAATTTCTCATGAACAACCAATACATGTACTTGTATATGATCTTTCCATAGTAACCAGACTCTACCATTATAATCCATAGGATAGTTTAGAAAATTCTTCCAATCAGGCACCATCTTCTGCAAAATATTCCCAACTTTGTGAACATTTACTCTAGTTTCAACAACGCTCATAACATCTACCATATTCTTCCTCAGAAAAAGTCTCAGCTCTTTCTTCTTTAAGGGCTGGTTAAGACCACTTATGTTCCATGTCAAGATGATCATTGAGGGTTGTGAGTGCCCCAGGATCTCCAGCTTCTTGGAGAACGTATGTTATAACTATTTGTGATTTGTACTCTTGCCTGAACTTGCCTCGAATTAGGAGTAATACCTTATCCTGAGCCTGCAGGATCAGAATTAGCCTCTTTCCCTTCCTCCCTATCTAGTTTGCTAGCAACTGACCTCATCTGTACAATTTGCCCCCTAGTCTTCCAGTCGTATCTTGGTTGTGGAGCTTTTTGTCTTTTATTTCTGTGTTTCTTCTTAATTTCCTGAAATTGAGGTTCTTCTTGCTTTTCCTCAACTTGCTTTCCCTCAACCCTAGTCCAGGAAGGTTGTTAAGCATAATCTTATTCATATGCTATTATGAGTTCAAGATAGGCCTCTATGGTGAAATTGGTAGACACACTTCTCTTAGGAAGCAGTGCTAATGCATCTCGGCTAGAGTCTGAGTGTAGCATACTATCTTCTAAAAAGGATAAATAGATCTTATAATGAATTCAATTCCCAATTTCCATTTAAAATTATGTAATTAAGGGACTCTTATTTTTAAAGTCTTTTTATGATATTTATAACCTTGAGCACACATTAACTCACATTTCCTTTTCGATCATTTCAATTGTAATTTTTTAAAAGTCCCACATCAGAAGAGGAATGGGAAATTGGACTTCATATATGGAATTGGACAAACCTCTCCTCATGAGCTAGCTTTTGATGTTGAGGTAGACTCAGGTGTCATATCTTTATTTTGTACTAGTTTTCTGACTCGTTCGTTGCACATGATTACCAATTTCAAAAATATATGTTGAAGTAAATAGTATTGCTTATTTTAGCAAAGATTTGAATAATAAGCTTAGCAAAAAATAATAATGCAGATTCTTTTGTAAATGTTCAATGTGGATCGTCATATATATCTCTTATACATGAAAACCTATGAAGATGGTCAATGAAAAATTTTATTAGTTAAATGCAATTATGTATATATTTATATCAATTTGATGAGGTTCAATGATGTAATTAGTCTTATCTCACTAATATTGCCTTATAAATAATATTTGTTTTGTATTTTTGTTGTCATCTAACCAGATGTGCTTTGCATGTGTATTCTACGTTAAATAATTAGATGTCATACGAACATGTGAAGAGAACAACTATATTCACATATTTTAACATTTGTTATGAGTTTTTTTATAAAAAAAAAGAACTCGAAATAGTTTAAAATAATACATTTTGAAGTTAGAAGATCTTGTTAACTTGATAATACATTTGTGACATATATAATACTTTAATTTAAATACAAATACCTACCCAAATATAAATAAATATTTGCATTAATGAAAATATGTATCTATTAAAATTAGCTATTAAATAATTATTAAAAATTAAACTAATACAAACTTCAACTGGCGTTATTACAAGTTATATGAACTTTTCTTCATCTAAAGTACTTAAATATTAAGAAATAGTAATAAGTAAAACAAAAGGGCAATGTTTATATAGTAATGACTAATTTGAAGTAAACTTCCTAAGAGTCTAAATCACATAAGTAGCACTGATAAATAAAGTCTTTCTTTTGTCTTGAGCATCAAAAACAAATAGTGACAATTCTCTAAATTTGCAAAAACATATTCAGAAGCATATATCTACATCACAAGAGAAATGTTAACAAAAACAAATAAATGTAGACTACATCATGTTAACTTCATATATTGGAACATTACATACTAGTGTATATATTAAGCAAAAAAATAATTATTATCTCATCAAAATTATATTATTTTCCTCAAGTACTCGAGGTTATGGAATATATCCTCTTAGGATAGAATGACTTACTTCATTAGAATAATGGTACCTCATATTCCGCTAAAATTCGAACTCACTCAACGACAATAAATTACACAATAAAAAATTAAAATTCAAGAAGAAGAAAAGTAGAAGATTAGAAAAAAATTGTTGTTGGAAAATGAGAGGAAGTCCCTTTATTTATAGTCAACAAAGGGTAGTATGAACAAATATTTTTTGTGTCTTATCTTAAAAATCACGACCAATTCGAAAAGTCACAACACTTTGGAAAAGTCACAACTTATTGAAAAAGTCACAACTCTTTGGAAAAGTCACAACTTATTGAAAAAGTCACAACTCATTGGAAAAGTCACAACTTATTGAAAAAGTCACAACTACTTGGAAAAGTCACAACTCATCGAAAAAACACAAGCCTTTGAAAAAAGTCACAACTTATCGAAAAAGTCACAACTCATCGAATAAGTCACAACCTAAGTTAGGGATATTATAGTAATTTAACATTCAAGTTAGAAGATCATGCTTTTAAGGTAATATAGATATAGATATATAAAATTAAATGAATACATACTTCAATTGGCATTATTAGAAGTCATATGAACTTTTCTTCATAGAAAATACATAAATATTAAGAAATATTAAATTAGTAAAACAAAAGGGCAATGTTTACATAGTAATAACTATTTTGAAGCAAACTTCTTGACAATCTAAATCACATAAGTAACATTGACAAATAAAGTCATTCTTTTGTATTGAGCATAAAAAACAAATCATGACAATTCTCTAACTCTTGAGAAGTTTAATAATTTTGGAAAAAGATATTTAGAAATATATATTTACATCACAAGAGAAGTTGTTAACAAAAACAAATGAATTTAGACTACAATAAAAATTAAACTAATACAAACTTCAACTGGCGTTATTACAAGTCATATGAACTTTTCTTTGTCGAAAATGCTGAAATATTAAGAAATAGTAAATCAGTAGAAAAAAGGGCAATGTTTATATATATTAATAGCTATGTTGAAGAAAATTTTCTAACAATCTAAATCACATAAGTAAGATTAATAAATGAAGTCATTCTTTTGTCTTGGGCATCAAAAAAACAAATCGTGACAATTCTCTAACTCTCGAGAAGTTTAATAATTTTGGAAAAAGTTTTTAGAAACATATATCTACATCACAAAAGAAATTGTTAACAAAAACAAATGAATTTAGACTACAATAAAAATAAAACTAATACAAACATGAACTTGCATTATTACAAGTCATACAAACTTTTCTTCGTCGAAAAATACTTAAATATTAAGAAATAGTAATTAGTAAAACAAAAGAGAAATGTCTATATAGTAATAACTATTTTGAAGAAAACCTCCTAATAATCTAAATCACATAAGTAGCATTGACAAATAAATTCATTCTTTTGTCCTGAGCATCAAAAAATAAACTGTGACAAATTGTCTAACTCTTGATAAATTTAATAATTTTTGAATAAGATATTTAGAAGAATATATCTACATCACAAGAGAAATTGTTAAAAAAAAAAACAAATGAATTTAGACTACATCATGTTAACTTCATATATTGGAACATTACATACTTATGTATATACTAAGAAAAAAAATGATTATTATATCATCGGAATTATTTTCCTCAAGTACTCGAGGTTAAGGAATATACCCTCTTAAGATAGAACAATTTACTTCATCAGAATAGTGGTACCTCATATTCCACTAAACTTCGAACTCACTCAACAACAATAAATCACACGAATTTTTTTAAAATGCAAGAAGAAGAAGAGTAGATGATTAAAAAAATTGTGGTTGAAAAATTAGAGGAAACCCCTCTATTTATAGTCAATAAAGGGTAGTATGAACAAGTATTTTTTGTGTCTTATCTTCAAATTCATGACCTTTCCGAGAAAAAAGTCACAAATCTTTGGAAAAGTCACAACTTATTGAAAAAGTTACAACTCTTTGAAAAATTCAACTCTTTTGAAAATTAACTACTCTTTAGAAAAGTCACAACTCATCGAAAACTGAAAACCCTATGAAAAAAGTCACAACTTACCAGAAAGTCACAACTCACCATAAAAGTCACAAACTAAGTTAGGGATATTATAGTAATTTAACATTCAAGTTAGGAGTTCATGCTTTTAAGGTAATATAGATAGACATAGATATAGATATAGATAGATATAGATT
The DNA here is from genome assembly GCF_019186545.1 of Solanum stenotomum. Lineage (NCBI taxonomy): Eukaryota > Viridiplantae > Streptophyta > Magnoliopsida > Solanales > Solanaceae > Solanum > Solanum stenotomum. The sequence goes on along the minus strand of NC_064285.1, from coordinate 29,699,716 downwards.
AGAGTTAGATTCATCCAGTTTGTTGTTCACCGATTTTGGGTCCCCATTTATAACGGTTAACGCTCTAGTAGAGGTCTAGGAGTACGGGGTAATGTTAAGAAATCCTACATCGGAAGAGGGATGAGAAATTTGACTCTTTATATGGAAATGGACAAACCACCGCTCATGAGTTGGGGTTGAGTTGCGTCCAGGTACCATATCTTTACAGTAATTACCATTCATTTGATAACCTTTTTAGTCAATGAAATCGTAAAACTATACGGTTCATCAGAAAAAGGCAATAGTTGTTCTTTTCTGTATAACAAGATTGTGTTGCTCGTTGGATTTATTCGGGACATTTCCCACTAAGCGATTTATATGAATCATTAATTTTCCTTTCATGGAGTTTCTCCCTAATTCATATAAATATGTATTTGGAAAAAATTGTTATAATTTTAGGTAAATTAACTGGACCAAGTGCTATTTTGATCCAAGGCTACAAGATTCAAAAATATTATTTACTTTCTTAAAATCTATGTCAAGTCAAAACCAGACAAACATTTGATACAACAAGAGTAGTTATTAAGGTTTTATACAGTTCAGGAACATTGTATGCAAAAGTGGATAACCTACACAATAATTTCTCTACAACACCCACAAGGGTGACCGAGTTAGTTGAGTAGTGGATCTCCCAAATAGGGGTCCCAAGTTTGAAACTCCCTACATACTTTCTCAGTTGAGCTCGTCATGTGGCTTGCGAGTGCGGTTTACCTCTTATGAGTGGTTTGCTGGCTATTACACTGGAGAGAGATTTACCCCGGCCCTTTGCAACATCAAGAATCCAATATTATAAAGCTTTTAGTTTCTCTAGCACTAGAAATTCTCTACATTCTCTATTAACATGTAAGTCTAACAAGACTAATAGACTACTAGAGAGCATCAGAGCTAAAGTAAACATACTAACATGTGTTAAACTTAATCCCAACTAATTAGTATAGCCTTCCATTGAAATTGAAATTGAATGCAATTCAAAGACCTATCACCTATCCAACATGAAACGAAAGAACTTATTAAGATTAAGCAAACAAATGCAATTTCAAATGATGGAGTTCACAATATATGAAGTACCACTAGCATTTGTAATGAAACATTCTAGATTTCATCAAAATAACTTAAGATTGACTTGAGATATAAAAACATTAGAAGAAAGGATCAAGATAAAGTACGACTTACTGCTTATATGTTACAGTTTCTACAACTTTAATTGGGTGCTCCACTTCACTTTGACCCTGGTGCTTAAGAGAACCTGAATACAACAAGAAGTTCTGATGCGGTCATTATTCCTTTTTTATAGAGTATAAGTTTAAACAAAAACTAAAGTTCTCGGATGATGATTCTGATATAGTTACAGTGTTAACTAACAGCCACTAAAGGCCAAAGTTTTGGAGAGTGCCAGACTTCATATTGGGAAATGGTGAGGAGAAAACAACTTAATGATAGAGATATATGAGCAAGTCAAGTTGGCAAAGAATTAACGAACAATCTTACCAGTATTTTTGAGGCTCTTTGCACGCTTTGGCGTATTGTTGGCATTCCTGTCCTATAAAAGATGAAAACTCTAAAATTACTTGTGCATGGCAATAGACAGGATCAAACATAAGAAAATCAATGCCCAGAGACCTCTACAAGGATTCAGTAGCAGACCTTTACAATTGGCTCAGCAACATCACCATAACAAAGAAGGTGTTGCTCCTTCCAGCCTAGCCTGCAACGAGCAGCTGAATCTCTTACTGCCCTTCCTGATGCAGAAATTTGGTAACCACTTTCCTGCAGAATTACTTTAAATAGTTCATATTTGTATATATATATATATATATATATATATATATATACATATACTACTAAAAAATTTGACATTTAGATGAAGTAAAGACCAACTCCATAACTTAATTCTTATCACATTAAAATGCCCAACTTCAGTAAATAATCAAATCAGAATAGTAAAGTTCATCAAAAGCTTTTTTCTAAATAAAATATTGTTTTGTTTCATTCAATTTTTTATTGTACATTTAAATATGATAGTCCAATCTGACAACCCTTCAGACACTTCACTAAAGGCTCAGACTGGGAGATTGAGATCTTTGATAGCAATGCGACCAGCGGGAGCATTGAATTGCAAAGAGACAGCCATGAGGTGTGCACCCACCAACTCCCTCTACAAGTAACCTCCTTCAAGAAGGACATTCCAGTATCATTTCTAGTATGTCTTGCAAAGCTAGTATTAAGTAAGTGTTGTAGTAATTACAAGTGAGAAAAAAAATCCTTATCCAATTCTTATAGGTATTGTAAGAGACTGAGTATTGATTGCGCTTCATTTACAAATTCCTCTTTACAGTTTACACCAAAAGAAAACAAAAGTATGCAATCTGAACTTGAGCAAAGTCAAAATACGTCGAGATTCTAATTACTTAGGGTAATAGGCTTCCCCATATATCAATCAAAAGTTGTACAACATACAACAAATGTGAAGATACATCATATAACAACAATGTAAACACAACGTTACCTCATTGTCAACACCCAAAGAACCAGGAGGAGGAGCAATAGGAAGTTGAAGCTCTCCATTTTGTGTCCTATGCCTTTCATATTGTATAAGCAACTAACATAGAGAGAAATCATGATATAATAGAATGTACAGAAACAAAAAGTAAGAGACAAATAACTTTTTAGAACAAATTATATTCAAAATCACCATATAAGCATAGATGCACGGAGATGATGTTCTTTATTCGACTGAAATATCTAAGTTTGGCATTTCAGATTGTGAAAAACTAAGGAGAAGTGGATAATGGAGAGTTGTTGATATAACCAAATGCAAAATTGAAGATGTAAAAGTTTAAAAAAGAAGAAAAGCAGAACCACAAAAATGAAAAGAACCAAACACAAACTATTCAAGTGACTTTATACGCCACAAAAGACGGGTTGTTAGTAAAAGTTTTCTATGTTAATACTTCACAAAGCACCCACCAATTTTTTTGACAAGGTTAAATAATTTTTTAACGATTGTGGAAAATCTGTATACAGGTTGTATACCAAGAAATAGAGAACCTATACAAAAATATGGTCCTCCACAAAAGACATACAGTCATCTGTACAAGCAGGGACCTCTATCCATTTAAACACTCTCTCTCCCTCTCCTTCTATACAACCCACATAAAATATAACATCGCAAACCACCTACCCACTAACGAGGCGACATAATTCAGGTCCCAAAAATTCACCTTACTCCAAATATTAGTAGCATCATGGACAGTAGTCAAAATATGCTAATAACTATCATGGGAAGAGAACTTCAAGTTGTTACCTTCTCGTAGAAGCTACGGAATGTCCAAGAAATAATACTGCAAGTACTAAGAAAATGTAACAACCCGAGAGCACCCCCTAGTCATTACCGGCATATTCGACCTCGAAGAGGTCTTATACATGCCCTTAGCATTCATCATAACATGTATCATAGAATAAAAACACGGAAAATTTAAAACTTTTACTTTGGAAGTTCAACTTCACTTCATATATCAAAAATAGAATCTAACTTTGTCACAATGT